>NC_064823.1:24148195-24451226 GCF_024166365.1 Elephas maximus indicus | reverse complement strand
CTTACTTGAGAGGCACCGACTGACCTGTGCCCATGAACCACCAGGCATGCTACAGGGTAAAAAGAAGAAAAACATGACTTCTGCTCTGAGGAACCTATGATGTATCTGGGCAATTCAAGCTGCATGCAGGCCAAAAAATAACTTGGATTAATATGGTGAGAGAAAAGAATTAACGCATGATTGCTATTTATGATTTTATCGCCAATTAAAACCATTTAATGTGCATCATCCTCAGCACCCTACTCATCCCAGCCCCAGGCCTTCTAACTCATACTGTGTTTAATTCCCATGCAGCTGTAGGTTTATTACCCCTGCCCTCCTCTTTTTACAAAGGAGAACCCCTGCTGGCATAGTGGTTAAGAGCTACAGCTGCTAGCCAAAAGGTCAGCAGTTCAAATCCACCAGGTGCTCCTTGGAAACTCTGGGGCAGTTCTACCCTGTCCTATAGGGTCGCCATGAGTTAGATCTGACTTGATGGCAATGGATTTGGTTTGGTTTTTTACAAATGAGGAAACTGAGGCTCAGAAAGGCCAGGAAACTTACCTAAGACCACACTGTAAGTAAGGGCAGAGCAGGGCTTTGAATCCAGGTCTGTCAGGATCCGAAGTCTATTTCTTCCACCATTCTGCTCTACTGCCTCATTCTTTATAACTTGTCCCTCACATTGCATGTTTGGCTTTGTGTGATTCCTATTTCTTAATATTATTTTAATTAAACAATAAAGTCCAGTTCACACACTCTGTAAGGCAGGCATTATTAACCAATTTTTTAGAAATGGGTTTATTGGAGAAGGCTTTAGATAGAAACAAAGATTGTTTAAACTTGGCATTAGTTTGTAGCTCAATTCACCCATTGTTGAGAAGAATCACAGACTGTAACTGGAAATGTCCTATATTACCTACCCTCTCTCTCCTAGGAAGATAAGGATGGCCCAGTATAACTTGTATGTCTATTATTTCTTAACAAGGGTCCAGATGTGATATTTTCTCACATTAGATAATGGAATGTCACAATTAGCACAATGGAGCCTGGAGGATTATCAAATGATTTTAGGTCAATACCTCATTTTCAGCGAACTAGAAGGCCCAGGAGTTTGAATAAGTTGCAATAACAGTTCTCAAGCAGGTAAAATTATCCCTTACCAGAGAAAAGGCACCAGAGCATCCAGAAACATCTCTAGGCACAGAAACCAAACCAGTTGCCATTGGGCCAATTCCAACTCACAGCAACACCCTGTGTGTCAGAGTAGAACTGAGTTCTACAGGTTTTCAATGGTTGATTTTTTCAGAAGTAGAACACCAGGCCTTTCTTCCGAGGTTCCTCTGGGTGGACTCAAACCTCCAACCTTTCAGTTAGCAACCAAGCGCATTAACCATTTGCACCACCCAGGAACTCTTATGCACAAAAACCAAAACCAAACTGGCTGCCGTCTAGTCAATTCCGACTCATAGCGACCCTATAGGGCAGAGTAGAACTGCCCCATGCGGTTTCCAAGGACTGCCTGGTGGATTCGAACTGCCAACCTTTTTGGTTAGCTGCCATAGCTTTTAAGCAGTATGCTACCAGGGTTTCCTATACACATAGAGGATATATTTGATTTTATGATGTTTTTCGATCCATTTGTTCACCAATTCAGAGGGATTCTGTATAGGTGGCTGCTACTGCCATCTGTTGGCAGTGCTCAGAGTTGATCAATTTTGGCATTTAAAAAAAAAAAAAAAACATTGCCATCCAGTGGATTCTGACTACTAGCAGCTCTGTAGGACAGAGTAGAACTGCCCCATAGGGTTATCAAGGAGCAGCTGGTGGATTCGAACTGCCAACTTTTGTTTAGCAGCTGAGCTCTTAACCACTATGCCACCAGGGCTCCAAATTTTGGCATAGGTGCATAAATTGGCTCATATCTATGAAAGCCCTTAAGTTGAAACTTCTTAACAAAAATTTCTTTTTTTTTTTTAAGTAAGGCATGTAAAGTCAGAACTGCATTTAAATCTCAGCTTTGACTCATGCTAAAAGTGTGACCACTTTCATTCTTGGTTTTCCATTTGCAAAATAGGGATAATCTCTGTTTCATAAGGATGTTGTAATAATTAATGAACGCACATTAGCTATCGTAAATGTTAATCAAAACCTAGGTGGCTTAATGTAGTGACTTATTTCTTTCTTACATCACAGCTCAAAGAGGGTGCTCCTGCTCACTGCCAGCTCTCCTCCAAGTGATGATTCTGAGACCAAGCTCTTTCCATCTTGTGATCGAACCATCTTCAACTTCTGGCTTCATGGTCACCCTGGAGCACAACATCCAGCCATCAGAGCAGGAAGATAGGGTATGGAGGTTTGCAAAGGAGCAGAAGAAACCTACATTACTTCTACCCCATTGCTTTGGCCAGAGCTCAGTCTCATGGTTGCATCTAACTGCAGGGAAGACTGAGAAACATGGACCTGCTGTCTCTGGCACTCTGTGCCAATTAGCAAACGATTGTAAAACAATTAGCTCAGGTTCTGCTTCACAGTAAGGAATCTAATGTGATAGCAGTCATGATGTTTAGTAACGGAAATATATGGAACATTCTAATTAATGAAGTTATTAATTTTTCCTTATATGTTATATAATGCTATATATATATTCTCAGTTTTTAGTATGACATAGATATGAAACTAAGAGGCAATGTGGTGTCAAGAAAAAAAGCAGTGGTCTTGGAGACATGGCTTCTAACCCTGTGTGATCTTGGACAAATCTCTCAGCCCATCTGAACCCCAGTTTTCTCATCTGGAAAATGAGGGTGGTAAAAGCCAGGTGGTATGTGTGTAATGTGAAGATGACTTGAAGCACCTATTGATGAAGATCAAAGACCACATCCTTCAGTACAGATTATGACTCAACATAAAGAAAACAAAAACTCTCACAACTGGACCAATAAGCAACATCACAATAGACGGAGAAAAGATTGAAGTTGTCAATGATTTACTTGGATCTACAATCAACACCCATGCAAGCAGCAGTCAGGAAGTCAAACAACGTATTGCTTTAAGCAAATCAGCTGCAAAAAGATCTCTTTAAAATATTAAAAAGCAAAGATGTCACTTTAAGGACTAAGGTGCACCTGACCCAAGCCGTGGTGTTTTCAGTCACCTTTTATGTATGCAAAAGCTGACAACGAATAGGGAAGATCGAAGAAGAATTGATGCCTTTGAATTATGGTGCTGGCGAAGAATATTGAATATACTGTGGGCTGCCAGAAGAACAAACAAATCTGTCTTGGAGGAATTACACCCAGAAAGCTCCTTATAAGCAAGGATGGCAAGACTTCATCTCACATAATTTGGACATGTTATCAGGAGGGATCAGTCCCTGGAGAAAGACATCATGCTTTGGTAAAGTAGAGGGCCAGTGAAAAACAGGAAAACCCCCGACAAGATGGATTGACACAGTGTCTGCAACAATGGGCTCAAGTATAACAATAATTGTGAGAATAGTGCAGGACCAGGCAGTGTTTCATTCTGTTGTACATAGGGTCGCTAAGAGTCAGAGATGACTTCATGGCACCCAACAACAATATGTGCATAGTAACTTCCCCTGCTTCCCCAGTTTTAAAGGTTTCCTGCTCTTCATACAAAACCAATAGGAAAAAAAAGTGAATCTCAGAGTGGACAGGTGATAGGACGCATGCCGTAGATTGGATTAGGTGGGAAGACTTCTGGAAGAGAAGCATTTTTAAGAAGAGAAACAGTTTAATCCAGGTCTTGGAGGAGGTGATGGTTCTGAATAGTGGGAATAAGGTACGGAATGATATATAAGGAAGACCTCAATAGGACCATAAATCATAAAAATTGGGGGGTAGTAGGACATGGTTGGAGCCTTGGTGGCACAGCGGTTAAGAGCTCAGCTGCCAACCAAAAGGTCGGCAGCTTGAATTCCCCAGCTACTCCTTGGAAACTCTACGGGGCAGTTCTACTCTGTCCTATAGTGTCACTACTAGTCAGAACGACTCAAAGGCAATGGGTTTGGTGTTTTTGGTTTGAGGGCATGGTAAGAAGAATAGCCTGGCTGCAAAGGAGACTGTATTGGGGTGCAGGGGAAGAGAGTGAATTAAAGATATAGCTTGATAAGTACCAGTTGCCTTCCAGCAGATTTCCACTCATGGAGACCCCATATGAGTCAGAGTAAACTGTGCTCCGTAGGGTTTTCAATGGATGATTTTTCAGAAGTAGATTGCTAGGCCTTTCTTCAGAGGAGCTTCTGGGTGGCCTCAAACCTCCAACCTTCAGATTTACACCTGAGCGTGTTAACCACTTGGACTACCCAGAGACTCTCGTTTTATAGGCAGAGGGGAAGGAAAAGGTAACAATTAGCTACAAGGCTTAGGAGGTCATATTTAATCCATAAAGGATCCCGGTAGGAACCCAGTTTAGGTTTCTGTGTAGGCAAGAGACATTAAGAAAATCTACTAGTCACTATGAGAAGAAATTCAATTAGATCATAGCACTTGACACTTGACATGACAATACCTTCTATTAAATTGCTGAACTTCTAACGTCTAAACACTCTGCAAAAAAATCTTCTTCCAAATATGTTAGTTATCTGAATTTTATCCCCTTTTATGGAAGAATGAAGAGTTCTGAGTAGTAATGAAAAGAAAAATTAGCTTTCATTGAGAAAGAGCCTCATTTCTCTGTTTTATTTTATTTTTTTTAATTGAGGATTAATATGTAGGTAAGACATGAGTCAGAGCAAACTCAGAAAGTACCTAGAAACCTCTAACATTTGAAGCGTGCTAGCTAGTTTCATGTGGGTGAAGTATGGTTTTCAAGAAGACAAATAGAAAATAGAACTTGTTTGTTTGGATTTTGCGATTCTCCAGGGGACTTACAAAGATGTTCAATGTACTCCGAGAAGAAATGTCTTCTTGGGAACTGCTGCAGAGAGCCTTGTTTGGGGGGGATATGGCCCCGGAGCAGACCCTGAGTACATTGCAGTTCTTCTCTGGACCAAGGCTGGAGAGGCACGGCCTTAGCTGAGGTAAGCACAAGCAATTCAGTAGCGTCTGCAAGCCAAGTTTCCAATAAAGCTTCTGCCACACCCTTGAGGAACATTCCATGAGAAGGCTGTTGGATGATGTCCTTGTTTTCCTTCCTCCCTCAGCTCTTGGGAAGCACTCTGTTTTTGTTTTTAAGAAGAGTTATATTTTTCTTACATTTTAGGTGGGTAACTATTTGTTATTTACTACGTATTAATTGGGGCCCTGGTGGCCCAGTTGTTAAGCGTTTGTCTGCTAGCCAAAAGGTCATCAGTTCGAATCCACCACCCACTCCTTGGAAATATGACTTTATTTACACAAATTATATTTTCTACTATTAAATATCTATGTGACCTTGGCAAATCACAAGCCTTTTCTGAGCTTCAGGCTTCAGTTTTCTTCTTTGTAAAACATGGGGACTAAATTACATAATCTCTTAGATCCTCTTTCTGATCTAAAAATGATAAATTCTAAGTCAAAAGACTTCTTTCTGGTGAAGTAACATGAAGCCCAGAGTTAATTTATCTCATTGTTCTAAATCTCTGTCACTCTTGAAACATATAGGGCGAAAAAAATAGCAGACCACTGAATATGTACTGAGGGAAGAACCCACCATTCAGCACCAAAACACTTAGGTGGGACCACTGAACTCAGAACTCCTTCCCTTCCTCCTGCACCCTCATACCCCTCCCCCCTCACACACACATACCTCTCCCGCAAGACAAGAAAGGACAGGAGCTGGTGTTCACACCTTTATCCTTCTTAGAAACACCAGTGTTTCTGTGTTTCTACTGTGGCTCTACTGTAGATTCTCTGGCTTTGTACACTTTACAGTGTGGCAATGGTTTAGTTACTATCTAGTCTTATTCCTTATTCCAGTTCATGGATTCTACTTCTCTCTCAGAAGGTAATCTCCTCCAATGCAAAGCCATGCCCAAAGTAGAGCCATTTTATGCCCAGTGTCCAGGACATAGGATGTGATAATAACATGATAGACAATGATGTGGAAAGTTAAAAAATATGTTACAAATTTTACACTCTAGAGCAGCGTGTCCAATATCATAGTCACTATCCACATGTGCCCATCTAAATGTAAATTAAAACTAAGTAATATTAAAAATTCAGTTCCTCAGTCACACTAGCCACATTCCAAGTGCTAAATAATCACATGTAGCTAGTGACTACAATAGTGGACAGTGCAGACGTAGAATATTTATATCAGTTCTATCAGATGGCGCTTAAAAACCAATAGTTCCTGGGCGGTGCAAATGGTTAACGTGCTCATCTGCTACCCCAAAAGTTGGATGTTTGAGGCCACCTGGAGGCATCTCAGAAGGTCCTGGGGATCTACTTCCAAAAAAACCAGCCATTGAACCCTAAGGAGCACATTCACGGGGTCACCATGGGTCAGAATCGACTCCACAGCAACCGTTTGTGCTTTTTTCTGCTTTTTGGTCTTAGAGACCAACTAGTCACAGAATCATATTCTTAAGAGATGTCAGGGTACCTAACACATTCTTCTACCCAGGATGGTTCAAATGTTTCCACTACCAAAGAATTTGTCACCTTACGAAGTGGCCCACTCCGCTTTTGGAAAACTTTATTATTAGAAAAATTTTTTGCTTAAATTGAGTCAAAATCCATGTCTTGCAACTTCTGTATATGTGCAGGATTAGTGTGACAGTTATATCTGAAACTCTGTCAGGTCCAAGCTAGCTACCGTGTCTCTAAGGCTGCTCTCTAATGGTTAACTTATACCATAGGCGAGGAGGCTGAGCTGGAGGAGTGATCAGTCCTGCCTAGTGACGTTGTGACACCAGGGACTGAACCCAGGTTTTCTAGTCAATCCATACTGCTTCAAAATCTGGTAAATATTTTAATAAAGGTAGTTGGTACATAAGTTTATGGAGTTCTTGGTCTTTTATCTTTCCTTCTGTTGATTTTTGTTCTCACATTCTTTTATGCTCTATTTTCACTGCATTCTTCCTAAGAATCCCTAGGCTATTTCTTCCCCAGCAGAGCAAAGGTTGCTTGGACTCTGAATGAATGTTTCAAAACATGAAACAATGGTGCAATAAATTACCCCCCACTTCCAACCCAAATAACTCTGGGTGCTGAAGGTAGAAATCACCAAATAGCTTGCTCTTGTTTCACAGTTCAAAAGCAGTGTAAGGGTAAAAGAGGAATCAGGAAGCACCAAGGAGAAATTATTACTTCCAAATGGTGTCTAGAAGAGAGGGTGCTCTTGATAATGTATTAAGTAAGAAAGCCTATGGAGGCTTTAAGAGTGAGATGTTGTGTTAAATGACAGTTAGAGCTTCAGGTCTGTTGAACAAACATTCATTGAGGTGTAGGGTCTGCGCTGGGACAACAAAGATGGTTGAAACATTGAGTTTACCTTTCAGTCACTGGCTGGTGGAGCCAAGAGGCTGGATGGAATCGATACAGTCAATCACCACCCTCCATGACTCCATTGAGCACTTGGATGGGTGTGTTTCGAAGGAAGCATCAGGTTAGTCTTGGAGGTAAGATGGACACAAGCAGTTCCTGTCACAACAGAGCAACATCTGGGGACCCAGAGATCAAGCTTCCTGGAGAGGAAGGCCGTTTGACCAAAACAGCCCGGGCCCAGGAGGAGATCTGACACTACAGATACAGCTGATTTTTTACCAACAAAAAACTGGCACCTGATTGATTTCACTAACTTTGGCAAACCATCAGAAAAAATATCATAGTCCGAATTCCTCTTTGCACAATCATCTGCCCCCACCACTAGCCATTCCCTTTAATACTCAGTGCATGTGCTAAGTACATGTTTGGCATTATATTTCTCTATAAAATCCAACCTATATACACACATATTAAAAAAAAATTGCCATCAAGTTGATTCCAAGTCGCAGTAACCATATAGGACAGAGTAGAACTGCCCCATAGGGTTTCCAAGGAGCAGCTGGTAAGTTCAAACTGTTGACCTTTTGGTTAGCAGCCAAGCTTTTAACCACTATGCCTCCAGAGAGGGCTACATATATATATAGGTCAGATTTTATATAGAATTCTTTTATATGTGTAGTATGTGTACATATTCATATATATATGTATATGATTCTATATGTAATAGTTATAAAATTTATACATAAATATTTACATAATACATATTTTATTTGTGTACACATAAATATATATATAAATATTTTGTATAATACACATATATGTACACACACACTGAGGACATTTCTGGAAGATATACAAGAAATTTTTCATGGTGGTTACTCAGGGGAGTAGGAATGAAGATCTTAGGGCTGCAATAGGGAGAGAGACATTTGTGTTCCATTTTATAGCCTTTTGATACATTTTAATTTTTTATACTGTCCATTTATTACTTTTACAACAACAAAAAATCTTTAATGCTTTTTTATACTGAGAACACCATCATCTCTCTTCACCCTGTATTCCAACATGAACTTCAAAGTGCCAATAGTGTTCAAAAACCTTGTTCTAGGCTGGGCTCATCTGGATACCTTACCTTAGACAACTGAAGTTGTTATGTTTTTTTTTTTTTCACAAGGGCTCATCTCAGATAACTGGGCTCCAGTTAATAACAAATGAGACGACATGTGTGGCAATGCTTGGCAAATGGGAAACTCCTACATGCAGGTCCATAATAATGACTTGTCAGAGTCCCCAGAACTACCCAACTTGATTGAAATTTTCTAGGTCTATGTCCTCTTCACTAGCTTGTTTTTGAAAAGGAGCATGTGTGTGTGTGTGTGGAGAGGGATGGTTGGTGATGACAGGATAAGTGAGTGGTGGGAGCGGAAAGGGAGAAATGACAAGGGAGAGTAGTATAGGCTAAGACAGGAGAAGAGACAGGGGCAGGAAGCCTCCTGGAGTCCCGATATAATCCAGATCTCCTGGCAGAAAGAAGGGTGGTCCTCTCTGGTAAGAGGACTGAGCTGAGCTACCAGAATTTTCCCTATTTCTAGCTTATGTGTGAAGATCTTTGCTAGGACAATGAAGTGTAATTCTAGGTAGTTTTGTAAGAATATGGTGAATTCATGTTTCTTTGTCCAAAGGCTGTGCCGTCTCCCGCTGTATTGTGCCCATAATCCTCTATTGACTCTCTTTAATCCTGTTGTTCAATTTGTTAATTCAACAAGCATTTATTGAGTCTCTCATATATGCCAGGCTCTGTGCTGGGTCTTGGGGATATAAGATGAATATGATATTGTCCCAAGCATCAAAACAGCCCTGTTAATAAGGGGGAAAGGAGAGGGAAATAAACAATTGCAATTCAGTGCATTGACTGTTATAGCAGAGAGATGCACAGAGTGCTCTGACAGTGAAGAATTACTTGAAGGAAAAGGGGAGAGATGTAAATGGTTGGTAGTAGTTTCCCAGACAAAAGGATTTCGAGTAGAGAGAACACTATGGGAAAATATAGTTGGTGTTGTTAGCTGCCCTTGAGTTGCTCCCAACTCATGGCAACCTCATGAACAACAGAATGAGATTGTGCCCCATCCTGCACTATCCCCATCATTAGTTGGGGATTGAACCATTGTGATCCATAGGGTTTTCGCTAGCTGATTTCTAGAAGTATAAAGCCAGGTCTTTCATCCTAGTCCATCTTAGTCTGGAAACTCTGCTGAAAACTGTTTGGCATCATAGCAACATGTAAGCCTCCACTAACAGACAGATGGTTTACTGTACATGAGGTGTATCGGCCAGGAATCCAACCTTGGTCTCTTGCATGTTGTTGTTGTTGTTACGTGCCATTGAGTCAGTTCCAACTCATAGCAACCCTATGTACAACAGAAAGAAACACTGCCTGGTCCTGTGTCACCCTCATTATCGTTATGCTTAAGCCCACTGTTGCAGCCACTTGTGTCTATGCATTTCATTGAGGGTCTTCCTCTTTTTTGCTGACCCTCTACTTTACCAAGCATGATGTCCTTCTCCAGGGACTGGTCCCTCCTGACAACATGTCCAAAGTATGTGAAATGTAGTCTTGCCATCCTTGCTTCTAAAGAGCATTCTGATTGTACTCCTGCATGGAGGGCAAGAACTGTACCACTGAACTACCAGTGCCTTCTTCTGCAAATGTGGAGAGGCTTGAAAAGGGCATGGGGGATTCAGGGTACAGTGAGCAACTGGGTTTGACTGGAATATAGAAAGAATATAGAGTGAGGGCAAAATAACAAAGACAAATCTGAAAATGCTGAGCAGAGTCAGAGTGTAAAAGGCACGGTGTGTTGTGCTAAGGAGTTTAGGCTTTGTCTAGTTGGCAGTAAAAGGCTGGAGAAGATGAGAATGAATCCATTTGGTTTTACATGTTTTTGTGAAGGAAAAATTGTATAACTACATTGCTGTTTGCCTTTAATAGGTTAATAATTTATTCATTCTTATTAATAATAAGAATCTATTTTTATTTAGTTATTTCATTGCAAAGTGAAATTTGTCTTTTATTTTCTTTCTATTTCTTTTAAATAGTTATGGCCACTGAATATTTGGGCATAAAACATGGGAGTAATTTTAAACCTATTTGGGAGTCACAATCCCCAGTTTCAGAAGCTGTGACTTTTTCTCCCATAAAAATGTAGATATAAAATATTACATACGATTCCAAGGGGTTCTGACTCTTGAAAAAATTCCTGGCTTCAAGAATTATATAGAGAATAAAGAAACAGGTTGTGCTGGGACTTCTTTGCTTGTTCTGACAGTTGGTTTTTGTTTGTTTTACAAGGAAGTTATGTACAGAATCTTAAGGACTTACCTAAAGCATTGTATTGAGCTCAAGACAGTGAAATTCAAAATCTTATTTCAGTGTCAAAGTCTGAGGCCATCTCCCAAATACAGTATGGGATGTTGAATTATTTTGAAGTCTTCTTGATTAAAAACATCTAATTCATGTTTTATTAATATAGAGGGGATCATTAAGCTATCTTGGGATACCCAAACAGAAAATGAAATAGGAAAATAATCCTATAAAATGAAGTGAAAAACGACACCA
Organism: Elephas maximus indicus; assembly: GCF_024166365.1. Taxonomy (NCBI): domain Eukaryota; kingdom Metazoa; phylum Chordata; class Mammalia; order Proboscidea; family Elephantidae; genus Elephas; species Elephas maximus. The sequence continues at coordinate 24,440,201 of NC_064823.1, read as the reverse complement.
CCATCAGATGCCAAATTTTCAAAAGCCTCCTCTCTACTGTTGCCACGTAAATGCTGGACTTAGCTCAATGGCTATAAATGCAGAGCTCTCCAATTGTAAGGCTTTTTAACTTTCAGGATAAAATGTGATGTGTTTATTGATTTTATTAGCCTAGGGGACTAATTTTTGCATTAATTAATATTTGATGCAGGAAGCATCAAAAGAAGATGGAAGGAATACACAGAGTCATTATACCAAAAAGAATTAGTCGATATTCAACCATTTCAAGAGGTGGCCATATGATCAGGAACCGATGGTACTGAAGGAGGAAGTCCAAGCTGCTCTGAAGGCTTTGGCGAAAAACAAGGCTCCAGGAATTGATGGACTACCAATTGAGATGTTTCAACAAACAGATGTAGCGCTGGAGGTGCTCACTCGTCTATGCCAAGAAATATGGAAGACAGCTACCTGGCCAACTGACTGGAAGAGATCCATATTTATGCCTATTCCCAAGAAAGGTGATCCAACCGAATGTGGAAATTATAGAACAATATCACTGATATCACATGCAAGCAAAATTCTGCTGAAGATCATTCAAAAATGGCTGCTGCAGTATATCGACAGGAAACTTCCAGAAATTTTCAGGCTGGTTTCAGAAGAGGACATGGAACCACGGATATCATTGCTGATGTCAGATGGATCCTGGCTGAAAGCAGAGAATACCAGAAAGATGTTTACCTCTGTTTTATTGATTACGCAAAGGCATTTGACTGTGTGGATCATAACAAACTATGGATAACACTGCAAAGAATGGGAATTCCAGAACACTTAATTGTGCTCATGAAGAACCTGTACATAGATCAAGAGGCAGTTGTTCGGACAGAACAAGGGGATACTGATTGGTTTAAAGTCAGGAAAGGTGTGCGTCAGGGTTGTATTCTTTCACCATACCTATTCAATCTGTATGCTGAACAAATAACACGAGAAGCTGGACTATATGAAGAAGAACGGGGCATCAGGATTGGAGGAAGACTCATTAACAACCTGCGTTACGCAAATGACACAACCTTGCTTGCTGAAAATGAAGAGGACTTGAAGCACTTAGTGATGAAGATCAAAGACCACAGCCTTCAGTATGGATTGCACCTCAATATAAAGAAAACAAAAATCTTCACAACTAGACCAATGAGCCACATCATGATAAACGGGGAAAAGGTTGAAGTTGTCAAGGATTTCATTTTACTTGGATCCACAATCAACAGCCATGGAAGGAGCAGTCAAGAAAACAAAAGACACATTGCATTGGGTAAATCTGCTGCATAGGGCCTTTTCAAAGTGTTGAAGAGCAAAGATGTCACCCTGAAGACTAAGGTGCACCTGACCCAAGCCATGGTATTTTCAATCACATCATATGCACGTGAAAGCTGGACGATGAATAAGGAAGACCGAAGAGTTGACGCATTTGAACTGTGGTTTTGGTAAAGAATATTGAATATACCACGGACCGTCAAAAGAACGAACAAATCTGTCTTAGAAGAAGTACAACCAGAATGCTCCTTAGAAGCGAGGATGGCTAGACTGTGTCTTACATACTTTGGCCATGTTGTCAGGAGGGATCAGTCCCTGGAGAAGGACATCATGCTTGGCAGAGTACAGGGTCAGTGGAAAAGAGGAAGACCCTCAACGAGATGGATTGACACAGTGGCTGCAACAATGAGCTCAAGCATAACAACGATTGTAAGGGTGGTGCAGGACCAGGAAGTGTTTCGTTCTGTTGTGCATAGGGTCGCCATGAGTCGGAACCGACTCGAGGGCACCTAACAACAACAACAAGGGGACCCTTGAGATGGCAGCTCCGTTTGTACATAAAACGGGCGTAAGACCATTTAGAAATGTGTTCATGCGCTTTCTTAGTTGGCGCTGGGGAACAGTATGGGGGAGGGGCTGGGCTGCGGATTGGAAATTTTTGTGGCAGAAGTGTAAAAAGAAAGATTCATTGTTCAGCTTCTGAAAACCAAAATAGCTTTGTTTTTGTTTTGGTTTTGATTTGGTTTAGTTGAAGCAATAAAGCCTGTTTTCACTGCAAAAGAAAATTATTTTTTTAAACTCCTTTTTATCCTATTAACATAGGAAGAATCTGATCTGGTTAGACTCAGTCGTGAGGCTCAGCTTAAGGGAAGAAGGACTTACAAAGCCCGAGAATTGAGGAAAGAAGCTGTGAAGAAGTACAGTAGAGGGAGAGGGGTAGGCAGGGAGAGACCCCTGTCCTGTCGCAGAGGGGGTAGTTCTACTAGATAAACGGAGTAGCCCCCTCCCCTTGCGACAATGGGAGAAGCTTCCTGGCAGAGCACCTTGGGCTGCGCTGTGTGTTTAGGCAGAAAGTCTGAGATGGCCCTGTTGAGCTGCCCTTGGCACGCATTCCTGCTGGCAGGAGAAGGGCTGCAGAAAGAAGCTGGTGGAGCTGGCTGTCCAACTTGGAAGAAATCACCAGGAAAAACCAAAATGGCTTTGAAGCCACATTCCAGCCAACCTTCAGGGGGAGACACACTGACAACAAGACCCTAGGTGGGGCCAAGTCCCCAGGGAGAAGCCACTGGACCAGGACAAACTGAGAGAGCCCAGGCCACCAGTTACACTAGCCTCAGACTTCAGGGACAAAACCAGCAAAAAGCTCAGGGGCAGAAGCAAGGCAGTCATGCCTCACAGGACACCAGCCAGTACATGGCCAGGATTTCCTGTTCCCCTATCACAATGCCATGAGAGCAAAGTAAATCCCCCACACACCCAGAAGGATCAGGAGACAGAACTCTGAAAGTCTGAGCATTTCAGAGCAGACTAAACCTCTCAAAAGAAACCATTTAAACCAGCTGTAATTGGGAGCTGGTATTTGAATAGGTGGAAATTTAAACTGAATGGATACTGTCTAAGCCATGGATAATTTGTTGATGTATCCAAATCTCCTTTCCATCTGGCATGCTGGGGGCTCACTAGGAGGATGAGGAGATCAGCCATAGAGAAATGAGGAAGCTACCTTCTTTGCACACCATAGTTTATGTGAATACATTTGGAACTTTGTTATATATTTTTACTACTACACAATTCTACCACAAATCCTGAATTATATCACAATTTATTACTTCCTTTGAAACATGAAAAAAAAATTCAAATCTTAACTGACAGGGTTTATAATTCTAAATACACTAGGCAAATATTATTATTGGTGATTTCTTTTGTGTTACATAGATCGTGTGTGTGTGTGAGAGATACACACATGTATATATCTTAATATTTTCTATTTCCTTTTTTTTTGTTACATTTCCTGTGTGCTGTGCTGGGGTATTTATTCTTCTGAATGATGCAATGGGTTAACAAGATAATATATCAGTCAGGAAATCTTTTAAGGTACAAGGACTTCGACACTACCTTTTGTTTCGGTTTGATTAAACAGATGGAATTCCACGCAAGTGGAAAGTTGTGAAGGCGGACCCCTAGAGCATATACAACATCAGTGAAAAAAAAAAAAAAACAAGCGGCGGGAAGTCACTGAAATGAAAGGGGTAGAATGGTTTCTAGCATCTCACCCTTTACCAACAACACTTTGCTGCTTTGAGCCTCGATGTTCAAAATCCAGATTTCATACTAATAAGAAAATGTGAGGTTTTCACTTGTGAAATGCTAGAACTCACAGCCATCAGAGGAAGGAGTGGGTGATTGCCTGGAAAACAACTCATTACGTTGCTTGATCATTTCTCTCAAAAAGTAATTCTTTTATGAACATGTAGAGGAAGAACTGGGAACTACAGTAAATTTTGTTCTTTCTGAATAAAAAGCTATTGACATTTATGGTAAGATTATTCTTTATCTTGCATAGGAGAAGTCATGGAGCTGTCAAAAGTCAACCAAAACTTTAAGTGTAATATTTTGGAAAGTTTGGTATGACCTAATTTGAGTTAACTGGAAATATTTCTAATTAAAGATGAATATATTTGAAGTTACAGAATGCTTAAAGGACAGTTTCTTTCCAACTAATTCTTGTAATATGGAAACTATAATTAATGAAAAACAATAATATGATGATCCAAATTTAACTTTCTTCTTCATTTTTAAAAAGGATATAAACCTTGCCAATTTAGCTAGAATGTCTTTTTTCTGCTTAGTTGCATTTTTATATTTATGGTCCACAGAGTTATAGCAGTTATCAGCCCTATAGTATATACTTTATCATCAGATTAAGCTTAAATACATTGTTTAAATAAAGAAAACATATCCAACTTTGTGAATAGGAAATCTGCTTGATGTTAGTGTGTGTATGAGATATGATACATCTCTATACATACAACAGTGAAGAAACGTATGTTTTAGGGCCACAGTCACCAGAGGTAAAGCAAGAAATTCTGATTTTTTGGCATTTAACACTTGTACAGTTGTTCTATACCTGGTTTCCCTTTGTTTCTTCTTCTGTTTGGTGGCACAAGTGGTTTGCGGCCAAAGAAAGTGCCGACTGCTAAACTATGTGACTGCAGATACTCACCAGTACTCTTAAAAGCAACAGGCTACCCAGTTACAGTAAACAACAATCACAAGGAAACCACTTCAAAACACATGAGTCAATCTTTGCAAGTGGACAATTTTACTGCACGACGCCACAGAGAATAAAATTTGCTTCTGAACAGAGGATTGCTTGGGAAATAACGGTGTCAAGGAAGGGAAGGCATGGAAAGGAGCCTGCACAATCAAAATTACATGATGTGGGGAAAACTCATGGATCTGGGGCCGGGTTGACCTAGAATTCAAACTCGGTTTCAACACCACCTAGGAAAAACCACTTGTGCTCGCTGCGTCTCTGTCCCATATGTAAAATGGGAGTTAGGATACCTGCCCCATAAGATTGGTATGAGTATGAAATAAGTTAAAATAGGTAAAATGCTGAGCTCAGTGCCTGGACTCTAAAAAAAAAAAACTAAAGGGATTATTAATTTCCATTCCTACTATTTCCACTTAAAACAAGATTAATGAATAAGTATGTGCAGATGACATGCTTTATCGTAATCCTTTACACGTGCACACACAGGCATACTTAGGCCTTGCACGTTGGCCCACATGGGCCTGGGGGCAGTCATCAGCCCCTATCCCAGGCAGCTCTAGAAGCCTCAGATGGCTGGGCTTCCCTGCCCCACCCCTATTTGTATGCAGATGAATCCTCTGAGCTACATCCATTTTGAGGACCCCGGAGGAATATCAATATGTGCTGCTCACCCAGAGATAGCTAAGTGTTTCTGATTCCTTTCTAGAGTAATTCAGAAATAATCCACAGATCTTCCTTTTCCATGAGCTTATTTTCGCTCACCTCCTTTGCCTTTGCTTATTTAATAATTATAATGATAACAGTAAATATAATGACAGCTATCATTTAGTGAGGGCCTACTGTGCTGGGTACCAAACACTGCCAAAGTCCTTTACATATGTTTTCCAGCCAATGATTCAGAGAGATTTCCATTTTTACCCACACATGGGTTTGTTGATATCAAGAACCACTCTTTCCAAGGACAACACTCCTGGAAGAGCTGAGACTCGCTTAGAAGCAAGCTTCCCAAAGGTTATGGTTCTGGCCACAGCTGCAGAGATCACTTTTGCCACCTGCTGTCAGAGAGAACATGTGGTGTCTTTAAGTGGGGACTTGTCATTTTGGTCAGCCACATTCTATAGCCATACTTCCCACACCCTTCCCTCTGAGTATGGGATAGATGGAAAGCCCCCATTGACTCAATTAAAGCCCTTTCAGTCAGCCCAGAGGATCACCTAGCTTTTTATGTGGCCTTGCAATGTCCTCTTGACTCTCTATCATCTCTTCCTACCATGTATTTTCACAATACACCCTCTCCTCACTTATTGACATCATTAGGTTCCAAAGAGCAGGTTGTTGTGTGAAATCAGTGTTATGTGAAAATAGAGGAAGACCACATCAGACCACAAAATGGAGGATGACTAGATCATTACATAAATGCCAAATTACATCATTACATAACCACCAAACCACTGAGAATCGTAGCCCAGCCAAGTTGTTGGGTAACGAGCTAGCCAGTAAGTGAGGAGAAGTTGTATTCAAAATTATTGATTCTGTTGTTGTTCAGAGTTGCTGTCAAGTCAGCTCTAACTCACGAGCTGACTTGAACAACAGAAGGAAATGTTGCCTGCTTCTGCACCATCTGCATGATCATCAGTGTGCTCGAGTCCATTGTTGCAGCCGCGGTGTATTTTAGGTTCATTTCAACCTAGTGGACTCATCTTCCAGCACTATATGAGGCAATATTCTGTTGTAATCCAGAGGGTTTTCACTGGCTAATTTTCAGAAATAGATTGCCAGGTCTTTCTTCCTAATCTGTCTTAGTCTAGAAGCTCTGCTGAAACCTGTCCACCATGGGTGACCCTGCTGGTATTTGAAATACTGGTAACAATAGCTTCCAGCATCACAGCAACATGCAAGCCACCACAGTACGACAAACTGACAGGTGGGCGGTGGTTATTGATTCTACTCTTCCCTAAACCTCACCAATGTAGAATCTTTTCTTTGCCAAGCATTGAAGAGTTATTCTCATATAAAATATCTCATGGAATGTCAAAAATCAGACAGCGTTCTTGTCTTATCTCATTTAAATACTTATTCAATTCTTTAGAATATGTCTATCTTATAGTTACCAGAATGAAGAAATAATATTTAGCAAACTTATTAAGTGTTGAATGTTAAGCAACATTAAGTACTTAAGACATTTTAAAAGAGTGATTCACTACCATAGCTAAGAAAAAATGCAACAGGGATGATTCACTATAGAAAGTATAAATGAGGCTTTGAATAGACAGTGTACGAATCATAAGTTATGAAAAGAGAGAGAGAAAAAAAAAAACCCTTTGTGGTTGATTTTCTTACAACAGAATATCATTTTACTAGAAAAGGGGTTGGCCAACCTATTGATTCATCCTGGACAGATGCCCTGGTTTTTGTTTTAGAATTTTTTTTTTGCAAAAGACCTATTGTTCATACAAATAGTTTCATTTCTTCCTCATTCTTCTTCTCCTCCCCCTTCCTCCTTTTCTTCCTCTTCTTTTTCTTTTCTTCCCCTCTTTCTCCTCTTCCTCTCTTTTCTTCTCCTTGTCTTCCTTTTCCTTTTTTGGGGGGGGGGAGGTATTAAAATTAATTCATACAAAGAAATCACATATGGTGCTACAAAATTAATATCTATCAAAGTTGATTTTATGTTTGGCTTCATTTGTCCTCTCTCCTAGTCTATAAATATTTTTCTCCATGGAGAATAAAGACATTAGAATTGTCTGCCTCAAAAGTTAGGATGGGAGTAGAGTCAGAGTTGGGACTCTTCAAGTAAATTTCTAAGCTCGTGTAGGATAGCCAGATAATCCCTGTAGAGGGATCATTCCTATATCTCATCTTCAACCTTGTCAGAATAAGTTGGTTGATCCCATAATAAGGGGTGTCAGACAACTCTTCTTCTCTCCCTGGCTTAGCCAAAAATTATTACGTTTTTTACGAGCTACAATCTGGCTTCCTATATTTATGGAAATTTAAAAGGGGAATTGATTTAGAAGGGCAGCTTACTAGACTCCAACTGGGGTGCTAAAATCAATAGCAAATGTTATTGTTAGAAAAGCTGGCAAAAATTCCTTTTTCCATGAAGCTCTAAAGATTTCATAGTTCCTTTCCTACTGGTCACTCTGAACAATGGTGTAAATCTATGGGATTATTAGGATCACTTTTCCAGAATTTATTAATAATTCCAGCTCTCCAAGTACTTCCTTTGAACTCCTGCTATTGACTCATTCCTTAAGCTGTTCCTCACTATGTCTTAAAGATATAAGAATAGTCCAACAGCAGTTGCGTCAGAGCTGGGGAAAGCATGAGGAGTTTGTGGGTCTTGATTCCCCACAGTCCTAAATAGTCTCATCGTCCCCAGAGAGTCAACCCTCGTTGCTACTGTGCTTGTGTCTGAGGTGTGGAGCCAAGAAATTGAAAGGAGGATGCAGGGGACAGAGAAGAAAGAGGAGACAGAATTTTCTATTGTCTTCTTTCTTGTTTTTTTAGTTCTTCATCCCTAAAGGTTTGAAAAGTTAGGACTGGAAAGGTGCAGTGAAATTTAGAAAAGTGATGTTTACTGTAATATGAAAAGTTTAAGCCTTTCTCCATCAAAATTGACATCGTGCTGAGCCTTGAAGTAAAGGAGGGAGACAGAAGAAAATAAAGGCGTTCCAGGCACAGGGCACTTGTGTCGAGGGTGTGTGAGAAAACAGCCTGACCAGAAGGGGCAGCAGTTGCAAGTGAAGCTGGGCAAGGAGAATAAAGCCACATTTCGGAGGCCTTGGAACCCTGGCAGAGATGAGACCTGTCATAACCGTGTGGTGATGAGTAGAGAAGAGAATGATGGGGGTGGGGGTAGGAGGAGGAATGCAGAGAGAGCCAAGAAGGGAGCTTTAGGAAGCCCCCACTCCTAGGGGAGTGAGAGAAGGGGGAGAAGGTGTATGTACCCTGTCCCACGCCTGATTTTCTCTGAGAAGTAACAGGAAGGGGTTCTGATGAGGATAAAGGTGGGGGGAGAGGTGAGGTTTGAAGGCTTGAGAGAAGGTAGTTAAAGTTCAATTCCACAGCTGTTTGGAGCTTCTGCTCTTTACTAGCCCCAATGCTAGGTGTTAGGAATGCAAAGAAAGATAAAATATGATATCTTTTATTAAGAAGTTCTGTCTTCCAGTAATCAATAAAAAAAATAAGTTAAATATGTATACTTATACGTCAGGAGAACAAATCAGACTTAATCTCCTACTTGATTGTGAGTATTGAGACTTAGAGTCTAGCGAGCTGTCCTTACCATGGAGGCCAGGCTGATGTTGACATGTCATGTGGTCAAGAGTGAGTAGTGACTGAAGGTGGTTGGCTACAGGTCCCAAGGGAAGAGCAGGTTTCATACATGTGGGGTGTTGGGAGAGGCATGCATGTAAGAAGCTTGTGACTTGAGATTCAGTGTAAATTCTGAGATCTCATGATGAGGTCTGGAGGGTGAATAAGCAGGTGTGCTGCTGCTCTGAAATGGGGATTGAGGTCAAGAATAAGAGAGGGTGAAGAGCCTTGGAGATCCATGAGTGCTATGGGTTGTTAATGGAGGGTAACACTTTCAAGGCTTGTGACAAGGTTAAATTGCTCCCACTACACTTAGGCCATGCTGAGACAATATTTCTTGGTATTTTCACGGATAATCTAGTTTCTTCATGACTTCACCTCCTAAATAGTAGAGGAAAACAATCAAATTATAGTTTAATCTCTAAGTAAACTTAAAAAAAAAAAAAAAACCAAACTCATTGCCATCGAGTGGATTCCAACTCATAGCAACCCTATAGGACAGAGTAGAACTGCCCCACAGAGTTTCCAAGGAGCACCTGGTGGATTCCAACTGTCAACCTTTTGGTTAGCAGCCGTGGCACTGACCCACTATGCCACCAGGGTTTCCGCGTAAACTTTAGTACGTTGTAATAAGAAGTACTGGCTACATAATTTGCAGGGCCCAGAGCAAAATGAAAATTCAGAGCCCATTGTTCAAAAATTGTTAAGAATTTCAAGATGGCAACAGCAGAGCATTAAACCAAGTCTGAAGTACTTGTGTTCACTCACGCATGAAGCCTGCTCTGGTAGTAAGTTCAACAAACCCTTCAGGGGACTGCTCCATCTCTTTGAAGTGCTCAGGTTCTCAGAGTTCCTCTCTGTCTGGCTGCTGCTCCACAGTTGGGCAGAGACTGTACCTTACATGACCTTTGGGCAGGGTGGAGACTGGATGGGGAAGGATATGTGGTCCCTTCTATTCTTACTGGTCTCCATGGTGAAGCAGCTGGTCTTTGTGCTCCCTGCACTGATGGCTACCAAGATACAAAAGGCTCGTCATGTTTTGGGGAGTTAAGTGCTGACATACAGGCTGAAGCCCATTATTGCAACCATTTTTCTGTAATGTCAAAATCGTAGCTCAAGGCGTCTTGACCCTGAGCTCAGCCAGTCTACAAGGATTTTCAGCATCTCTATTATCTCTCATTGGGGCATATTAGGAGCTTCCAGTTGGCCAAATCCCACAGCTATCTATGGGGAGTCACGAGCCTTGCCGGTTCCTATCTGTCTCCGCCCTTCCCACAAAATTCTCTGAGTCACCATCACCCAGTGGAGATTGGTGCAGCTTCTTTCTGGTTCACCTGAGGAAGTGGGTCATGTGTCCTGATGTTTGTGGGCTTTCTCATACCTACTTGAATGTTTATAAAGCATCTGTCAGCTAAGGTGTTTAAGGCAAGTGCAAAAACCTGTCTGTCTGCCCTGTACCCATCTCTGCCCACAGCTTCTGTGCCTTCTCCTTACCACCATTCTTCCACCTGAGAAATGATATTCAGCTTTTAACACACCCTGTGTCATATCTCACTTCTGTTTTGTGGACCTTTGGTACACAGAATTGGATTAACCAGAATCTTTGATTCTTAATATATTATCTTCATTGGTTCCATGTATGTTCCTCTTTTTTTTTTAGTTGTTCACTTGTTAATAATATAATGAATGTCATGAAACCACCACCCAACCCAGGAACTAAAACATTACCAGTAACTTACATCTACCACTGAGTTCCTCTCTCATCCTGCCCCTATCTGTCCCCTAAAAGCAATTATCCTGAATTTTGTATTATTTAATTTCTTTCTCACTCACTCAAACACATATGTGCTTGTATGCACGTGCACACACATACACACACACACACACAGCTTTATCACATATATAGACATTGTCATGCTTTACCCAGCTCCAGGGAGTCAACTGTGCATATCTCTTCCCAACTCCACATTTAGTGATATCATGCTGGTAGCTTGAAATCAGCCACGATGAAAGTATTTATAGCATGAAATTAACAAATGCTACAAGTAGGGTCTTTTTCTCCAGACAGCCAGTTATTATTTACCACTATTTATCTATCTACATTTCAGGGATGGCACAGTTTCTGCTCTGCTCTGATCCAAAGGTTGGTTATGCAAACCCGCCCCGTGGTGCCACAGAAGAAAGGCCTGACAATCTACTTTTGTAAAGATTACGGCCAAGAAAATCTTACGGAGCTCAGTTCTCCTCTGTAACACATGAGTTCACCATGAGTCAGAATCTACTTGAAGGCAACGAGTGTTTTTTGTTTGTTTGTTTATCCATCTAGCTATCTCAACTATAAAAAAAAAAAAGTATATAATATATCCATATATTCCTTAACAAAGAATTTTTGCCTCTTTTGTTCACTTGCTGTATTCCTAACACTTAAAACAATGTCCAGCACATAGTAGACACTAAGTAGTTAAACAGGTAAATAAATATCCTTCTCTCCCTAGGGAGCAAGGCTCAGGATCTAAATGGCACAGAGAAGGTGTGTTCTCTCTACCTACGGAAGAAATTCTATCAGCTGAGAGTTAAATTAATTTAGAAAACCTCATCTCTCTTAAGAAAGCCTGGCTTTGGCAACTGTTACCTTCCAGGTAATCCCATAACAGATATTATAAATGAAATATTAGTGCTTCTGTTTTCTTTGCTGGAATGATTCCACATCTCTGTTATACCCCTGGCAAAATAGGAGGAGATTGATACAAGGGAACGCAAAAGGGAAAATATTTCAAAAAATATTACCTAAGACACACATTATTTTCCCAAGGGCCTAAACCTGCAGGTGTGACCCTAATGGCAGGTAATCGCAGGCTCTGAAGAGATCAGGACTGGGGCGATTATGTTTCTCTCAGGGGAGGTATCTTGGTGCCTTTCCAATCATTTCATAAAGGTGGGTCTATTACTATAAGCAGGATCAGCCATGCTTCTCTATTGTGTGAGGCACAGTATATTTGCAAGAAGTGAAGAAGTGATGAAATGCTCTTTGCCTTAGTAGCTTTTAGGGTAGCTCACTGGGTTTTTTTTTTTCTCTAAAACCTCGCAATACAAATGCCAAGATCTTACCACTGCTGTCTCCTCCTCCCTCACCTGCTCCCCTCTCTCCCTAGGTCTCCTCATCTCTCCTCTTTCTCTGCTCTCTTTTCCCTCTCTCCTTCCCTCCTTGGCCTTTCCCTTCCTCAGATAGTCCACAATAAAGCTGATTTTTTAGTGTGTATGACAGGAGAAAATAAGATAATGGATCATAATTCGATTTGGGAACATTTTGCATACCTAGGAGTTACAGCACTAGGGCTTCTGGGTGGGCACAGACATGTCTGTGACACTTTCTGGGTCTACTGTACATTCTTAACAAATCTTATATTGGCTTTCTTATGGAAATAAGAGATTAATCCTGATATTTTAATGAATCTTTAAATGACTCTACAGCCTTACCTTCCCCTATACCACCCCACCCCCAGTGTGGTAGAGAGGATCCTCTGTGTTTATTAAAATCTTTTTTCTTTTTTCTCTTCCTGGGCACAGAGGTGGACTACATTACCTGGACACACAGGTGGGCTTTATTACCTGGGCACACAGGTAGACTATGTTTCCTGGGCACACAGGTGGGCTCTATTACCTGGGCACACAGGTGGACTATATTACCTGGGCACACAGGTGGACTATATTTCCCAACCTCTCTTACAGCTGGGTTGGAGGCATGTGATTAGATTCCACCCAATGGAAACAAATAAATGAAACTAGCTACCGGGCATTCATGATTAACTACGTTCTCTTCTTTTTTTACATTTTCCAGTACTTAAGATGGCAGTGTATAAGGTACTAGATCACTCAGTCACCACTTGGAGGACAACCTTAGGTGAACTTCCCAGACCGCATTAGACTCTGAGGAGAGCAAGAAATAAACCTTATTGGATTAAGCCTCTGAGATACAATATTTGTTGCTCCAGCCTAGCCAAACCTAACCTCTTTTCTCAGGAACATCCTTACAAGTCTAGGGAGTCATATAAGTCCTATATCCATCCCTGAAACAATTATTGTGCCCAGAGGGATTTGGTATATTGATTGGCCAAGCTTGGGTTGTATTCCTGGGTTGAACATAAAACCTTGGAAAACAAATGAATTGATATTGAGGTAAGAGTTGATAGGCCAGAAGGAGACCATGGAGTTGGTTTTAAAAAGAGAAGAGGGGAGGGGAGGGAGTGGATGCTGGGATCTAAAACAACATGTGCTTTCAGGAACAATCAGTAGATTCTTTTTATTTTGATAAAAATTAAGGCTAAAAAATAGCTGTAGATAAGACTAAAAGGAAAAATCAAATTCAATCTGAGAAACTCTGATCCTAGAAAACCAAGCTAAGGCAGTTATCTATTTTCCTATAAAAATTGAGGAGTCACCCACGTTTTTGAGGTGGGCAGTGACATGATGAGAGCTATTTAAGAATAATAATTTGATTAAAAAAAATAGCAGTATGCAAAATAGTTTGAGATTGGAGAAAAACTGGAGTTGAGAAAATTATAATAATCCAAGGATGCAATGAGAAGTGATGGTAGTAGTAGTGCTGGAGGGAATGAAAGGAGCTGACACATTGAGATACTCGAGAAAGGAAGAACTGACATGTCTTCATATCTGATTTGATGTGGGGAGATAAGAAGTCAAAGATGATTCAAAGGTCTGAAATCTTTGCAGGTAGATTATATTTAGGGAAAATGATGAGTTTCAGCTCTTTGAGACCGAGGTATCTATTAGATGTTCAAATGGAAGTTGAGCAATTTTGCATCTGGAATCTGGGGAGTAAACTGGTCTGGAAAGAAAGGTTTGGGAAGCATCTACATAAAGGGTATTTGATGATAAAATTACTCGGTGAGAGCGGGGATTATGAAAAGCAGAGGTCTGAGGACAACTCCTTGGGCAATAACCACTATTAGGACAGGGTTGCGGGAGGAGAAGTTGAGTGAAGAAGAGAGAAGAAACAAAGGAACAGGGGAATAAAAGAGAGGTACGTAGCCAAGGAAAGAGAAAACCTCAAGGTCTCTTTAAATTGTCAAGTGCTGCACATAGCAACACTAAGGAAGTTACTGGTGACCTTGAAGTTTCCATAGAGTGCAGATAACGTTTCAGAAGAGCCAAATTTTGAGGTGTTAATGAGTTGACAGATGGTGAGAAAATAACATAGAAGAAGCCCGGCAATAAAAGGAAAGAAAATGGTAGCTTGAGGGCACAACAGGGTCAAACAACAGTTTCTCCAGCTGCGGAGAAGTTGCGTATTTTGAAATCGGAGGAGAAGAATCCATACAGAAGAAAGAGTTTTTTGTACTTGTTGTTATTGTTTGCTTATTTGTTTTGGAGGGTTTTTTTCCCCCCAGAAAACTAGTTCTAATAATAATGGCATTTCTTGCCACTTAATATGTGTCAGGAACTGTGGTAGGTACTTTTCACTTATAACTTTCTTTTTATGGTACCTGTTTTATAGATAGGAAAATGAAAAATCAGAGAAGTTAAGCAACTTGACAAGGTCAGTCATCTGTTATGTGGAGGAGCAGAGACTCAAACCTACTTGGGGTGAAGCTGCTTTTCACAGGCCCTTCAGTCTCTGAACTAGCCATCAGAGATGGTGTGGGATAATCCGTCAGAAAGCACTCAGACAATGGTACGTGATACGTAAGAGCCTGGATATAATACAGAAAGTCCTCCAGGGACTGCTGCCAAAGGCCCCATTTGTTCATCTCAGCAAAGTAATCAAAATCCTATCTCAGTTTCTTTCCTTGCACCCAATCACTGAAGGTGATAATGCATAGTTATATATGGGTCGAACTTTATATCAAGGATCAATTAGTCTTTGAAGATAAACAGGCTTATTTTCTTATATCAGGTAAAAAGAATATACATATCCTTTTGCCATTTAAAATCAGAAAAACAAGAACCAAACTAAGTACCCTGCCGACGTATAAGAACCCATCCCAAATACTTGAACACATCTACCCTCAAGCAAATTTTGAGTTTGATTTTTCATTCATTTGCCCTGTTTTATATTTCATTTTTTCAAGTCCTTTGGAAACTCAGTGGTATAAATGTGGATTTATGTTTTTATGTACTGTCTTGTTGGTTAGCTGTACTTATCTCTGGAGAGATCTGAAGGATAGGTAGGTTTTCAACAGGACACATGCTAGTGAGAAGGAGGTTTTGGGTGGAAAGACAGCATACGTAAATGAGTAGAGTGAGCAAACACTGCGAATTTCAGAACACAGGCAGCAGTACAGTTTGACTATGTTATAGAAATACAGAATAAAAATTGTAAAATAAGATGTTGTTGCTTACCAACATTCTGCATGCAGAAAGGAGAGAGGGAATACATGCTCCCTGAGTGGGCAGCTCTAGTCTCTCAGCTCCCCTTGAAGTCACAAATGTCATTGTATACATCCTTATATGAAACCAATGTGCAAAAGTAGCCTAACAACACAAGCAAGATTTTGGGAATCTTTATGGGAGAACTGTCTTTCTCTCTCCCCAAGAAACATTTTGTTTGGTGTGTTCAGAGATGAGATGTGACACAAAGAAGTTGTGGACAGGAGTACTTTGAGACACAGGGGGCTTTGGACAAGGTATATTGTGACACAGGGAAGTGGTACTTCTGCCAGGGGAGAAGTGAATAAGGTCTTCACTGAGGTAGAAGATGGGCCTGGAAAGGCAAGTTTGGGTCATAACAGGATGATTATGAATGAATTGGAACAGCAGAAGCTCTCTTAATGGGTGTCCAGTCAGTAGCTCCTTAGATAATGGATGCATTCCATTCCCACAGTAGAACATGCTCAATGATGCCTTCTGTGCCTGATCATGGGAGATAAACAGCCTCCCTCCACAGCTCCTGACACTTCTGCTCCCATCAGCTGATATCAGGGCTTATCAAGAAAAAATTACCTTTGCTCCTAAGCCTATTTGTACCTTCGGTGTTTGTAACTGGAGTTACATAATTTAATTAAATGCTATGTAGCCTGATGAATGAATCCCTGGCTGGCACTAACCAATAGTGCCACCCAGGGATTCATTCATCAGTAGTGCTTAGCCACTAACTGAAATCGAATCCAGCCAGAGGTGCCTTGGAAGAAAGGCCTGGCAATCTGCTCCTGAAAGGTCACAGCCATAAAAACCCTATGGAGCAGTTCTACTCTGCATACATGGGATCACCATGAGATAGACCTGGCTTTAGGACAACTGGTTTTTTAACCTGACAAATGTGGGGACGGTGGACGTTCACTGGTAGAATTCTTGTCTACCATGCCAGAAAACCAGGAGAGCCAGGTTCAATTCCTAGCCAAGGCACCTCAGGAGCAACTACCACCCATCTGTCGGTGGAGGCTTGTGTGTTGCCGTGATGCTGAACAAGTCTTAATGGAGTCTCCAGACTAAGATGGACTAGAAAGAAAGGCCTGCTGATCTACTTCCCCAAAATCAGCCAGTGAAAACCCTACAGATCACAACAGTTTGATACCACTGTTCATGAGGTCACCACGAGTCTGGTCAACTTGATGGCAGCTAACAACTTGATGAATACGAACATGTGTGTTGGGGGAGGAGTAACGGGGGAGAACAGTTTCTGTGAAAACTAAGTAGAACGCTTTGGAAAGAATTTATAAAAGTGAGTACCATATTTTACACAAATAACACCTGCCTTCTACATTTGTTTACCAACCATTCCCTCCCCCATGAGGTATTTTCATAAGCACGCTATGCTAACTTTTTTTTACAGGAACATGTAAAAAAAAAAAAAAAAAAAAAAACTGGCAAGTCGGAGCTTATGAAAATACTTCGCAAGGGAGGGAGCGGTTGCAAACAAACATAGAAGGTGCACGTCATTTGTATCAAAGTATGGTACTTAAAATAATCCATGTGAAATTAGATTTGAGTGAGAAAGTTGCATAAGTCTGGAGAAAATACATGAAACCCTGGGAAGATTCTGGGCTCCGATTTTTTCACAAGTGTCTTTAAGATCTCGCTTGACGTAAAGAAATGGAAACTCCAGATCATAGGACGATGCAAACAAACATAGAAGGTGCATGTTATTTGTATAAAAGTAAGGTACCTAAAATAATTTACGTTAAATTAGATGTGAGTGAGAAAATTATATAAGTTTGGAGAAAACATATGAAACTCTAGAAAGATTCGGGGCTTAGATTGCTTTACAAGTATCTTTAAGATCTAACTCGATGTAAAGAAATGGAAACTCCGGATCATAGGAGGATGCAGACTGAGTGTGGTTAGTGTAAGGAGGCACCTCTGAGCTCCACCAGAGAACCCCTGCTTGAGGCAAGGTCTGGCTCTGCGTCACATGAGGATTTACATGTTTCCAGTTAGATATAAAATAAAGTACGTGTACAGCATGATACACATCTATGTTCCTCATTTTAATTGACTGCTTCAGTGAATCACTTAGTTATAGGGTATAAGGAGCCACTGAAGATTTTGAGGCAAGGGAGAGACATATTCAAAGTGATTGCGCTGCAATTTGTTTCTATTGAATAAATGTTTTAATCTCTCTCTCTCAGTGTGACCTGTTTCAGTACATTTGTATTAAAATTCTGTTGGTTTGAAATATGACTTAAATAGAATTCTCTCCACAATGGATTTGTGTTCGAGGTAAAAACATAGTACCATATCTTGGGTAAGAGGCTTTAGAGACAGACTAATGGGTTCAAAATCTGGTTCTGCCATGTACAAGCTGTGTGACTTTGGGCAAGACAGTTGGCCTCTCTTTGCCTCAGATTCTTCATCTGTAAAAAGATGATAATAATAGAACCTACCTCAGAGGTTCTATTTTTATTATTACTATTATTATTATTATCATTACTATTAAATAGTGTGAGTATCTGTGGGTTAACTTTACCCAAAGAATTTGGACTTTGTCCTTGGTTCCTGAGAGATAACCTGTAAAACCTTGGAATTTCCTCAGTAATTGAAGTGTCTTTGATTAGAGCTCCAGATGACACCTACCTAACAGATTATGCTAATTAGGTGACTCAGGTGGGGGCTGGCCATGCCAGAAAGACCTACTTCTGGGTATCAGCTGACCTCAGGGAGGGGGTCATGATTCAATCAACCATGCCTACATGATGAGACCCACCACTAAAGACTCTGGACACAGAAGTTTCACTGGCTTCCTGGTTGGTGATAGATATCAGTGCATGTGGGAAGGTAGTATGTCCACACTGGGAACCCTCCCAGACCTTGCTATGTGTCTCTTCGTTTGTATCCTTTTTACTATAACACAACTGTAATCATAAGTACAGCATTTGCCTGAGTTCTGTGCTTTCTAACAAATTGTCAAACCCAAGATAGTAATGGAAGCCGAGATCTAAGAAGTAAGAGTACCTGGAGATCCCTGAGCTTACTGCTGGCATCCTGAGGGGGTAGAGGGAACCCCAATTTGTATCAAGCAGGTCAGAAATGAAGATGTCATGGAAACCCCTAAGGCTGTGGCTGGTGTCTGAGATCTTGGTCAGGCTTGGCAGTCTGGAGAACTGTGCCGTTTTTATTTGTGAGACCTGACCTAGCTCTGGTGGTTAGAATCAGGGGAAGAAGCACTGCCTGTGCAGCTGAATTGGAACTAAATCGAATAGATTTGAATTCTAATTGATCTAAATAGCACCTTAGCCTCTATTGACTACATGAAGAGACAGAGATTAGAGATACTCATGCCAGAGACTCAAGAGTATGGAATGCTTTGCCAAATGTAGGAAGACAAAGATTTTGGTGAATTTGTACTAGACCTTTCTAAAATAGTATTAGAAGATAACTCTGCAAAACAAACACAAAAACCCACAGAACCACTACTTTATCAACCTGCTGTTTAACTATTTCAGCCTGATCTCTTTTTTTTTTTTTTTTCTTCAGTTCTTCTCAAAGTCTCAAGAGCCCTGGTGGCACAATGGTTAAGAGCTGAACTGCTAACCAAAAGCTGGCAGTTCAAATCCACCAGCCACTCCTTTGAAACCCTATGGGGCAGTTCTACTCTGTCCTATAGGGTCACTATGAATAGGAATCGACTCAACGGGGAATTGACTCAACAGCAACAGGTTTGGTTTTTTGTTTCTTTGTTTTTTTTTTCTCAGCATCTGTTCATACAAGGATGATCTAGTCAATTAGGAGCCTCTTCTATGGCCTTCAGAAGGTGCACCCTTCCCTCAGCTTCTTCTGTTGAGGCCATTTTTCCCTCTGGTACTATTTAAATACAGATGTGCTACGTAAGTTTCAGTCTAGAAGGGAGGCATTTAATAAACCCAAAAGCAGTTATTATAATCACCCATTGACTTAGGATCATATTAAAAATTAAAAACGAAAGTTTCCTACTATGCTACAGCTATTTACAGGACAGACTGAATATCAAATATGTTTTAAGCAAAGATAAAATGCAGTATGTCAAAATACTAATTTTTCTCATAATCCAGTCTTGCTATGATACTCTAAGACTGAGAAAAGTTTTTAAAAAGTTTATCTGTGTGTGCTTGGGTACACGCATATGGATGCGCATCGACATACCCGGAATGAAAAAGATGCACAATTCAAAATTTTTCACATTCTTTCGGAGGTATTCTGCATCACACTTTCAGCAGACTTAATGGTTAAAATGGTTTTGTGGGGAAAAAAATGGCTTTTATTAATGCCTCTGAGCTGAGCCAACACGTGCACATTCAGTCATAGCCATTCTTGCCAAGCTTCCCAGTGAAGAATGATGAGAAACTCATAGAAAGGAAAATAGGAAGGAAGGGGGAGGGCGGGAGGAGGAAGGCAAGGAGGGAGAAAGAAAGGAGACAAGGGGAGAGAGAGAGAAACCCATTGCCTATCATTACTGAAAGTGAACAGGAGGAGAAACTGTAGACGGAATAGTTCCCCAGGAGACCCTGCATACGGCCTGAAATACGAGAAGCTCCCCTTGGGCTCCACTCCTTCTCCTTGCCCCCTGCTAGTGGAGGAAAAGGGTGTGATACAGTGGCTTTTCCACTTCCCCTCTTGGGCTCTTTTTTCCCACCTTGTCGTTTGCCTTGATTTGGGCCAGACAGTAACATATACACAGGAGAAGGCACCACTGTGACTAGATCACAAAACAGCAAAGCCTTAGTACTGAGGATCCCATGAAACTAAGGCTCAGCCATTCAAGACATGCTCATTTCAGGTCTCAGGTCCTGTTTTACTGGACTCTCCCAAAAGGAAAAGTTTGGAGCAGTGGTTGAGCAAACGTCCGGGCTGCCTTTAGGCTCGATCACTGCAATGTTTGTATTCCCTAATGTGCCCTCACACTCCCCCGCTCCTGAAGCTGTCTCCTTCACTTGACAGTGACACAGCCAATGACGCAGGCAGTTGCTTTCGCTTTTACTCATCAGAACTCAAATCTGTGGGGTTTTGTTGGGTTAGCATCCTTTCATATTAATAAGAAGCTGGATTGGTCCCATGGCTGAAAAGGCAATATGAGTCATGGTTAAAAATATCCATCGCCACCCTTTGGTATGATGCCATCATTTAAGCCATCTAAAAATAGAAGAATTATCCAATTTGTAAAGCTATCAATAGAAAAAGTGAGTTTGAAACTTTCCTTAATTACGCCAGTAATTAGCACTACAACTTTGTAATATGAAAGCCTCAGCTTGACGTCCATTTTATTTTTTGACATTCTTTTTTACATCAAGAGAAAAATGTGTTTAATCTTTAATGTGTTTAATCTTTCTCTAATTATGCCAATGTTTAACAAGAAAATTATAATCTAAAAATCTAGGATCCCCTCTTCATGTATTTATTGATTATGTTTTTAAAGGTTAAAAGATATAGATATAAGCAAAGAATAGTATTATTAGAGTGAGTGTTACTTTCTGCAAATAAAATATCTGTAATTGCTATGAAAAGGTAAGGCTGTTTTTGTCTTGTTTTTTCTCATTTTGTTTTCATTCTGGTCTTGGAGTGTTGTGGAAGGAATGGAGTTTTTTGTTTGGTTAGGAATCCTCTATTTTACTATATTATTTGTGGAATAAGTGGAAGGATTAGGCACTTCTTCACTCCTGATATTTCCTTCCATGTGGAGAGGCCCCCATTACTGTTGCATTCCTGGCCTCTCTCCCCCGCTTTACTCATTCCGTCCAAGGAGAAGAGGATGAATGTTGTATAAAATTGTTTTAAGGCAGTCACAATAATTCCTCCCTCCCCAGTTCCTTTACAATCTGAGTTTGTCACTCCTCCCATCCAGAAAAAAAAAAAAAAAAATTACCATGGAGTCGACTCATAGTGACCCTATAGGAGAAAGTAGGACTGCTCCATAGGGTTTCCAAGGAGTGCCTGGTGGATTTGAACTGCTGACCTTTTGGCTAGCAACCATGGCTCTTATCCACTACACCACCAGAGTAATTTCTCTACTCCTTCAATATAGGCTTGCCTTGTGGCTTGCTTTGACCGCTAGAACACAGTGGAAGTGCTAGCTGAAACCTCTGAAGCTCAACCCAGAGTGGCCTTGCAGCTTCTGCTCTAACCCTCTTGAATGTTGCTGCCATATGAAGAAGCCAAACTGGACTTCTTAAGAATAAGAGACCACGTGAAAAGAAAGGCCCAGGCAGCAGCCAAAACCAACGACCCAACGTGCAAAAGAGCCCACCTTAGACCATTCAGACTGAGTCGAGCTGCAGATGACAGCAGTTATATGTGTGATTCAGACAAAACCAACAGAAAGACCTCCCAACTGAGCCCAGTGCAAATTGCTGACCCACAGTATTGTGAAAAGAGAAAAGAGTTGCTGTTTTAAGCCACTAAGTCTTCAGGTGGTTTGTTGAGCAGCAATAGATCATTGATACAAACTTAGTCTGATCGATGAGGCTATAAAGAGCTGAGCCTGTATAACCCACTCCTTCTTCTCACTCTTCTTTTGGCAGGAAGCAACTCACTGAGAATCTATGTTCTCCTTTCTTCCTCCAGACTATAAATCATACAGTTAGAGTTGCACTAAATGTATATTTTTTTTCCAAATGCTGAAGGGCCAAGAGTTAATGTCAATACTTGGCTTTAGCCAAGGCCAAAACCATGAGAGAAAAAACTGAAACTCAAAAATAAATCTTAAAAAATAAGTTTTTAGTTACCGTGAAAATTTTAATTTTAGTAGTGTCATTTTTGAAATTCAATTAATGAAATCAAATACTTAAATTTTCTTCTAACAATGTATTCCATTTTCCATTCTTTTTGCCTCCTCTATTGTGTCTGAATTGAATGAAGTTTATCAAGATTTAAAATGTTTTCCTCCTCATGAAATTTTAAGTTGGCAAAATTGATAATTTAAATTCATCTTCGCAAGATGTAAAAAATTTTCCAAATAGGGCTTTTTATTGAAAACGCACAGCATCTTTGTATGAATTCGGCCTTGACACTTTTTTGTTACTCATTTTTACGTGAATTTAGTTTTCCCCGTTATCAGAAGGTTTTGTTCTAACAACTTCCATCGTCTTTGTTTAGTGTTAACAAAAAAAATTAGAGCTTTTTTTTTTTTTTTCTTATTTCGTTGTTTTGTTTTGTTTTTAGTCTTACTGGGTCTATTTGCCTGCCCCACTTTTATCTGAACTTTCTCTTTTCTTCCTCTCTTTTGTCCCTTTTTGATCAATTTTGATTCAGCTGCCACAGGCCTGTCTAAGTGCAGGGCCCTTTCAGGAAGGTGAGAAAGCCTGTTGCCCAGTCAGTCAGCCCTGCTTACTGCAGGCCCCTTGCTTCACCTGCAAAGAAGGACAGTCTCTGCTGTTGTCCTTACATTATGCCACAGCGCCTCTCTGTGAGTCTCTGGTAGCCATTTTGTGTCTCTTGCACAAATGGAGTAGCCATGAGTCAGAATGGACTCGCAGCAACAGGTCTTGGTTATCCTCACGTGTCTGCTTTCTCCTGCACATACGCCGATAATTTGCAGGTCTTGTAGCTGTTGGTGGTTAAGAGCTCAACTGCTAACCTGAAAGATCAGAGGTTGGAACCTACCAGACACTCTTCGGGAGAAAGATGTGGCAGTCTGCTTCCGAAAAGATTACAGCCTTGGAAACCCTATGGGGCAGTTCTACTCTGTCCTAGAGGGTTGCTTTGAGCTGGAATTGACTCAAGAGCAAGGGGTTTCAATGGGTTTTAACATACCCCAAA
Source organism: Elephas maximus indicus (assembly GCF_024166365.1). Lineage (NCBI taxonomy): Eukaryota > Metazoa > Chordata > Mammalia > Proboscidea > Elephantidae > Elephas > Elephas maximus. The sequence goes on along the minus strand of NC_064823.1, from coordinate 24,417,139 downwards.
ATGCGAGTGGGTAAAAAACCCGTTGTCCTTGAGTCTATTTCTACTCCTAAAGACCCTACAGGACGGAGTGGAACTGCCCCATAGGGTTTCCAAGGAGCGGCTGATAGATTTGAACTGCTGAGGATACTTAACCAGTACGCCACCAGGGCTCCTTGGGGTTTGTTGGGCACCCACTTTTGTTGTAAACATTGTTCATTGTTTTTTCCTTTTGCTGTCTGGTCGCTCTGTTGATTTTTATGTGGGGATTTGGGAAGACTGAAAGGCTTTGTCACTGCCGTCGCTGCTATCATCACAGAATTTGCTAAGAATTTTAACACAAATTTAATCCACACTGCTTGCCCATATTTGGAAGTGGGTATTTATATATTTATTCAGATCATTGATAAACCCAAATGGCATCTCTTGCTCATATCCCTTGTTTGTCTTACTGTCACTGTAACACTGGTAGCTGCCATCGTAGCCTATGAGGTCACACGGTCTCTAATCACCCACAAGTTCCAGGATGTGAGAAACGCAGTGAAAGTAGGCATCTGGCGATTGGACCTTGCAACAAAAAGCCAGGGTCAAGACCAAATATTCATGCATCCTTATGACATCAGCGATGGGTGTGTGAGCTGGCTGCCCTGTCCCTCCGTGAATAAATCCAATTCTGGGCTTCAGTATTAGTTTGAACCCACCAGCCACTCCATGTGAGAAAGATGTGGCAATCTGCTTTCGTAAAGATCACAGCCTTGGAACCCTATGGGACAGATATACTCTGTCTTACAGGGTCCCTGTGAGTCAGAAGCCACTTGACGGCAATGGGTTTGTTATAATATATCTTGCTATTTAACTAAAGTCTACGCTCGTAGAGAGCCATGTCTTACTTTTTTTTTTTTTCCCAACCTCTTCAGCGACAAGCACAGGGTGTTGATGTCGTTGTTAGGTGCCATCGAGTCGGTTCCGACTCATAGCAACCCTATGCACAACAGAACAAAACACTGCCCGGTCCTGAACCATCCTTACAATTGTTATTATGCTTGAGCTCATTGATGAAGCCACTGTGTCAATCCACCTCACTGAGGGTCTTCCTCTTTTCTGCTGACCCTGTAGTCTGCCAAGCATGATGTTCTTCTTCTGGGACTGATCCCTCCTGACAACATGTCCAAAGTACATAAGATGCAGTCTCGCCATCCTTGCTTCTAAGGAGCATTCTGGTTGTACTTCTTCCAAGACAGATTTATTTGTTCTTTTAGCAGGCCATGGTATATTCCATATTCTTCACCAATGCCACAATTCAAAGGCATCAATTCTTCTTTGGTCTTCCTTATTCATTGTCCAGCTTTCACACGCATATGATGCGATTGAAAATACCATAGCTTGGGTCAGGCGCACCTTAGTCTTCAAGGTGACATCTTTGCTCTTCAACACTTTAAAGAGGTCCTTTGCAGCAGATTTACCCAATGCAATGTGTCTTTTGATTTCTTGACTGCTGCTTCCATGGTTGTTGATTGTGGATCCAAGTAAAATGAAATCCTTGACAACTTCAACCTTTTCCCCGTTTATCATGATGTTGCTCATTGGTCCAGTTGTGAGGATTTTTTTTTAATATAATTTTTATTGTGCTTTAAGTGAAAGTTTACCAATCAAGTCAGTCTCTCACACAAAAACCCATATACACCTTGCTACACACTCCCAATTACTCTCCTCCTAATGAGGCAGCCCGCTCTCTCCCTACACTCTCTCCTTTCATATCTATTTTGCCAGCTTCTAACCCTCTCCACCCTCTCATCTCTCCTCCAGGCAGGAGATGCCAACATAGTCTCAAGCGTCCACCTGATAGAAGAAGCTCACTCCCAGTTGTGAGGATTTTTGTTTTCTTTCTGTTGACATACAATCCATACTGAAGGCTGTGGTCTTTGATATTCATTAGTAAGTGTTTCAAGTCCTCCTCACTTTCAGCAAGCAAGGCTGTGTCATCTGCATAATGCAGGTTGTTAATGAGTCTTCCTCCAATCCTGATGCCACATTCTACTTCATACAGTCCAGCTTCTCATATTATTTGCTCAGCATACAGACTGAATAGGAACGGTGAAAGAATACAACTCTGACGCACACTTTTCCTGACTTTAAACTAATCAGTATCCCCTTGTTCTGTCCGAACAACTGCCTCTTCGTCTATGTAAAGGTTCTTCATGAGCACAATGAAGTGTCCTGGAATTCCCATTCTTCACAATGTTATCCATAATTTGTTATGATCCACACAGTGGAATGCCTTTGTGTAGTCAATAAAACACAGGTAAACATCCTTCTGGTATTCTCTGCTCTCAGCCAGGATCCATCTGACATCAGCAATGATATCCCTGGTTCCATGTCCTCTTCTGAAGCCAGCCTGAATTTCTGGCACTTCCCTGTCAATATACTGCTGCAGCTGTTTTTGAATGATCTTCAGCAAAATTTTGCTTGCATGTGATATTAATGATATTGCTCTATAATTTCCACATTCAGTTGGATCACCTTTTTTGGGAATAGGCATAAATATGATCTCTTCCAGTCAGTTGGCCAGGGAGCTGTCTTCCAAATTTCTTGGCATAGATGAGTGAGCACCTCCAGCGCTACATCTGTTTGTTGAAACATCTCAATTGATATTCCACCAATTCCTGCAGCCTTGTTTTTTGCCAATGCCTTCAGAGCAGCTTGGACTTCTTCCTTCAGTACCATCGGTTCCTGATCATATGCCACCTCTTGAAATGGTTGAACATCGATTAATTCTTTTTTGAGATAATGACTCTGTGTATTCCTTCCATGTTCTTTTGATGCTTCCTGCGTCATTTAATATATTCCCCATAGAATCCTTCACTATTGCAATTCGAGGCTTGAATTTTTTCCTCAGTTCTTTCAGCTTGAGAAATGCTGAGCTTGTTCTTCTCTTTTGGTTTTCTATCTCCAGGTCTTTGCACATGTCATCATGATACTTTCCATCGTCTTGGGCAGCCCTTTGAAATCTTCTGTTTACCTCTTTTACTTTATCATTTTTACCCTTTGCTTTAGCTACTCAACATTCAAGAGCAAGTTTCAGAGTCTTCTCTGACATCCATCTTGGTATTTCCTTTCTTCCCTGTCTTTTCAATGTCCTCTTGCTTTCTTCATGTATGATGTCCTTGATGTCATTCCACAACTTCTCTGGTCTTTGGTCATAGTGTTCAATGCATCAAATCTATTCTTCAGATGGTCTCTAAATTCAGGTGGGATGTACTCAAGGTCATATTTGGGCTCTCGTGGACTTGCTCTGATTTTCTTCAGTTTCAGCTTGAACTTGCATGTGAGCAATTGATGGTCTGTTCCACAGTCGGCCCCTGGCCTTGTTCTGACTGATGATATTGAGCTTTTCCATCGTCTCTTTCCACAGATGTAGTCAATTTGGTTTCTGTGTGTTCCATCTGGCGAGGTCCATGTGTATAGTCACTGTTTATGTTGGTGAAAGAAGATATATGCAATGAAGAAGTCGTTGGTCTTGTAAAATTCTATCATTCAATCACCAGCGTTGTTTCTGTCACCAAGGCCATGTTTTCCAACTATTGATCCTTCTTCTTTGTTTCCAACTTTCACATCCCAATTGCCAGTAATTATCAATGCATCTTGATTGCATGTTCGATCAATTTCAGACTGCAGCAGCTGATAAAAATCTTCTATCTCTTCATCTTTGGGCCTAGTGGTTGGTGGTAAATTTGAATAATAGTTGTATTATCTGATCTTCCTGGTAGGCGTATGGATATTATCGTATCACTGACAGCGTTGTACTTCAGGATAGATCTTAAAACGTTCTTTTTGACAGTGAATGCAACACCATGCCTCTTCAAGCTGTCCTTCTCAGCATAGTAGACTATATGATTGTCTGATTCAAAATGGCCAATACCAGTCCATTTCAGCTCACTAATGCCTAGGATATCAATGTTTATGTGTTCCATTTCATTTTTGACAATTTCCAATTTTCCTAGATTCATACTTTGTACATTCCAGGTTTTGATTATTAATGGAAGTTTGCAACTGTTTCTTCTCATTTTGAGTCGTGCCACATTACCAAATGAAGGTCCCAATAGCTTTACTCCATCCATGTCATTAAGGTTGACTCAATTTTGAGGAGGCAGCTCTTCCCCGGTGATCTTTTGAGTGCCTTCCAACCTGGGAGGCTCATCTTCCAGCACTATATCAGACAATGTTCTGCTGCTATTCATAAGGTTTTCACTGGCTAATGCTTTTCAGAAGTAGACTCCTGGGTCCTTCTTCCTAGTCTGTCTTAGTCTGGAAGCTCAGCTGAAACCTGTCTGCCATGGGTGACCCTGCTGGTATCTAAATGCCAGTGGCATAGCTTCCAGCATCACAGCAACACTCAAACCCCACAGTACGACAAACTGACAGACACGTGAGGGAAGCACAGGGTACATTATGAGAATTCAGGTTATTGCAAAAGGGATGTAATAAAATCACCGGGATTACATTGCCATGCACAAAAGTAGTTTTGAAGAGCTACATTTAAATACTTTTTTTTAATGTTGCCTCTTTTCCCTTGCCTCCCACGAAATGGCTAAGGTTTTTAAATACTGCAAGGCATCTGAGTTTCCTGTATTTGAACTCCTCTTGAGGGGCACAGTCACACATGAGAGGCTTCTCTCAGGAAAGTTTTTAATTATACTGAGGTCCAAGTCTTCTGTAATCTAATTAGTTTGGTTACATTGATGTTTTCATAAGCCTTTAAGACCATAGGCACGTTCAGTGTGCTCCAGAGCTCAGGTCTATCTGGCCCCAAATGCCCTGAACTGGACCTGAGTCCTGCACGTAGTTTACCTCTTTGGGTTTTTTTTTTTTGTCAAAGAAAGCATCATTTTCTGTCTTGAAAAAGTTTGTTCTACCTTGCACGTGGTGAGTAAAGCTTGTGCGTCTCCTCTCTTAGAACTAGTGTTTTAGGCTCTGTGTCAGCAAAGAAAACAAATCTTAATGAATAACAATTTAGCTTTGTTAAGTGTAAAAATGTACGGATCCCCATGGGAGAAGGACCCCTGGCTTTAATTCTTCCCTACTGAATCAGGGGCTGTTTAGAGGGTTTCTGCAGCTCTCATTAGAAAAGACAGCAATCAAAGGTAGGGTCTTCCTGTGCTTGGAGAACCAAATGGAAACACTGCCCAGTAGTTCTGTAAGTGGCATACAAGACAAGCCTGCCAAAACTACATCCACATTTGAAGGTGTTACACCAGAGACATAGGGTATAGTTTGCTATGTATGGGTCATTCCCTATTAAAATTTGAAAGTAGATCAGAATTGTAGGGCTTTTGTATTTATGCCTCCCCTCAGCCTCCCCTCACCCACTGAAAAGCTGTCCTGAGCTAATTCCCTTAAGGGGATTGGAGTCGTTGCGAGGTTTATTGAAGACAGTCCTTTAAAATCAACATTCTAAAAATATATTTTTTTATATTTATTACTATTCAGAAATAACTGCAAGCACTCTGCTTATTTAGCCTGACCCTCACTTAGTGCATGTGTTTTCCCCTTTTTGATAGGCTTACAGTATTTTGTGAATCCAGAACAGTGATTTTCAAACTTGAGTGTGCATAAGGATCACATTTATAGGCTGATTCAGTAGAACTGAGTTGGATCCATGAAATTGCTTTTGTAACAAACACCCAGATCTTTCTTTTTTTCTAGAACTGATATTGGGATATACGTCTGACCGTTGCGTATTCTCTTTCCCAGACTCTTTTTCTTTTCACATAATCATCTATGGACAGAAAAAGCAAGCTCTCCCTCTTCATACCTGGGCCTCTCTAATGTCAAACTTTATAGTCTATTTGGCCAAGTTTGTCTCTTGATAAGGAGCCCTGGTGGCTCAGTGAGTAAGCATTAGGCTATTAACTAAAGGTCGGTGGTTTCAACCCACCAGCTACTCAGTGGGAGCAGCTTCTGCAAAGATTACATACAGCTTCTATAAAGATTACATACAGTCTTGGAAAGTCAGCTTCTGTAAAGATTACATACAACCTTGGAAACCCTATGGGGCAGCTCTAGTCTGTTGTACAGGGTCCCTATACATTGGAATAAACTTCATGGCAATGTGTGTGGTTTGGTTTTTGCTTTTTTTTTTTTTTTGGTCTCTTGATATGCTAAATGGGGAACTAAGGTGGTGACTGTGAGGATGGAAGGGAGATTAAGGATTAGAGATATTTAGTCCAAAAAAACTTGGACTTGAGGAGTCAAAGCAAGGGAAGATGCTCGATCGGAATTGGCCCACAGAACACCTACATCTGAACCATTTAGAGACTTGTTGAAGATGAACATCCTGGGCCCAATCCTAGATTATCTAATCAAAAATCTCTGAAGGTAGAGCGAGGGACTTTGTATTTTACATGAGGCCCCCCGAGACCAAGAAATTTTTTTCTCAGAAGTCTGGCTCTGCCTTGCTCTTTTTAGTTAACTTCTCCCTCACTATGTAGTCCATCCATCTGATTCCAGTTCTTCCTTCCAAATCATGATAATTGGCCTTAATTTGCATATAATTAATTATCTTCTAAAGTTTTGATATTTGCCTATTCACATCCCACATGCCTTCCCCTACTCCCCAACCTGACTATCTCTTATTCAGCTCTCACACAGTTTAGATCCAGGATAATAAGACTCATGGTAGGCAGAAGGAGGAGCTGGACAGGAAGAAGGAGGGAGGGGAACGGACTGCCTTTAATTCCAGCGGAGTCCGTGACTTGCTAAGGCACCACCTTCACTCCTCAGTGGCCCCAGGGTCACAGAGCACAGCTTTGCAGTTGTGGCCCAGCTGAGGGCGCAGAAGGGCTGAATGCTGAAATCCAATCTGCCTGGCTCACCAAGCCTTGTACCCCAGATGAAGAAGCACCTCTTTCTTCACATAAAGGTGCTATGTTGTTGCAAACTCTTTAAGCCAAGATGCTATGTGCTGCCCGCCTCCCCCCCACACACAACCCCACCCCTGAACTTTTTCTACAAAGTGTGCCAAGGCTCTGTAGGTGCTGAAGGGCTGCCCTGGCCCTCTCCCTGGGCCAGGAGTACTCATAGAAACTGTATTCTCAGTAACTGAAGCCCTTTAAGAAGTCATCGGTGATTCAGGGGTAGAATTCTCAGGTGCCATGGGAGAAACCTGAGTTTGATATCCAGCCAATGCACCTCATGTGCAGCCACCACCCATCTGTCACTGGAGGTTTGTGTGTTGCTACGATGCTGAACAAGTTTCAATGGAGCTTCCTGACAAGACAGACTAGGAAGAAAGACCTGGTGATTTGCTTCTAAAAGTCAGCCAATGAAAATCCTACGGTCACAATGGTCCTATCCACAACCAGTCAGTAGAGACTGACTTGAAGCTAACAATAACAACAACAAAGCACTTTAAGGACAATCTGATTCCTTAGCATATCCTGGAGGTAACAGGTATTTATAAACCTATTTAATACACAGAGAAAATGAGGGCCAAGGACAAAGCATGAATTTCCTGTGGTCAGACAACACGCATGATAGTTAGGAGTAGGAGTTCTGCAGTCTGACAGGTCGAGGTTAGAATCCCGACTCTGTTGCTTCCAGCTGTGGGTAAGGGTTATTCTCAATTTCCTAAACTGTAAAATAGGGACTAATAATGCGTGCTTCATAGTGTAGTAATGAGGGTTGAATGAGAAACACATAGAAAAGTGCCTGAAATATAATAAAGGCTCAATAACTGGTTGTCATTATCATTGCTAACTATAATCAATAGCCTTCATTTAGAATTCCAATCAGATGTTGCAGACAGTGGTTAAAGGGTAATTAAAAATGATAATAAGGTAAAATCGTGACTCTCATACAAATATAAAATGAGCACACATCAATGATTTTGTTTAACTCATTAATTACCAGTAAGAGGAGACAACCAGTTCAAAAGCAAGCACATATATAGCCCATCAGGAAGAGTAAAATGAATTTACAAACACATAGAAAACTAGTCGGTAGCCACAAGTTTTCTACAACTTACTGAGCTATAAAATAGCTCAAAGATAGTGAAAATCTCAGATCTTTATAGAATCTGATAACCTGGACAGGAGTGCTAGACAAGACACCCAGTGTATTCGTTTCCACTACTGCCATAACCATGGCCAAATGAAGGCGCGTCAGGGCCCTAAACACTGATAATGTGTGGTGCCTCCTCCTCTGCTTACTCACACATTCAAACTGGATATGTGAGTTATTGACACATGGCTGCAATGATGAGCTCAAGCACAGCAATGATTGTGAGGATGGCACAGGACTGGTAGTGTTAGTTCTCTTGTACATGGGGTCACTATGAGTCAGAAGGGACTCAATGGCACCTAACAGCAACATATATATGTGTGTGCGTCTTAGCTATCCAGGATGTAACATCTTTTTAAATGCGACTAGAATATTAGCGATTGAACACAAAAGTGGCGTATGCCATTTTAACGAAATGAGACGAACTGGATTATAAAATGTTTAGTGGATGCAGTGGACCAAGATTTTTTTTTTTTTTTAATAACTTTTATTAAGCTTCAAGTGAACGTTTACAAATCCAATCAGTCTGTCACATATAAGTTTACATATATCTCACTCCCTACTCCCACTTGCTCTCCCCCTCTTGAGTCAGCCCTTTCAGTCTCTCCTTTCTTGACAATTTTGCCGGCTTCCCTCTCTCTCCATCCTCCCATCCCCCCTCCAGACAAGAGTTGCCAACACAATCTCAAGTGTCCACCTGATATAATTAGCTCACTCTTCATCAGCGTCTCTCTCCCACCCGCTGACCAGTCCCTTTCATGTCTGATGAATTGTCTTCGGGGATGGTTCCTGTCCTGTGTCAACTGAAGGTCTGGGGAGCATGGCCGCCGGGATTCCTCCAGTCTCAGTCAGACCATTAAGTTTGGTCTTTTTATGAGAATTTGGGGTCTGCATCCCACTGATCTCCTGTTCCCTCAGGGTGGACCAAGATTTTTACTACATATCACGTTTTCTACACAAAAAGAACATTCCACATATCATACAACAAAGAAAATGAGTCAGTGAACTTAGTTGTTTCAACAATCGGTGTAAAATTCTGTTGATCTCCCGTAATGAAAAATTGACTTTCGCCGATTTTACTTTAAACGATTCATACTTCAAGTCTGATGCTTGTTTCGTGATAAATGCTATATGTAATTATAGCTAAACAAATGAAAAGATATCATAAAAGGAAATCTGATGAACAGAAAACAAATATTACAACACATTACTATGTTTTGTTTTTAGGTAGATCTTTCAACTCTAACATGTTATAATTAAGAACATTTCTTGCTATCCTTTTCTCTTACAAATTCTTCAATGAATCATCACAATTAAGTTGCTGAGCAATATCTACTTCCTTACACCATAAGGATAATGAATCCAGTCTTTTTTGAATCTTTGGTGTACGCTGAGGGTTTTTGAGTCTCTTTAGGGAGGAAAATGAGTGTTCTGTTGTGTAGTTTATGATCATTAAAAAGGTAGGAATAAGCAAAGAACAATTTCAACACTGGGAAATACACATTGTATTTTACCTTTTAGTATGGAATCATACATGCCCACATGAGTAAAATTTGTCTTTCCTGAATCTGTAAACTTAGTTCTCATGCAAGAATGAAATTGTCACTTCTCCATAAAAGTTTGTATGGCTACTTTCATGCATTCTTCATCAGGTATATCCACATCGTTTAAGACAGAAAAACTATTTGAAAGGACTTCGTACACTTTGGCTCTTCTTATCATGCAAGATTCAAGTATATCAATAATGGTGCAGTATGTGGTTATGTGAAATTGATCAATGATACTTCTGGAGCACTTCCATCGTTTACTTGTTCCTCTCTAATGCTTCTGTGATGGTGAACTGCTTGATAATCAGGATTTGGCAGTATTTGTTTCGTTGTGTTTCCCAAATACCCTGTTAATGACTGGAAGAGATCCACACATGTCTTTAAATTACTTTTGACTCTTGGAGAGCTTCACTTATCTGGTGAAAATTCTGCAATATGTTATTCCACCTAACCAACATAAATACATACTTTAGTGTTTGCAATTTGTTGGCGATGTTTTCGGCTTTTTGGTATCTTTTGGTATCTCCTTTTTGTGTCTGGTCTTCAGCAATATTTTCTATGGTATCTAGAAGCTGAGTGTATGATTCCAGGATTTCACTCATGGCTTCAGCACGTGCTTCCAAACGTGTATTAGAAAGACATTTTAGTACTCAATCATTGCCTAAATATGTTTTAAAAACTGCTCATCGATGAGTAGAGGTGGCAAAAAACTTGTAGAGTAACTGAACAGTAGAAAAGAAATCAACTGATTCTTAACAACAATCTACTGTGCTACGTCCTACAAGATTAAGTGAGTGCGCAGCACATGATATGAAAATGGCATATTCATTATGTTCTTAAAATTTTCTGTTGCATGCCTGTATAATGCCCTGACATACTGTCAGCATTGTGATAGGACTGGCCTCTGCACTTAGAAAATCAGTTTTGCAAACTTCACATAAATAATGAAGTGCTTGAAGTACTCGATTTCAATTTCTTCACCAGTATTACTTTTTAAACTAGTAAATATGATAAATCTCTCCACAGGTTTTCTGACTGTTGGAGGTACACATCTTAAAACAATACTTAGCTGATACATATGAGAAAGATCAGGAGTGGAATCTCCAGACAAACTGAAATATCAAGCTGTACTTATTTCACTGAAAATAGTTGATGGAACTTTATCACTTATTAAGTTTATTAATTCTTCACAAGTTCTAGACATATACAATGGGTTGCCCTGTGTTAGCATATTTTGAAATGTGACCTGCTAAAAATGGGTCAAACTGAGCAACAAGTTCAATAAGCCCCCCAAATTTTCATTTCATGGGGACTCAAACACTTCATTTCTTCCTCAAAAAGATAGTCCATATTCAGCGGCTGTTATAATGACAGCAGCAACACATTGTAAAATGGTTTTCTAGTACTGACATTCTTCATTAGTGTTTCTGGTTCATGAGGTAAGCCAAACCATGTCTTCAGTTTAAATATGACAACATAAAATCTCTGTGAGTTGAACTGTTTTCATGTTTATCAATCATATTTGAGTTGCACCAATTGCTAAATCCATCCGTAGCAAATTGAGAGCTAAATGATTTAGAACCAAATCTTTTGCAAACAAAACAATATACAGAGCTGACTGATGGAGAATACAGTAGCCACTCCCTCTTACAATTTTCAACATCAGCTTTGCACCCTGGAAGTATATTCTAGCTGTAGAACCTTGTTTGTTTACCATCCAGGAATTTTTGACACAAATTTTGAAACAGTCCACTGTGATGTTAACAATCATTCGGGGCTTCTTTTGATCCAATAATTTACATAATTAGAAGAAAAATTATTCCACAAGGCAGGGTCTGTAATTCTGTTATTTATGGGGTCTGCAGATGTGACAATTTCAGATTCTAAAATAGTTTCACTTTCTAGTTTTTTTCCTTTTTACTGCAAGGAACGGATGCAGAATTTGTTCCAAATTCGGTTATACTCGTATTATATATAGTGATTTCAGCACTAGTGGTACTAGTACAATAATTTGCACTCATTAAACTCGAGCATTCAATGGAAGAAGTCTTCTGATTTGTTACATTTTAAAAAGAAAGTTAATTTTGGAAATGTCTAGAGACTCACAAATTCTTTTCTCTTTGTCTTCTGTGAGCTTTCATTTTTGGGTTCCACTTTATTGTTGCCATTTCGTTTTACCTAGATATAAAATTATATCACTTTTTAAATTTGGTTCTACTATAGCAAATAAATTTGAGTAGCTGAAAATAAAATTTATAAAAACAAGTAAAATTTACAAAATGAAATGTGCATTCTAATTTGGACATTAACACTAAAATTTGTATTTGAAAATTAGGAAGTAAAAAAAAATTGATTTGGAACATGCAATTTTGTTCCTCAGGTCTGAGATAGTCAAAAGAAATAGTACTCACAAGGCAGTTGGAAATAATTTCATTCATTTGTGGTAAGATGTTTGTTGTTGGGCCCTTAGCAGATCTCCAGGAGAGTTTTTCATCTTGAAATAATAATTAAAAATTTGGCACACTCACATTCCATCCTTTGATGCTGCGGCTTCACAGTTCGTGCCACTACTGCTGATTCGTGACAGGGGCGAGAATGATCACAAAGAATATGATACAAATACAAGGGTATGCTCAATCTGAAGACACATTTTGGTTTGCTTTGTGCAAAACCAGGCATGTCAAAGTCACTTGATGATAGTGCTATTGGTGCATTATTTTATAATCGCCTAGAGAGAACTCAATGTAAGGTCATACCCAATCGGTCCAAAATGAAAAGGAAAATACAATTGTTAAACAAAATTTATAAAATGGTATCAATTTTATTTAGTGCCCTGTCAGTTCATTTCCGCTGCGGTGCTGGCTTTTCCTTGGGCCCTGTCTGCTTGGCATCCATGGGTGCTGGCTTTGAACAACTGGTGCCTTTGTTTTGTTGATGTCCTAAACATGTGCTTACCTTGCTTATTGGGTAGGTTATCCCTGGCCATAACAAAAGACTACAAGCAATGTGGCTTAAATACTAGAAATTTATCATCTCACAGTTCTGGAGGAGAGAAATTACAAATCAAGGCATAAGCAGTATTGATTCCTTCTGAGGGCTCTAAGGGATAATGTGTTCCATTCCTTTCTTAGCTTCTGGTGATGGCCAGCAATCTTTGGCATTCCTTTGCTCCAATCTCCGCCACCACCTTCATGTGGCTATCTTCCCTGTGTGTCTGTCTGTACCTCCGTTTTCCCTTCTTATAAAGAAAGAAGTCATAATGAGATTAGGGGCCACCCTACTCCAATGATCCTATTTCCAAGCAAGGTCACATTCTGAGGTTCCTGGGGTTATAACTTCAGCATATGATTTTGTGGGGACATAATTCAACCCATAACACCCAATGATTTTTTTTTAGTGTCTTTCACAATTTTTCCTGACACAAAGACCTAAATAATGATCTAAATTTCCTTACCAGTAAAATGAGAGATTTACACTAGTGACTTCTGAGACCCTGTCAATTCCAATATCCTTGTGTGTATAAAACTCATGCAATTTTTTGTGGGTATATCACAACCATTGCAGTCACTTGTATTTATCACAATCAGCCATAGCTCTGCATGCATCCTCACGTTCTCTTTTTCTAAAAATAAAATCAAGCAAGAATTCTGTCTCTTCCTGCTATTTTAAGGCTGTGTGTGTGTGTGTGTGTGTGTGTGTGTGTGAATAGAAGCAGAACCTGAGCATAAGTGCATAGGTAATTCAGGTACATTTGCTCACTGTCTTTACAAAACGCTACCTACAGAAGACAATGATAACTTGGTTAATGTGACAAGTCAGGAAATGTATAGATTTTACAGATAGTGCAATTTTGGTAAGCAATAAATCAAAATTCCTCTAATTCTTGTAGATTTCATCCTGCAGGGCAAATATAGGTCACGGTGGTGTTGGGTGTCAAAGATAGGGGCTGGAGCTGGTGAAGTGTTAGGTAGTCAAGGAGAATAAGAGGAAGCTGAAGAGTGATTTTGTTGTTGTTGTTTATTTCTAATAGACTCTAAGCTCTAGATTGTAAAGCATTGGAGAAGAAGGTCAAAGGCCCTTTAGCTAAGTAATTAAGCATTTAATAAACATTTGTTGGATAATAATTGAATTACCCCTTCCTTTGTCTGAACACAGAGCTCATGTAACCTAAAAAGCCTCACCTTATGGAGTTTTTTAAATCTCCCATATTTCAAGGTACGAAAGCATGAGTAATGATTACACGTAGCTGATATTTTTTGAGGATAAATATTCTGCTTTGTAGGTTTTATCAGGTAAAACCCCATGCAGTTTAGAAACCAGCATCAAAACTTTTTTTATTTAAATTTGTTTATTCTCATTTGAATGATCTCATTTTAACTAAAAAGATATTCTTGATGGTAAAACATAAAAACAATCACATTTCTTTGTTTCAATCTTTCTTTTCTTTCATCCTAGTCATTGCTGTAGAAACAGGGACCGAAATGACTGGGTAGCATTATGGAGGATTTCTGGTAATAACACACCTACACGAATGTGCTGCAGGAAGCAGAGAGTCCATACCTGGTACTCTCAGTAACTCACGACTTGATGAGTCATATAAGAACTTAGAACTATTGCTACTGAATGTTAAAGATTTGCATCCCAAATATATTTTTCTGCACCAGTAACATAGCTTACATATTCAAGGAGCAAAAATAACAAAAGTTTCGATTCTGTACATGCACACATATACATTTCTATCCGTCTTTTTAGACATATGCATACACAGAAGCGGTTGCAAGTAAGGCGCATGAGGTAGAGATGGAGGATGGAGCAGTAAGAGACCATAACTGAAAATGACTGAGTGGCTCTTAAGTGAGAGCTAAATGTCATTCATTCTTTAATTTTATCATCACAACAATCCTGAGACTGGTATTAGTAACACCATTTTATAGATAAAATGAGATTTAAAAAATTAAGTAACTTCCTTAAGGTCAACTAAACAGTAAATAGCAAAACTCAGTTTTGAACTAAGTCATGCCTGGTTCTCAAGCTAATATGACATATAGTAAGACTTCTCCTGTTGTTCTTGAACAGTAGTTAAGGTCCCAAACTAAAGCCAAAAACTAACAAGTACCCCACATTTTAAAATCAGAGGGCTGCCAGCAGCTGGAGCCAGCCCAGATTCCCATGGGGCCGAAAGCAGTAGAATTGCTCCAACCGCCAATCCCACAGTCCTCTCATCTTTGCTTCCTTCAAAAAGACTGAGAAGGGAAAGAGGTAACTTCCCCTCCTGATGCTAGTGGAACAGAGAAAAAAAGAATTCCTCCTAAAGACTGGGGTCCTTACAGAAGAGGAGACCATTGTTTCAACCCTCCTTCAGGATCTGCTTAAATAGTAAACACGTTGCTCGGCCTGGTGATAACTTGAGTAAGGACACAGACATTTCGAGAGAGAGTAGCCAGAAGGACAGGATCCAAGAGCCGCTCTGTCCTGGATTTGTCAATTTCCAAAAGGTTCAGAAAAAGAGTTTGCTGAAACATGAGAATCAAGGCCACAGTCTTGGGAAAAACTGCTGTGTGTGTGTGTGTGTGTGTGTGTGTGTGTGTGTGTGTGTTTAGGGGAGGGGAGGAGAATGCTAGCAAAAAGATGCATGAATTGCAGGGCAAATGCCACCAATTGGGGGCCACCTAGAATATATGACTAAACCTGGCAAAGGATACCTGTTGCCATCAAGCCAATTCCGATGCATAGCGACCCTATAGTATACAGTAGAACCTCATAGGGTTTCCAAGGATCGGCTGGTGGATTTGAACTGCTGACCTTTTGATTAGCAGCCGTAGCTCTTAACCACTGTACCATGGGGGCTCCTGGGAAAGGATTGTCAGTGCCTAAGGGAGCCAGTGCCCATGGAAGCAACAGTCAAGAAATCAAAAAACATATTGCTTTGGGCAAATTTGCTGTAAAAAACCTCTTTAAAGTGTTAAAAAGCAAATACATCCCTTAGAGGACTAAGGTGCCCCTGACCGAAGCCCTGGTATTTTCAATCGCCTCATATGCATGTGTAAGCTGGACAACCAATAAAGAAGACTGAAGAAGAATTGATGTATTTGAATTACGGTGTTGGCAAAGAATATTGAATATACCATGGACTGCCAGAAGAACAAAAAAATCTGCTTGGAAGAAGTACAGCCAGAATTCTCCTTAGACGTGAGGATGGTGAAACTTCTTCTCATGTACTTTGGACGTTTTATAAGAAGGGACCAGTCCCTGGAGAAGGACATTATGCTTGGCAAAGTAAAGTCTCAGTGAAAAAGACGAAGACCCTCAATGAGATGGATTGATACAGTGGCCACAACAATGGGCTCAAACATAGCAACCATTGTGTGGATGGCACAGGACCAGGCAGTGTTTCATTCTGTTTTACACAGGGTTTCTATGAGTTGGAACCACCTCAGTGGCACCTAACAACAACAACAACAAGGTAGCTGCACCAGAATAAACCCCTCATGTGTAAGGGATGTTGGAGCCACAGGCCCTCCCCATCAGCCTGTGTAGACGTGGAACGGATGTACAATCATGGCCAGCAAAGAAGACATCTGGCACTTCCTCCCCACCTGAAATCTACACCAAAAGGATAACTGGCTATAAGAGATAGCAAGCGATGAATCCAGAGCAAACCACGCCCCTTTTCCACCAAGCCATGTCACCAGAACCAAAGGTAGATCTAGCCTGAGCAGAAGGAAGGAAGACAAACTCTAAGTCAAGCTTGACTCAAATGCCACCATTAGACGTTTCTAATAACCAAAATAGGCTTAAAATTTGTGAAAATTAACCAATATGTTGTTAAGGAAGCCAATACTAGAGGAAAAGGTGAATGGGAAGTCACATAGCACAGCTGCCAGGAGAGTTTTGGGAAAAAAACAAAAAACTTATGTTTATATCCCCAACAAAAGTTAAGCATATTCATCAACCCCACTACAATACAGTTCTTTCCTCTATGTAATCCTGATAAGGTAGAGGGTCAGCAAAAATGAGGAAGACCCTTGACAAGATGGATTGACACTGTGGCTGCAACAATGAGCTTAAACATAGTAATGATTGTAAGGATGGCACAGAAGCAGGCAGAGTTTCTTTCTATTGTACATGGGGTCACTATGAGTAGGAACCAACTCAAGGGCATCTAACAACAACAAACAACGATCTTAATAAAGGTAGTGAGCCAGAGGCTTGTCTCCAACACCTCATGACCCTTTTTAAGGCTTCCCCAGATAACGGGAACCTCTCAGATCGGGTAAGAAAATGCACCTATTTCACATAGTTACCCTCTTAGGTATTCCTGCCTCTGTTGGACATCCACCTTTTATTAACCTGATGTCTTAGTCTTCTAGTGCTACTACAACAGAAATACCACATGTGGATAGCTTTAACAAAGATAATTTTTTTTTTCTCACAGTCTAGTAACCAAAAAAAGATCCAGTGCCATCGAGCCGATTCCAACTCATAGCGACCCTATAGGACAGAGTAGAACTGCCCCATAGAGTTTCCAAGGAGCGCCTGGCGGATTCAAACTGCTGAATCTTTGGCTAGCAGTCATAGCACTTAACCACTAAGCCAAAGTAGTAGGCCACAAATCCAAATTCAGGGAGTCAGCTCCAGGGGAAGGCTTTCTTTCTCTGTCAGCTCTGGAGGAAGGTCCTTATGGTCAATCTTCCCCTGCACTAGGAGTTCTTCGTGCAGGAGCCCCAGGTCCAAAGGACACGCTCTGTTTCTGGTGCTTCTTTCTTGGTGGTATGAGGTCCCTACTCTCTGCTTGCTTCCCTTTCTTTTTACCTCTTGTAAGATAAAAGGTGGTGCAGGTCACACCCCAGGGAAACTCCCTTTACATTGCATCAAGGATGTGAACTTAGTAAGGGTGTTACAATCCCACCCTAATCCTCTTTAACATAAAATCACAATCACAAACTAGAGGACAACCACACAATACTAGGAATCATGGCCTAACCAAGTGGACACATATTTGGGGGGGGACACAATTCAACCCATGACACCTGACTCAATGGAAAAGTTCCTGCCTTGCTCTATTTGTCACAGCTCTGACATGGATATAGAGGGCCCCAGCTTCCTGTGTAGGACAAGCGGATCAAACCTTTATAAATTCCCTCAAATTCAGGGGATCTTGAAGCACTAAAGGTCAGGTTTAGACATTGTTCAAAAGATGTTCCACTCAAAAGCTCACCCTGCTCCCCTTTTCCCAACCTCTAATCCCTGCGCGGACACCTGAATCATCAAGAAGTACCCAGTGACCCGCTGACTGTCGGGGTGATTCTGACTCATGATAATCCCATGTGTGTCACGGCAGAGTGGTGCCCCACAGGGTTTTCAACGGCTGATTTTTCAGCAGTAGATCACCAGGACTTCCTTCTGAGGCACCTCCGAGTAGACTTGAACTTCCAACCATTTTCACCAACTGCACCACCCAGAGACTCCTGTCAAGAAGCGTATCTAATTTAAGCTTATTGGACCAATGATCACTGTGGGAGACTGCATCATTGGCTCCAATTCTCCACCCCTCCCTGTGTCTATGCTCTTTGCCATGAACCTTGCAATATTTCCCACTAAAGGAGCAGAATATATTTCTTTACCCCTTGACATTGGGTCTGGAGTTAAGTGCTGGGCTACTAACTGAAAGGCTGGTGAGTCAAATCTACCCAGAAGCACCTCAGAACAAAGTCTGGTGATCTACGTCTGAAAAATCAGCCACTCAAAACCCTGTGGAGCACAGTTCTGCTCTGACACACACGGGGTCACCATTAGTCAGAATCAACTCCACAGCAACTGGGTTTTGTTTTTTTTTTTAAACTTTGGATTCGGCCACATGACTTGCTTTCAGCAATAGAATGACGATGTACCATTGTGAACCTGGGCGTTAAAATCCCTTGGATGTTGCCTACTACTCTCTTTGCACATATGCTGTCATGAGAAGAGCTTCCCCCACGGTTCTGACCCCTCTGCCTGGGCACTAGAATGAACACAGGGGAAGCCAGCCTGAGCTCAAGCTGAGGCCCAGGAGCCAAGCCTAGCAGGATGCAGAACTTGAAATAGTTGCCAGACGAGCCCAGCCTAGATCAGCCAATCCACAGACATGTAAACCATACACATAGTTTCTGTTTTAAGCCACTGGATTTTGGAGTGGGGTTTGTAATACACTAAAAGCTAACTGATGCTATCAGAATAAATGTGGTAGAATTTAAACCAGAAAAAAAAATGCTGCCATTTCTAGAATAATCTCCCCTTCTATTGCATTTGCAAGATTAATAAGATGATTAAATTAAACTTAGTTTGCATTATTTGCTGAAGTGTTTGTGTTTCCTGGCATATTCTAAGAAAATGTATCTATGTTCTTATTCTGTATAACCCTGGGAGAACCATCCGCTCGCGGCTGACAAAGCGCACCCCTATGTCTCTCGTGTATTACAGGGAGCGCACACACAGCTAATTGAAAAAGGAGCTGAATCTGCGTGATGTATTGCAGTCCAAAATCTCATTTATGAGCCAGTTATTTAGACCTCAAAACATCCCTTTCTCTCTTCCCCCTTCTTTCTTCTCTCTTCTCTTCTCCCTTCTCCTTTCTCCCTTTTTCTGTCTCTCTTTTCTCCGTCTCTTCCCAGATGTGCCTGAGCCTACAGCCCCCAAGTTTCATATATGCAAAGGAAGCAGGCAATCCTACCTTAACCTCCAACCTAAGAGAAATTCTCCATCAGAGAGGGCCAAAAAACCTTTTATTCAAGGGGTTAAAAATTGCTTGTGGGATTAATCAGTATTTAATTTCTCTCCTTTGGCTGGTGCTCCTCGGCTGGATCATCATGGGTTAGAATACTGGAGGGGACCAGGAGTAACTGGCATCTGGAACTCCTAACACCCACTCCCTTTCTGTTCATCATTCTTAGGGGAAAATTCCTCCCATATTCCAACTGAGGAAGCCAGCGGCACATCTCAACTGAAAACTCCTTTGATGTCTTGATGGTGCGATCCCTCAGGCTCTGTCACCTTTAGTTAGAAGACGAAAATAAAATTTAATTCTGAAGAAGCTATAAGCATTACATAAAAATGCATTAACTTATTTTTCTCAGGTAAGAGTGCAGAGATTTAAATTCTCCCTAACCTCAGCTTAGACTGATACAAACTTACTCTGTTAAAACTCTCAACATCACCGTTTTGAAAGAATTCTGATATTCTCCAATAACATCACTATGCTAAACACTACTCTCTTTTACTCAGAGCTTTATTAATTTTGTCTCACAAAAAAATCAAACCATGAGTATAGATAGACATGTGGCTCTTCGGTCTGTAGCCAGAATTTTTAAGTCCAGTCAGAAAGCAGTTTTTCTCAGTCTGTCTCAAAAGCCTCACAATCTATAAAAAAAAATCTGTAGATTTCCATCTAACTCTCTTTCCTACAAGTTTTATAGACTGCAAAGCATTTAGCAATAACCATATGCTTACTAAAAATATTCAATAACATTTAGCAACCTTTGAGATTTTCCAGCCATCCCTTAATATAACTGGCTTTCTTAAAAGGAGTTTAAATCTGCATATCTTATCTGATATACAGTTTCCACACATGTTAAGGCCATTGTGAGACCTCACCCTCAGAAAATAGGTAACTCAAGCCAAGAGCTTACAGAAGAAGTAGGGCCACCTTGCGAGTCAACTCTGAGTACCTACCAAAAGCTCTTTGAAATCACTCTCTCAGGATGCCATGTTCTTACATATCCAACCCCCTTATTTTAAAGAGTTTACACCTACCAAGCCAGGTCCCCATCCCTCCGCAGGCCAGTTGAGCAAGTCCTCTCTCCTCTCTGTGGTAGGTAGGGTTGTGAGGCCCTGGTGCTGTGGGCTGCTGACTTCTCCAGTGTGGAAGTAGCTCCTCTGCTCTGCAGTCAGAGAGAACAAACATTCTGAGAGAAGCAAGGACAAGAGCGGGAAAGGGAAAGCACTAACAGAATTTGGATGGGGCTGCATATATCCTAGAGCCAAACGTATCTCCGCCCCGCCACAGTTACATGAATCAGTCAATTATCTTAAAAAAAAAAAAAAAAGGTTGCCATGGAGTTGACTTCGTCTCACAGAGACCCTATAGGACAGAGTAGAACTAAGTGCCCACAGGGATTCCAAGGAGCACCTGGTGAATTCAAACTGCCAATCTTTTGGTTAGCAGCCATAGCTCTTAACCACTAGGCCACCAGGGTTTCCAATTTTCTTTAAAGCAGAAGAAAATATTCCCTTCCCTCCTTCGACTAACACAAATGGGAGTGTGTCTAGAGCCTGAGCACTGCATTTGGCCCCTCCATGAGTGCTCCAGTGACGGAGCTACCAGCTGTAAGGAAGACAAGAAAGACTCTGGCCCCAGAGTCAGGGTAAAGTTCCCCTAATGTTGCAGGACACCAGCACATAAGCTTTGGAAGAGATGGGGAAGACATCCTGGCCCTAGCTCCCCTCAACTTTTACCTAAAATACATAAGAGTGTTTCTTTCCTTTATAATCATACCAAAACTACTATTATTACAAATCATAGTGAAATCTCTCTTACTGCCTTACAGAATCTGAGACGTAAGGCTGTAAGTATAAATAAACTGTCAATAAATATTTCCATATTAAAATAAGACTTTCTTAGAGGGGTATTCACTAATTAGATAGTAGATAAGAACTACTTTAGGTGAAGGGAAAGACAGCACACAATACAGGAGAGTTCAGCACAACTGGAATAAACCAGAAGCAAAGAAGTTTCCTGAATAAACTGAATGCTTCGAAGGCCAGCGTAACAGGAGTGGGAGTTTGGGGACCGTGGTTTCAGGGGACATCTAAGTCAATTGGCATAATAAAATCTATTAAGAAAACATTCTGCATCCCACTTTGGAGAGTGGCGTCTGGGGTCTTAAACGCTAGCAAGCAGCCACCTAAGATGCATCAGTTGGTCTCAATCCACCTGGAGCAAAGGAGAATGAAGAACACCAAAGACACAAGGTAATTATGAGCCCAAGAGGCAGAAAGGGCCACATAAACCAGAGACTACATCAGCCTAAGATCAGAAGAACTAGATGGTGCCTGGCTACAACTGACAACTGCCCTGACAGGGAACACAACAGAGAATCCCTGAGGGAGCATGAGAGCAGTGGGATGCAGACCCCAAATTCTCATAAAAAGACCAGACTTAATGGTCTGACTGAGACTAGAAGGACCCCGGTGGTCATGGTCCCCAGACCTTCTGTTAGCCCAAGACAGGAGCCATTCCGAAAGCCAACTCTTCAGACAGGGATTGGACTGGACAATGGGATAGAAAATGATACTGGTGAAGAATGAGTTTCTTGAATCAAGTAGACACATGAGACTATGTTGGCGTCTCCTATCTGGAAGGCAGATGAGAGGGCAGAAGGGGTCAGAAGCTGGTGGAATGGACACAAAAAGAGAGAGCGGAGGGAAGGAGTGTGCTGTCTCATCAGGGGGAGAGCAGTTAGGAGTACATAGCAAGGTGTATATAAATTTTTGAATGAGAGACTGACTTGATTTGTAAACTTTCACTTCAAACACAATAAAAATTTAAAAAAAGAAAAAATAAGACTTTCTTATTGGTATTACTATCAACAATGTCGATAAACAATAGTAAAACACTTTGCTCTTTGGGGTTCCAAGGACTAAAAAGCATGTGCCTGAGGAAGTAAAATAACACCAAAAAACTTAAAATGCTAATAATTTGTTTCATGAATATGTATGTGTGTACACTCTAATATTATATGTACACACTAACCAGCAAAAATGTAACATAGTGATGATAACTGCAAATGTTTAATTCCCTTTTAGTGCTTGAGCACTGAGAAAGGTATATCTTCATGTTAACAGCTCTATTGAGATAAGGTAGAGAGGAATTTCGCCTTACTACCTAAAGGCTTTTGTACTTTCGCTTCATTTATGTAGGGACTTCCCTCCAAGGCTAGTTTCATAGCAAATAATGGCAGAGTTGACTCTATTTCTAAAACATGGATGCATATTGTGAGAAATGAAATAAAGGAACTTGGTAAATGATCACCAAGAAATAATAGTTAAAAACAGACTAAAGAGACAAATGTGCTGTAATAATATAAATAAGGGGTTCTACTCTAGTTGGGTAAGTACCTTATTTCTCTTATTTTGACCCTGATAAAGAAAGTGATGAACAACATGGATTCTAAGAGATATCTCATTGATATACAAAGAAGTATCCTAAAAATGATCATTGCTGTGTTTGAATTGTGGTATTGGTGAAGAATATTGAATATACCATGGACTGCCAAAAGAACAAATAAGTCTTAGAAGAAATACAAGAATGTTCCTTCAAAGTGAGGATGGCGAGACTTTGACTCGCTTACTTTGGGCATGTCATCAGGAAAGACCAATTGCTAGAAAAGGACATCATGTTTGGTAAAGTAGAGGGCCAACACAAAAATGAGGGAGACCCTCAATGAGGTGGGTTGACACAATAGCCCCAACAATGAACTCAGACATACCAGCAACTCTAAAGATGGTTCAGGACCAGGCAACATTTCATTCGCTATACATAAGGTTGCCGTAGGTGAGAGCAGACTTGATGGCAACTAACAGCAGCAACAATAATGATCATAAATAAAAAATACTGTCTCAGTCTAATAACTGCTATAAAAATGATACTTATTTACCATATTTATTTTCCAAAGCTCTGAGCTCTTTTGTATCTAGAACAATCCCTAGGGAGCAGGAAGTAAAGTTGTGGCCACAAAACAGCCTGGTATATAGAAATGTTCAGGCATTTATCAGTTTTCCTTTGAAGGCTGAAACAATCTTAAACCTAAATCTTTTCATTGATATTATGTATATTGCCTAAGAGTGTAGCATAGACACGTCTTCCCCACACCCCTAACAAAAAGAGACATTATAGTAACCTCTAGATTTTTCATGCTAAGGATAATTGTAGGTTATCCAAAGGGGGGAAAAAAAATGATTTAGCCTTCTAGTATATTTTATAACCATACCTGAGTATGAGAGAAATGCTTCGAAAATGCACGATCTTTGAGATTAAATAATAAAAATCAATGGCAGGAGGGACTGGAAAGCTGTTCAACGTCCCCATGTTGACTTCTGCTCAGGAAACATTCTTTTTTGCATAGCACTACTTAGACAGGCACTTATTGGCTCATTTCTCAGAGAGCCACATATCTGTATGGGATCACTCATAACTAGTTTGCATGTTTTAATTTTTAAATAGTTTCCAGTTCCTGCGGGGTTAGAGAGGCATCTTGCTATAGTGGAAAGAACAGGGAATGGATAGACTGACAGAAACAAAAAGAGGAGGGAGCAAGGGACAGCAAAAGGGAAATGGGTTCATTATGATACACAAATGTAAAATTCCCTAATTAAGAACAATGCAGAATTTTTTAAAAAGCAAATACGTAAAGGTATGGTTTGGTACTTTTCCATTAATTTTTCAAAGGTCTTGACCTCCTAAAGAAAAATTTCTGACTAAAAGGGGTTTTCCTCACCACTCAATTGCTTTTTTTGCTGGGTCCTATGGTGAAACAATGATCCTATATTTGGCCCTTCAGACAGTTGCCACGGAAATGAGAGCGGCAAACACTTTCAGCTTTCTGGCTTCGCGGTGGGATCCAGGGCACAATGTAATTGAGCTATCAGAGAACTTCTCTCAGTAAAGTTTTACCTGATAAGTAAGAGTTTCCAGAAAATTGGTGACACATAAGGGAAGGAAAATAGGTTAACTCACTCTGAAAAATCCCTTTTGATTCATAGACCGTCTACATGATTGAAACATAAGAAATCATCTCTTTCTCTAAGAAGACTCTTCTCAATTCACAGGCAAGTACCTCGGAGGACAAATAAAACTTCCCTGTGTTTGTATGAGGAGGAATCACACTGATGTTGTTACTGCAGCTGTTGTTGTGTGCCGTTAAGTTGATTCAGACTCCAAGCAACCCCATGTCACAGGGCAGAACTGCCCCAGAGGGTTTTGTCGGCTGCAATTTTTACAGAAGCAGATCGCCTGGTCTTTCTCCTGCGGAGCAGCTGGGTGGTTTCTAACCGCCAATCATTCAATTAGCAGCCAAGCACTTAACTGTTGCGCCCCAGGAATCATTTTGGCAAAATGAAAAAAGGGTTCTTGAGTGCTGGAGAAATAACCAAACCCAGTGCCGTCCAGTCGATTCTGACTCATAGCAACCCTATAGGACAGAGTAGACCTGCCTCATAGAGCTTCCAAGGAGCGCCTGGCGGATTCAAACTGCTGACTCTTTGGTTCGCTGCCGTAGCACTTAACCACTACACCACCAGGGTCTCCAATTTGGAGGGCAGCGAATGGCACAATGAATGTGAGAGAGGGGACTAAAGCCATTTAAAACTGGTGGCGTAGCGGTTAAGATCTAGGCTGCTAACCAAAAGGCCGGCAGTTGAAATGTATCAGGTGCTCCTTGGAAACTCTATGGGGCAGTTCTAGTCTGTACAATAGGGTCGCTATGAGTTGGAATCGACTCAACGGCAACCCATTTGGTTTAAGTACCAATTAAATACTCTATTGGAAAGAAAGCAAACTACTGTGAATGTCAAAGCGCACTGGCTTCTCACAGCTGGAGTCATCCACGGCAATGGACTTGAAACTTCATTTATAACACTTGGAACCTGGCTTCTCTGGGAAAGAACACTAGCCATTAGTTTGAGCCCATTGAGCTATTCCACATCATTGGCCCTCTAGTGAGACTACACGTGATTAAGTGAGGTGTTTTTCATATTGGGATTAAAGAAGAAAACAGACCCCTTCATTCAAAAGACAAACCTTGTTTGGTAGAAGTCAATATTTGGACAGCTACTTGGAAGAACACCTACCAGATATTGGTGGAATAAAACCGTTGCTGTCGAGTTGATTCCAACTCACAGAGACCCTATAGAACAGAGTAGAACTGCCTCCACAGGGTTTCCAAGGAGCAGCTGGTGGATTTGAACTTCCGACCTTTTGGTTAGCTGCCGAACTCTTAACCACTGCACCACCAGGGCTCCATTAGTGCAATAAAAAAAAAAAAAATTTTTTTTTGAGAAATTGCAATTTGTACTGTTTCTTTCCCATTTGGAATTTTAAGTTCCTCCAGTTAAAACTATCCATTATCTATATAATTGCTGATGAGTGTGTAAATTTTACAGCCACTTTGGAGAGCAATTTGGCAATACCTAGAAAAGGTGAAGATGCACATTTCATATTACCCAGCAATTTTACTTTTAACTGGCTATCTAGTGAAGCTCTTATGAACATCCAAAAACGCAAATACAAGGATGCTCACTACAACCTCATTCCTAATAGTAAAAATATGAAAACAATCTAACTTCCTGTAGAAAAAACACCCAAACCCGTTTCCGTGCAGTCAGTTCCTACCCAAAGCGATCCTATAGGCAGAGTAGCACTGCCCCACAGGGTTCCCAAGGAGCAGCTGGTGGATTCAAACTGGCAACTTTTTGGTTAGTATCCGAGCTCCTAAACGTCTTGTAGAGAAATAAATAAACTGTTTATTCACATACCGAAATTCTATAGAGCAACTGAAATGAATGAACTATCTTAACATGTATTAACGTGAATAAACCAAACCAAACCCACTGCCCTTCAGTCGATTCCAGCTCATAGAGAGTATGTGATGATCAAATGTGCATAAACCTCAAAAAATATGTCAAAAAAAGGTCGAACATGTTATCATTTATTTAAAATTTGAAAACGCACAAAATAATAGTTTAAATTTTTATGGAAACATACTTGCATAGTAATAGTACAAAAATACACCTGGGAATAATATACACCAACTATCTCTGAGAAGGTAGGGAAAAATGATAGTGGAAACAAAGGGGGGTGACTTCAGCTATATTTGTAATGTTTTATTTCAAAATAAGAAATGAGATTAGTGCCAAATTCAGTAAATTGTTAGCGTCTCTTAAATCTAGGTGGTAAGTACATGGCTCCTGTTAAATTATTTTCTGAAGATTTCACATATTTTATAAATAAAAGATGTTTTTAATTCTCATCATCTGAATTTCTGGCAGATAGAACTCTTTAGGCAGGTAACATTTTGTAACCACCTTTTATATAAGTTACAGTAGAAAGCCTGGAAAAGTTAGGTGTGACATGGCCAAAGTGCTCCATCTAGTTAAGTGGTGACTTGAAGATTAGAAACTAGTTGTCTCTTTCCATATCACACCCTGTGTGTCTGTCAATCGTGCTACAGAGGATACGACTTCAAGTTTACCACCGAAGCCAAAAATGACCCAGATCTTTGGAATGTCCTGTTGTGGAGGGGCATGTTTGAGCCCATTGGACCTGTCACATCACCCAAATCACACTCCACAGATGCTGGGTTACCTACTCTGCTAAGTCACGGGGGTCAGCCCTACTTCTGGGCGCTCAGATATTCCCTGTACACAAGGAACCGAGACTACCCATCTGGAAATTCTCTGAAACAATTGAGAAGTTGGCAGAAGCTTTCAAAGGAGGGTTTTACTGATGATAATTAATTTTGGCTAGAAAGTTTTAATTAGGACATTTTTATTCTTTGTAAAATATATTTTAATATCATTCAACATAAATGTATAGGATGATAACATGTGGTCATTTAAACTGAATTTCCAAATTAATTCAAATAATTGAATTTTTGAAAAATGAATGATGTCAAGGATTCCATGATAGAACATTGAAACAATGGGTAGGAAATATTTAGGAAATATTCAGATTAAGAATAAATTTTGAATTTGCGCCATAAACTTTCGCCTGAAGCACAATAAATTTTTTTTTTTTAAAAAGAAAAACTTTCTCTTCTGTAACACCTAGCATATTCAGACAAAAAAAGGATTATTTAGCATATGCCGTTTATCACATTTTACACAGTTAGGGTAACAGAATTTTCATTGCACTAATTAGGTGTGGTCAACCCACTTCAACATCTAAAAGGATCCTTTGATCTACAACTTCATGAATAAAAACAAAAAGGCTTTCAAGAAGAATGACTGAACTCATTTTGAGGAACAACTAGATATACAATTTATGCATAATTTCATACTACAAATGTACCAAACATGCACTGTTGTAGGGGAGGAGTGATATTAATCGCACACCTAAACACACATATAAACACTAAGGAATATGTAGGCATTCTTACTTAGTAGGTATGGTAAAAAAGGAAACCTTGGTGGTGTAGTGGTTAAGAGCTATGGCTGCTCACCAAGAGGCTGGCAGTTCAAATCCACCAGGCACTCCTTGAAAAGTTGGGATAGGATCATAAAAAAAAAAAAGTCTCTACTCCTGGCTCAAATTAGACTTCCGTCTTCTTTCGTTACTCAGGTTTTACTTATTCTCTAATGTGTCTCAAACTATTTTCAGCTGTTGCTCCCATCACCTCTTTTTGCAAAAAGTTCAGCTGCTTACCTGATTGCTCAAGGTTCATTTAAAATACTCTACTGGTAAGTAGTATTCCTAAGGAGGGAGCCCTGGTGACGCAGTGTTTAAGAGCTTTGCTGCTAACCCAAAGTCGGCAGTTCGAATCCACCAGCTGCTCTTTTGAAACCCTGTGAGGCAGTTCTACCCTGCCCTATGGGGTTTCTCAGAACCAACTAGATGGCATGTAAAAACAACATTCCTAAGGAGTCTTCTCTGTTCAACATGTTCTGTAAAAGGTTCGTGTGCTAGGTGTCCTCCAGGATATTCCCCTCATGGGCCAGCGGAAGGGGTGTTTTAACTCCAGTCTTTTGGGTTTAAAGAGTGCCTGTTGTGTGTGAGATTGTATTAGCAGTGAAAACACGAAGGCCCTGACAGTTCTTGCATTCCACCATTAAATACCCCCCCAGGGCACAACAGTTTAGGAATGTTTTATAAGTGACATTGTGGGACACTAACATTTCTAGGGAAACTCTAGTGGTGTAGTGGTTAAAACCTAAGGCTGCTAATCACAAGGTCTGCAGTTCGAATCTATCAGGCGCTGCTTGGAAACCCTATGGGACAGTTCTACTCTGTCCTATAAGGTTGCTATGAGTCCAAATCGACTTGACAGCAGTGGGTTTTTGGTTTAACATTTATAGATTTTTCCTAAATGATTGTTTATGTGGTTTGATCCTATGGAGCACAGTTCTCTGACAAATATGGGGTCCCCATAAGTTGGAACTGGCTCAACAGTAACTTGTTAACCGGGTCTACGGTATGACATTTTATTTATGTCTGATATATTCTGAGTGGGTTCTGTTACCAAGAGAAGTAATAGTAATAGAACTTACATGACTCTAAGGAAAAGGCAGGAGGAAATCCTGTAATGTGGTGTACCTATATCTCTTGTCATCAGCTTCAAATGAATGTCAAGGACCTTATTCCAGAACATAATTTATTTTGACTATGGATGTTTCTATGTTTATATATAGTTTGTTCTTTTGTATGTCAGTTTTTCCCAAACTATGTTCAACGGAAACTATTATTCACTCTTTTGTTAAGTGTGAAGGAAAAAAAAAAGTGCTCTACTGTCAAGGCAATTGGTATATTTGGGGTTACACAAAATTAAATAAGTTTCATTTCTGAAGACCTTCTCAGAGCCTACATGTGAACATCCATTATAAAACTCAAGAGATGCTGAAATACCTACTCTGCTAAGTGTAGCATATCTCCACACTCTCCACCACACACACACACAGACACACACACACACACCCCTTTGTGATGTTGGTTTTGGCATTACGAATGCTTATCACTGTCACTTGGGTACCATGTTTATTCCTATTCAGGCAGAATATATCAATCTGGACTTGCATTTTTATAGTAGTTTCCTAGCCTATTTTTAAAATGCAATTGAAGTTTTTACTTCTTATTTAAATTACAAAACTTGTGTTCATAAAAATTCAAACCAGACATAGACATGGTGAATTAAAAAAAAAAAAAAAAACTCCTTTACCCACTTCCTCATCACGCTCTCCTCCCTCTGACGTAACCACTGTCAACTGTGGTTGGTGTATCCCTTTTTAGCCATTTTTATATAAAACAATCAAATTTCTACCTTATATATTTAGAGGAAAATGTTCAAGGATCTCTAAAATTGAATTAAAAACCAAAAAACCAAACCTATTGCTGTCAAGTGGATTCTGACTCATAATGGCCTTATAGGACAGAGTAGAACTGCCCCATAGAGTTTCCAAGGAGCGCCTGGTAGACTCAAACTGCTGATCTTTTGGTTAGCATGCGTAGCATTTAACCACTATGCCACTAGGGTTTCCCATAAATTGAGAGGGGGAAAAAAAAAAATCTTTTTAAAAATCTTCAAATAATATATTTTTGCCTGATAATTCATTAATTACATTTTTAAAAGAGATGTGGTTTTAAGTGCAATTCTTGCCTTTTAATTAACATAATAAGTAGTTACCAAGAAAATGGGTTAAATAATACCACTTCTAGACATCCCCCCCGCCGCCATTGTACTAGATAAGTTATACCTTTAACTTTGGTGTTTCTTCTAACCCTTCACTAATTTATGTCAACCTATCAAAATAAGCGTAAATCAAACCACATCTTCACTCACCAAACTGAGACAAGACCTCAACGCCCTCTAGTGGGGTAGCCTCTGTGTTCCACCATCTGTGACAACTCCCTGATTCTAGCTGGTGAAGTGGGAGAATATCAGCGATTCATGAAGATGGCATTATAACTTGTCATCGGTAGAAGTGTGCTTTAACAAATATACAAACATATTAAAGATAAAATAAGTTAAAATGAACAATCACCAAGAAAGCAAGGGAAAATTATTTGGAAAGGAATTTTTATATATAAAATACGAAGTAACAAGTTTTATCACTGTAGAGAATCAGTCTCTGCCATTCCAACTGCCTGCTGCTCTCATCTTGGCTACATCATAACTCTACTACTGAACTTACAAAGACTTAAACCTATTCTTTTTATCACTTTCCTTAAATATTACTTCACTCGCTTTTTGCAAAAACAATAAAAATGACCACTGAATTGGCTCTTCTGCTTTTCTCCCCCTAAGACTGTGGACTGTCAGCCTCACCCATTTAAAAGATAAAAAAAAAAAAATTCCAAGACATTATGAGAGACAGCATAGCCCAGGCACAGTGGTTACCAGCACACAGGGAGGAGCCAGCAGGCCTGGGTTCAAAGTCCAAATGACCCATTTACTGTTTGTGTGACATTAATCAGTTAAAATATCTGTAGTTCAATTTCCTCATCTGTAAAATCAGCATAATGATCTTCATATCCAGGAGGAATAAGGCTTAAATGAGAAAATCCATGTAAAGCAGGTTGAACAGTGCCTAACACATAATAAGCACTCATTCTTACTTGATATTATTATTCTTCAGAATTCTGTAAATAAGATAATATGCGTGAAATACTTGAATCTAACCTCTCATTTCAGCATCATACATGATCAGACCCTCACCATCCCTTGTTTAAATGAATGCACTAGCCTCCCAACTGGCCTTTCAGCCAGCAATCTCTCCCAAGTCCAGTCCATTGTCATCCCTCAGATTTATTTTCCTAAAAATAGCATTGACATTTTTGGTTCGGGATATGATGAGGTAATCTTCCTGCTAAAAACAACTATCAAAGCTAGACAGGTTATATAAAACCACTGTGTAGAGGACCTGGAACCCATCTAATTCAGGCAGGATTAGAAAGGCTACAAACCTTGAGAGAAGAGAAGGGTGGAAGGTGAGCTACCACTCACCCTGGCTTTTCCCCTGAGGGCATTTTCCAGTTCGTAAATTAGGGGAAATAGATCCCCAGCAGAAAGGCAATAATCTTATTGTACTGAGGAGAAAGAGGTTGAAATTTGGGACTGTGAAAGTGGTAGAAAACAGGGACTCGCAGAAGTGAAATGAAAAACTGCCTAAAAAATCCTCAAGTCACTGGCTAGCTCCTAAATTGCACATGCCCAGGGTGAGATGCCAAAAATCTTAGCAGAAAACATCATCTTGGAGAACAAAAGAGATGAACAATGGTTTAATTAAATAGCTCTGCAAGCCTGCAGATACATAGATTTGCCCAGTCAAGGTTCAGGGGCTGGGGAGATGTCAGTAAATATCCTAGGCTTTCAATTAAGAATCAAAAATGTTAAGCCCTGGGAGTAAAAGCAAACCCAGAAATAGAAAAGTCTTAATAATGACTAGAACCATCCCAGATGGAGCCACAGGTCTGCGTAAAGGAATGAAGTACACTAGTGTCTTAGGCTGGGTCTCTAGAGAAGCAAAACCAGTAAAACGTATAAATATATAGAAAGAGATTTATATTAAGGAAACGGCTGGAATGTCCCAAGCCCATGGGTCAGGATAGAGGCTCCCCCTGATTCACATAGCTGCAGGGGCTGCTAAACAAGATCAGCAGGTCAGACAGCAGGGCTCATGCTTACGGGCTGCAAAGATCAAAGAATTCCAAGATCGACAGGCAAGATGGCAGGTAGCTCAAGTCCCAAGAACAGGAGGTCAGATGAACAGAAACCAGCTGCAGAATCCAGAGCAAGAAAAAGCCCATGAGCTTTGCCAGAAAATCAACTTATATTCGATTCAAGCCACACCCCCAAGGAAATTTGCTTTCAACTGATCAGCTACTCACAGTAGATCCCATCATGGAACGTGATCACATTATATCACATTATATCACATTATATCAAATCTCATCTTGGAAGTGATCACATCATCATTGACTGCCAAACTTTATCACAGCTGCCAAACCACTGAGCCAAGTTGTGATGCTTAAGAATCACAATCAGGAAGGGTAAATATGGTAAATGCATATTGTTGTTGTTGTTGTCAGATGCTGTTGAGTCTTTTCCAACTCATAGCGATCATATAGGACAGAGTAGAATCGCCCCATAGAGTTTCCAAGGAGCAGCTAGTGGATTTGAACTGCCTACCTTTTGGTTAGCAGCTGAGCTCTTGAACACTACACCACCAGGGCTCCAAAAGAATATAGACTGCCTTATAAAAGACAAAAAACAATAATATCTTGTAGGTATCTGAATTTATATAGAAGTAAAACATATGTAATAACAAATCGGTTATTGTGTCTTGGAAGAAGTACAAACAAAATGCTCCTTAGAAGCAAGGATGGCAAGACTGCGTCTCACATACTTTGGGCATGTTATCAGGAGGGATCAGTCCCTGGAGAAGGGCATCACGCTTGGCAGAGTACAGGGTCAGTGAAAAAAGAGGAAGACCCTCAACAAGGTGGATTGACACAGTGGCTGCAACAATGAGCTCAAGCACAGCAACAATTGTGAGGATGATGAAGCACCAGGCAGTGTTTCATTCTGTTGTGCACAGGGTTGTATGAATCAGAACTGACTGGATGGCACATAACAACAACAACAACACAATAGGTGAGTGTGCATCCAGCTGAAGGCTTGCTGATTTATCTATCTGGTAGTTAATGCTGGCTATTGACTGGGTCCTCCCTGAGCTTAAACTATATGTAGCCTTTCCAAGTAGCTGCCTGACAGTATGGCGGCTGGGTTCCGAGGGTGGGTGCCCTGAAAGGGGGCCAGGCAGAAGCTGTATTACCTTTTCTAACCTATTCTCTGAAGTCATGCAGTTTCACTTAAACCACATTCTATTGGTTAAAAGTAAGTCACTAAGGCAAGCCCATATTCAAGAGGAAGGGAATTAGACTACATTTTGATGAGAAAAATGATAAGTTGTGGAGATGTTTTAAAAGCACAAGGGTAAGTTTCAACAAATTTCAAATAGTTGTTATACAGATCACATTCTCTGACAACAATGCAATTCAGTTAGAAACGATTATTTTAAAAAAAAGCATTAAAAAATCCTCATAGTTGGAGGTTAAAGTACAGAGACACATAAAAAAAGCATAGGTCAAATAATAAATCAAAATAAAATTAGAGAAAAATTAGAATTAAATAATAATAGTAATTCTACTGCAGAGGGGCCCTGGTGGCACAATGGTTAAAGCACTAGGCCGGTGACAGAAACGTGGGCAGTTCCAATCCACCAGCCACTCAGCAGGAGCAAGATGTGTCAGTCTTCTTCCATAAAGGGTACAGCCTTGGAAACCCTGTGGGACAGTTCTGCTCTGTAGACTCTGTCAGCTTGGCAGCATTGGGTTTGGTCTGGGTTTTTCTAATTCTACTTTATATCAAAACGTCTATGTAGAGGGGATATTTGGAGGAAAATGTTTACCTTTACTACATTAGTAAAGAGAAAAGACAAAACATTACTAAGAGAAAGTCAACCTTAAAAGTAAGGAGGAAAAAAACGACGACAATGAACAGAAAGAAAGTAAAAC
This sequence comes from Elephas maximus indicus, assembly GCF_024166365.1. NCBI lineage: Eukaryota > Metazoa > Chordata > Mammalia > Proboscidea > Elephantidae > Elephas > Elephas maximus. The sequence goes on along the minus strand of NC_064823.1, from coordinate 24,383,239 downwards.
CGGGAAAAATAATAAATATAAAACCAAAGAAAGAGTAAACAAACTGAACGTTTCTTCTTTAAAAAGCCTAATAAGAGGGGAGGGGTGGAGAGAAAAAAACACTAACTAGGTGGTAGATAAGTCGTAACTTTGGTGAAGGGTAAGGCAGTACACAATACTGGGGAAGTCATAGAATGTTCACAGGAAAGGTCATAGAATCTTCACAGACATATCTAAACTCCCTGAGGGATCAAGCTACTGGGCTGAAGGCTGGGGACCATGATCTCAAGGGACATCTTGCTCAGCTGGCATAACATAATTTATAAAGAAAATGTTCTACATCCAACTATGGTGAGTAGCGTCTGGGGTCTTAAAAGCCTGCAAGTGTCCATCTAAGATACATCTACTGGTTTCATCTTGGCTGGAGCAAAGGAGAATGAAGAAAACCAAATAAACAAGGAGAAGATTAGTCCAAAGGATTAATGGACCACAACTACCACAACTTCTGCCAGACTGAGCCCAGAACAAATAGATGGTGCCCAGCTACCAGCACCAGCTGCTCTGGCAGAGATTACAATAGATGGTCCCAGAGAGAGTGAGAGAAAAATGTAGAACAAAATTCAAATTCACACACACACACACACACACACACACACACACACAAAAGACCAGACTTGCTGGTCTGAGAGAGTTTGGAGAACCCTGAGAGCATGGCCCACGGACACTCTTTTAACTCAGTATGGAAGCCACTCCCAAGGTTCACCCTTCAGCCAAAGATTAGACAGGTCTTAAAAAAAAAAAAAATTTTTTTATAGGGCAACAATAACACACGTGAGAAACATGATTTATAGTTCAGTCATATGTACAAGACTAAATGGGCACACCCACCTGAAAGCAAAGATAAGAAGGCAGAAAGGGGCAGGAAAACTGGACAAATGAAAACAAGGAACCCAGGGTGGGCAAAGGGAGAGTGTTGACATATCTCGAGGTTGGCAAACAATGTCACAAAACAATTTTGTATTGTTTAATGAGAAACTAGTTTACTCTGTAAACTTTCACCTAAAGGACAATAAGAAAAAAAAAATCTAATAAAACAACAATTCAAACACACCAATGATCATGAAGCTGCCACAGGACTGGGCCATGTTTTGTTCTGTTATACATAAGGTTGCCAGGAGTTGGAGCCACCTTGGTGGCAACTAACAACAAGAACAGTAAAACTGGCAAACCTCTAGCAAAAGTGATCTAGGAAAAAATAGAGAGGGCATTAATAAATATCAGAGAAAGGGACATATCTAAGATGCATCAGCATATTTGGCTGAAACTTTTCTCACAATCATTACAGATGTAGTTTCTTTCCAGTACTGACTCTGATACGGAGTGGAGAACAAATGATGGTCCACCAGATCCTTTTGCAATTGGTCTCTTGGCAGCCCTCCCTACTGCTTCAGTGTTTTGGCTGATCAGTTTCCCTCACTCCAGGGACCCTCTCCACATTACCTGTGCAATTGACACAAAATCACAACGTCTGACAATGTGGAAATTAACGTTGCAAAAACGTCTTTATTGAAGTACAACAGAAAACACAAATGCACAATTCAAATGAATAGCCCAATGCATTAAGATAAAGTAAACACTTCTGTAATCACCAAACCAAACTCATTGCTGTCAAGTCTATTCCAGCTCATAGCAGCCCCACAGGACACAGTAGAACTGCCACATAGGGTTTCCAAGGAGCAGCTTCTCGGATTCAAACTGCCAACATTTTGGTTTGCAGCTGTAGCTCTTAACCACTGTGCCACCAGGGCTCCTTACAAGCCAAACAGTATGAAGTTGCCAACAGTCTAGAAGTCCTATTCAAGCCCCTTCCTAACTACTACCTCCTCCTTCTTCCTGAAAGGTAGCCACTATGGTGACTGCTAACTCTACAGTTTAAATATGCCTGGTTTTGAACTTTATAGAAATGGTGTTTTTGCAGAGCATATCCATTTGTGCCTGGCTTTTTTAAGTCAACATTATAAGTGTGATTCATTTATGTGGGTCCTTGTAGCTCAATTTGTTTTTCGTTATTATATAATATTCACTGCTATTCATAAAGTTTTCACTGGCTAATTCTTTTCAGAAGTAGACTGCCGGGTTCCTCTTCCTAGTTTGTCTTAGTCTGGAAGCTCAGCTGAAACCTGTCCGCCATGGGTGACCCTGCTGGTATCTGAATACCAGAGGCATAGCTTCCAGCATCACAGCAACACGCAAGCCCCCACAGTATGACAAACAGATGCATGGGGAACATTGTCTGATACAGTGCCAGAAGATGAGCCCCTCAGGTTGGATGGCACTCAAAATACAACTGCGGAAGAGCTGCCTCCTCAAAGTAGAGGCAACTTGAGTGACGTGGATGGAGTCAAGCTTTCAGGACCTTCATTTGCTGATATGGCATGACTCAAAATGAGAAGAAACAGCTGCAAACATCCATTAATAATCAGAATGTGGAATGTAGGAAGTATGAATCTAGGAAAATTGGAAATCATCAAAAATGAAATGGAACCCATAAACATCAATATCCTAGGCCTTAGTGAGCTGAAATAGACTGGTATTGGCCATTTTGAATCAATCATATAGTCTACTATGCCAGGAATGACAACTTGAAGAGGAATGGTGTTCCATTCATTGCGAAAAACAACATTTTAAGATCTATCCTGAAGTACAACGCTGTCAGTGATAGGACAATATCCATACACCTACAAGGAAGACCAGTTAATACGACTATTATTCAATTTATGCATCAACCACTAAGGCCAAAGATGAAGAAACTGAAGATTTTTATCAACTTCTGCAGTCTGAAATTGATTGAACATGCAATTAGGATGCACTGATAATTACTGGTGATTGGAAAGCAAAAGTTGGAAATGAGGAAGGACTGGTAGTTCCAAAATATGCTCTTGGTGACAGAAGCGATGTCAGAGATCACATGATAGAATTTTGCAAGACCAATGACTTCTTCATTGCAAATACATTTTTTCACAAACATTAATGGCAACTATACATGTGGACTTCACCGGATGGAATGCCCAGGAATCAAATCGACTACATCTGTGGAAAGAGACGATGGGAAAGCTTGATATCAGCAGTCAGAACAAGGTCAAGGCCGACTGCAGATCAGACCATCAATTAGTCATCTGCAAGTTCAAGTTGAAACTGAAGTAGAACAAGTCCATGAGAGCCAAAGCATGACCTTGAGTACATCCCACCGGAATTTAGAGACCATCTCAAGGATAGATTTGATGCATTGAACATTAATAACCAAAGACCAGACAAGCTGTGGAATGACATCAAGGACATCATACATGAAGAAAGCAAGACATCATTAAAAAGACCCAAAACCAAACCCACGGCCGTCGAGTCGATTCTGACTCATAGCAACCCTATAGGACAGAGTAGAACTGCCCTGTAGAGTTTCCACGGAGCGCCTGGCGGATTTGAACTGCTGACCTCTGGTCAGCAGCCGTAGCACTTAACCACTATGCCACCAGGGCTTCCCATTAAAAAGACAGAAGAGAAAAAAAAAAGACCTAAATGGATGTCAGAAGAGACTCTGAAACTTGCTCTTGAAAGTTGAGTAGCTAAAGCAAAGGGTAAAAATGTTGAAGTAAAAGAGGTGAACAGAAGATTTCAAAGGGCGGCCCAAGACATTGGAAAGTATTATGACGACATGTGCAAAGACCTGGAGATAGAAAACCAAAAGAGAAGAACAAGCTCAGCATTTCTCAAGCTGAAAGAACTGAAGAAAAAATTCAAGCCTCGAGCTGCTATATTGAAGGGTTCTATGGGGAAAATATTAGACAACCCAGGAAATATCAAAAGAAGATGGAAGGAATATACAGAATTACTATACCAAAAAGAATTGGTGGATGTTCAACCATTTCAGAAGGTAACATATGATCAGGAATCGATGGTACTGAAAGAAGAGGTCCGAGCTGCACTGAAGGTATTGGCGATAAACGAGGCTCCGGGAATTGACGGAATACCAATTGAGATGTTTCAACAAACAGATGCAGTGCCGGAAGTGCTCACTCGTCTATGCCAACAAATTTGGAAGACAGTACCTGGCCAACCAACTGAAAGAGATCCATATTTATGCCTATTCCCAAGGAAGGTGATCCAACCAAACGTGGAAATTATCAAATGGTATCATTAATATCACATGCAAGCAAAATTTTGCTGAAGATCATTCAAAAATGGCTGCAGCAGTATATTGACAGGGAACTTCCAGAAATTCAATATGGATTTAGGATAGGACGTGGAACCAGGGATATCATCGCTGATATCAGATGGATCCTGGCTGAAAGCACAGAATACCAGAAAGATGTGTACCTGTGTTTTATCGACTAAGCAAAGGCATTCGACTTTGTGGATCATAACAAATTATGGACAACATTACAGAGAATGGGAATTCCGGAACACACTTAATTGCGCTCATGAGGAACCTGTACTTAGACCAAGAGGCAGTTGAACAGAACAAGGGAACACTGCGTAGTTTAAAGTCAGGAAAGGTGTGTGTCAGGGTTGTATCGTTTCACCATATCTATTCCATCTGTATGCTGACCAAATAATTGGAGAAGCTGGACTATATGAAGAAGAATGTGGCATCAGGATTGGAGGAAGACTCATTAACAACCTGCGATATGCAGATGGCACAACCTCGCTTGCTGAAAGCGAAGAGGACTTGAAGCACTTACTGACAAAGATCAAAGACCACAGCCTTCAGTTTGGATTATATCTCAACATAAAGAAAACAAAAATCTTCACAACTGGACCAGTAAACAACATCATGATAAACAGAGAAAAGATTGAGGCTGTCAAGGATTTCATTTTACTTGAATCCACAATCAACACCCGTGCAAGCAGCAATCAAGAAATCAAAAGACATATTGCATTGGGCAAATCGGCTGCAAGAGATCTCTTTAAAGTGTTAAAAAGCAAAGATGTCACCTGGAGGACTAAGGTGCACCTGACCCAAGGTTTGGTGTTTTCAATCTCCTCATATGCATGCAAAAGCTGGACAATGAATAAAGAAGACGGAAGAAGAACTGACACCTTTGAATTGTGGTGTTGGCGAAGAATATTGAATATACCGAGAATATTGAATATACCAAGAACAAATCTGTCTCGGAAGAAGTACAATCAGAATGCTCCTTAAAAGCAAGGATGGCAAGACTATATCTCACATACTTTGGACATATTATCAGGAGAGATCAGTCCCTGGAGTAGAACATCAAGCTTGGTAAAGTAGAGGGTCAGTGAAAAAGAGGAAAACCCTCAGCGAGATGGATTGACTCAGTGGCTGCAACAATGAGCTCAAGCATAGCAACAAATGTTAGGATGGCACAGGACCAGGCAGTGTTTCGTTCTGTTGTCCATAGGGTCTCTACAAGTCGAAACCAACTCAAAGGCACCTAACAACAACAACAACTGTTGATAGGCATTTAGAGTGTTTAGAGCATTTTTGGCTATTACGAATAACTCTTCCATGAATATTTTTTACATGTCTTGTGCTGCACATGTGTACACAGTTCGGTTGGGTATAAACCTAAGAATAAATTTACTAGTCACAGTATATGCATATGTTCAACTTTATTGAATAATTGCCAACTGTTTTCAAAGTAGTTGAAGCAATTTACACTCCTAACAGCAGTATTTGAGAATTCCCATTGTTTTGCATTCTCACTAACCCTTGGAATTATCAGTTATTTTAGCACTATAAATTCACCAGAATAGCTAAAACTAAGCACCAAAAGTAAATATCTAAAACTAACCATATGTGTGTCAGGGTAGAACTGCGCTTTAGAATGCAGTGAGCTATTCATTTGGCTTGTGCATTTTGTATGTCTGTTGCACTTCAGTAAAAAGGCTTTTACAACATTAATTTCCACATTGTCAGACATCATGATTTTTTGTCATTTACACAGATAATGTGGAATTTTAGAGGAGTCCCTGGGCAGTCCAAATGATTTACACAGTTGACTGCTAACCAAAAGTTTGAAGGTTCAAGTTCACCCACAGGTGCCTTGAAAGAAAGGCCTGGCAATCTAATATTCTGATCTACTTCTGCCTGCTCATGTCTTTTGCCTAGTGGGGGGAAAAAAAAAGATCTGCTTATCTTGTTCTTACTGATTACTAAGAATTCTTTACGTGGTTTATAAACGAGTATTTAGTCAGATACATTTACTGAAAATATTTTTCCACCTTGTAGCTTGCATTTTCACTCTTTTGGTGAGAAGTTCTTAATTATGACATACGTAAATTTCTCAATGTTAGTGCTCTTTGTGTCCTAATTAAGAATCTTACCCCAAGGTCATGGTGATATTTCCTGTTATCTCCTAGAAGCTTTATATTTTTGTCTTTCATGTCTAGATTAACAGTCATCTACAACTGGTTTTTACGAATGGTGTGAGGTAGGGGTCATGTCTTATTTTGTTCTTTATGGATATTATATTGACTCAGAACCATTTTTTATTATGTATGAAAATTTCCCACAGCTTTGCACAGCCACTTTTGTCTTAAATCAATGCCACATAGCTGTGTGTCTATTTCAGGACTTTGTTCTATTCTATTGGCCCATTAGTCAATCCTAGTCAACATTTTCCTTATGTATCTTAGCCTCCTGGGTTTCCACATAAATTTTAGAATCAGCTTGGCAAGTTCCACAAAAGAATATCTCCTAGGATTTTTATTGCATTATGTTTATAGATCAATAAGGGAAGAATTGACATTTTTATAATACTGTCTTCCAGTCTATGAGCATGGTAATATTCCTGTATTTATTTAGGTCTTTCTTTCAGTACTCTTTCAAAGTTTTTGATGTGGAAAATTTGTGCTTCTTCATAGAATTTTTATATTTTTATGCTATTATAGTCCCTTAAAAGTTTTGATTTTCTGCTTATAGTTGCTTTGTAAAAATACAATTATATTTGTATTTGCATAATAACCTTGTACCCAGCAATCTATAAATTCTTTGACTTTTTCTATGTATGCATCATGTCATTTACAAATAGAGAATTTTATTTCTTCCTTTCCAATCTTTTTTTTTTTTTTTTTCTGTTCCTTACCTTAGTGCACTAGCTAGTACTTCAGTACGATATTGCATAGGAGTAATGGTAAAGGACGTTCTGCTCTTGTTCCTCATCTCATTAAAAAAAAAAAAAAACCTTTAACATTTTGCCATTCAGATGTTTGCTGCAGGTTTTGGAGATACCATCATGTACGTTACAGAAATTCTCTATTCCCGTAGCATGTTATCCGTTGTGTAAAAATATATATTTTATATACACATTTGTAAGCATACATAAGAAGATTGTGAAAAAGTTGTCTATGGGGAGAACTGGGGCTTGAATGGGAGATTTTTATTTGGAACTTTTTGAACTTGTTTATGTGCATTTTTAAGTGTGCTAAACCAGTTGCCATTCAGTTGATTCTGACTCATGGTGACCCCATGTGTTTCAGAGTAGGACAGCACTCCATAGCATTTTCAATGGCTGTGACATTTCACAAAGGTTCCTAGGAGGTGCAAACGGTTTACGCTTGACAACTAACTTAAAGTTTGGCAGTCTGAACCCACCTGGTGGCTCTGTGGTCTGGCAATCTGCTTCCATAAAGATTACAGCCAAGAAAACCTAGCTGGAATCCACTTGATGGTAATGCTTTTGGTTTTGTTTGTTTTGACCTTTTGTAAGAAGATTGCCAGGCCTTTTTTCCAAGGTGCCTTTAGGTGGACTTGAACTGCCAACCTTTCAGTTAGTAGCCTAATGCTTAGCTGTTTGCACCACTCAGGGACTTCTTTAAGTGTGTTAAACAAATAAACAAACCCATTGTCATTGATTCCGACTCATAAGGACCCTATAGGACAGAACCGTCCCACAGGATTTCCAAGCAGTGGCTGGTAGATTTGAGCTACTGGCTTTTTGATTAGCAGACGTAGCTCTTAACCACTGTGCCACCAGGGCTCCCTAAGTGTTTTACCTACTTAAAAATATCTTTTGACAACTTAAAGGCTAAAATATTCACGCAGAAGCATGATTAGTAGGTACCTTTTTTTTTTTTTTTTTGGACTAGAAAATGGTATACAATTAGGAATGAAAGATACTTTGAAAATACTCAAGAATGTTCATGAATATATGCCATTCTTCCTTTAATCAAATAAGAAAATCTCTCATATGTTGACAAAATAAAACAAAAACTTAGTCTTCATTTCAATGGAGCTAAAAATGTGCAAGGGTGGGGCCTTCAAAGTTACCTTTTCTGTAAGTCTTTCCTGTTCCAAAGACTATTACTTGAGTTTCAGAAAGAGTTTGGTTCTTTCACAGAGAAGAAAGTTAAATTACAAGACAGTCACAGATATGACAATGAGTTAGGAAATGTACACTTAATTGTCCTGAAAGTTTTTATCCATGGGGAGCAGCATAATGAGGAGTAAGAATACAAGCTTTGGAATCATGTTTTATTATCTACGGAAAATTGAGCAATTTTGAAAACCTCTCTGAACTTTAGTTTTCTCATGTGTAAGATGGCACTAATGCCATCAGCTTCCAAGGTTGTTATACGTTAACTGAGATAACATGTAAAATTCCCAGCCCCTGTCCAAGCATAAACCCTACCCATTGCATAGAGGTATTAGATAAGTGCTAACTTCCCTTCTCTTCTGGTCAAGCTTAATGAAATATAGATGATACAAGTGCTGCTTTGAATTTTTTTTTATAACTATAAAAAAATTAGCAAATAACATAGTTGCCAGTTTTATTTAATACTTTACATACTTGAATAACTGATTAAAAAGCAAATGTTCATCAGGTTTTTTAGAGTTGCGTTAAAGGAAAATAATAGGGAAAGTAATGGCATGTTTGCCAAATTTCTATTTGGGTGTGGGGCCAAGTTCATTAAACTTAAAACAAACTTCCAAGTCTTTGGAACCTGAGGCTTTAAAAATAGCAGTTGAAATTAATACTGTTCTTGGATTCATAGTTAAAGGGCATCATTCCATTTTCTTTGTTTCTTGATGCCACAGGTTTCACGATATACTGGTAGAAGTATGTCACTTGCCATGTGGCTTAGACATCAAAATGTACATTGTACATATAAACTAAAAATTGAAAAGGAATACATTCAGATATCAAATTACAGAACTCCATAACAAATACGAATTTGTTAACAATTTTCCAAAAAGAACAAAGAAACAGTATTAATAAAGAGTGGTCTTTTTCATCATTCTCAAAAATTCCTCCTCATTTATTGCTCCATCCCCATCACGATCAGCTTCATCAAGCATTTCCTGTAAAACAAAATGTAAATATATGAAATCTATTAAAAAGGAATAATAATATAAATATTCAAATGCATACTTAAAACCAAATTTTGCTTTAAATGTATTTATAAGCACAGGTAAGATAAGAATATAATTATAATAACTCGCATTTGTACAGTTTCATACTACAGAAAGAAAGCAAAATTTACCTGAAGTTCATCATCTGTTAAATTTTCCCCTAGTTCCTTAGCAACCCTCTTGATATTGCTTAGTGTTATGCTTCCTGTATCATCATCATCAAATAATTTGAAAGCCTTCAGTATTTCTTCTTTTTCATCTTTTTCACTCTTTTAAAGAAAAGAAACAACTAAATGTCATTAGTCTTTCATCTATTTATTCTATCAAGCTGGACCTATTAGATCTTTGTGGTCTAGGATAGCAACATATCTGGTAACTGAGCTTAGCTATTGCTCTGCTTTTTAACAATTGTTCTAATGTCCTCACATCTGCTCTCAAGATATTTTAACTCAGGGCTTACTGACGTGAAAGAGGCACACAAAAATGTTAAGTTCCATGAGCTTGTCTCGTTTAATGCTTTATCTCCACACTCCCTAAACAGGGAGCTTGTTGTCTCATTTAATGCTTTATCTCCACACTCCCTAAAATAGTACCTGGCAAAAACAGGCACTCAATAAATGTTTGCTGAATTCCAAGGCTTCAAGATCATGGCCCCGTTTTTTCTAACCTACCACATATCCTCATTTCTTAATAAAAAGCCTCTTCTCCACACTGGAAAGTCTTCACATTACCCCCTGAAAACATACCATTCTCATCTTTTATCTTGCTATTTCTATCTAGCCCACTCATCGTTAAATATGTAGATCCAATCCGTCCTTTATGAAACCTCTGATTGCCCCAGCCCAAAAATGTAGAAGGCTATTACGTATATTTCTTTGAAAGGCAAAATCATTACTGTACCATTTTCATACTCATTATGGCAAAAAAATCTTCAAAACCAATGGTGCCAATTCCTCCTTTGTCGATTTCAGCTATCATTTTTTTAATTTCTTCTTTCTTTGGTTCAAATCCTAAAGCCTGCATTGCAATCTGAAATAAGAAACGAATAAATTACAATATGTTGTGATCTCATTCCTAGCTTCTTGATTATCTATTAACTACCAGCTTCTCTCTTTTTTACTACTATAATCTGCTTCCATAAAGATTTCTAGCCTTGGAAATCCTATGGGGTAGTTCTACTCTATCGCTGCGTCAGAATCGACTCAACAGCAATGGGTTTGGTGCCATAGGGTATGTCACCAATACAGCTTCGGCTTGGGCTTACGTGGACAAAGTTTCCTCGTTTATAAAATAAGATTAAAATGTTTAACAATTTCCAGGGCACGTGTATGCAGTGAAGAGACCTTATATCAAACTTTCAGATGATGACTGTTAAATGAAGATTTAAAGATTGCCACAAATAAATTTGGCTTTTCAAAGGTTTTAGAATTAGAAATAATCTCAGAACCTTCAATTCTTTCACATCTATGGTTCCAGACCCATCAACATCAAATAAATCAAAGGCCTCTTTAATTTCTTGCTTTTGGGTTTCATTCAATTCAATTTTTGCTGCTCTTTTCTTCCATTGGTCTAAATTTGCGCAGTAATTGGATGCCTGTAATAAAAACACAGGTGGGTGAAAGATAAACTATATAACTGAAAAAGTTACCAGAACTAGACTAATGGATTTTGAACTAATTAAATCTAATAAGCAAACATATTCAAGTATCCGCTTTCTTATCATTAAATAATGAACTTCAAGAATTTTCTCCTTTTCCCCTTGCTAACATTTGCATTTTTAGTTATCAGTGTTTGAATAGAAAGTCTGGTCCTGTTTTTCCACTTAGGTTTTTTCTTAAAAGTAATGCCTGTTGAGGGGCAGAAGATGTAAAAGAAGGAACGCTGGAAAAAGCAGACGGTGTTACGTTGAAATATAACTTGGTACTTACTTGGTACATCTGAAAAGCAGCCGTTTAAGGAATATTTAATTTATACCTATAAGTCTTATAATAAAACTTTCTTATTTTGTAGGATATGCTTGACTGGAACATGGTATCCTTTCCTACCTTCTTCTCACACACATTCCGTATACTACAGAGACTGAAAAGTGAAAGACTGCAATTTTCCAGGTGAAAAACTACTCCAGGGATCTAGAAAAAAATAAGTGTTGGATCAGTTATCCCTATTCACCTAATATTTGGAAGACTGAAGCCATCTTTCTGTTGATATTTGCTATTTTCTGCTGGCAAGCAAGGACACAGAGTTTTGGGTTTTTCTGTAGGCTCATTTCAGTATCTCATTTCCAGCTTTGTGTTAAGTAGTATTGGTGGTGGAGGCAGCAACTGGACTCCATGTTCCAGTGTACATATTGTCAGTATAACATGTGTTAAGAGTTGGGTGGCAGCTGTGGTTTCCTTTCCACCCCCCCTCACATTTTAAAAGCCTTTTATTGTGGTGAAGCGCCTAGAACAAAGATTTTACCACTTTAATTATTGCCAAGTATATAAATCAGTGACACTAATTACATTCACCACCATCTACTTCTAAAAGATATCATCACTCCAGAAACTCAATATCCCCTAAGCAATAACTCCCCATTACCCTCTTCCCCCCAGTCCCTGGTAACCACTAATAAACTCTGACCTCTATATACATGCCTATCCCAGATATTTCATATAAGCGGTTGTTGTTCTTAGACGCCGTCGAGTCGGTTCCGACTCATAGCGACCCTGTGCACAACAGAACGAAACACTGCCGGGTCCTGCGCCGTCCTTAGAATTGTTGTTATGCTTGAGCTCATTGTTGCAGCCACTGTGTCAATCCACCTCGTTGAGGGTCTTCCTCTTTTCCGCTGACCCTGTACTCTGCCAAGCATGAAGTCCTTCTCCAGGGACTGATCCCTCCTGACAACACGTCCAAAGTATGCAAGATGCAGTCTCACCATCCTTCCTTCTAAGGAGCATTCTGGTTGTACTTCTTTTAAGACAGATTTTTTTATTCTTTTGGCAGTCCATGGTATATTCAACATTCTTTACCAAGAGCACAATTCAAAGGTGTCAATTCTTCTTCGCTCTTCCCTATTCATTGTCCAGCTTTCACATGCATATGACACAATTGAAAATACCGTGGCTTGGGTCAGGCACACCAGAGTCTTCAGGGTGACATCTCTGCTCTTCGGCACTTTGAAGAGGTCCTTTGCAGCAGATTTACCCAACACAATGTGTCTTTTGATTTCTTGACTGCTGCTTCTGTGGCTGTTGATTGTGGATCCAAGTAAAATGAAATCCTTGACAACTTCAATTTTTTCTCTGTTTATCATGATGTTGTTCATTGGTCCAGTTGTGAGGATTTTTGTTTTCTTTATATTGAGGTGCAATCCATACTGAAGGCTGTGGTCTTTGTAAGTGCTTCAAGTCCTCTTCACTTTCAGCAAGCAAGGTTGTGTCATCTGCATAACGCAGGTTGTTAATGAGTCTTCCTCCAATCCTGATGCCACATTCTTCTTCATATAGTCCAGCTTCTCGTATTATTTGTTCAGCATACAGATTGAATAGGAATGGTGAAAGAATACAACCCTGACGCACACCTTTCCTGACTTTAAACCAATCAGTATCCCCTTGTTCTGTTTGAACAATTGCCTCTTAATCTATGTACAGGTTTTCAGGAGCACAATTAAACGTTCTGGGATTCCCATTCTTCGCAGTGTTATCCATAGTTTGTTATGATCCACACAGTCAAATGCCTTTGCATAGTCAATAAAACACAGGTAAACATCCTTCTGGTATTCTCTGCTTTCAGCCAGGATCCATCTGATATCAGCAATGATATCCCTGGTTCCATGTCCTCTTCTGAAGCCAGCCTGAATCTCTGGCAGTTCCCTGTCAATATACTGCTGCAGCCATTTTTGAATGATCTTCAGCAAAATTTTGCTTGCGTGTGATATTAATGATATTGTTCTATAATTTCCACATTTGGTTGGATCACCTTTCTTGGGAACAGGCATAAATATGGATCTCTTCCAGTCAGTTGGCCAGGAAGCTGTCTTCCATATTTCTTGGCATAGATGAGTGAGCACCTCCAGCGCTGCATCTGTTTGTTGAAACATCTCAATTGATATTCCATCAATTCCTGGAGCCTTGTTTTTTGCCAATGCCTTCAGAGCAGCTTGGACTTCTTCCTTCAGTACCATCAGCTCCTGATCATATGCCACCTCTTGAAATGGTTGACCATAGACTAATTCTTTTTGGTATAATGACTCTGTGTATTCCTTCCATCTTCTTTTGATGCTTCCTCCATCATTTAATATTTTCCCCATAGAATCCTTCACTATTACAACTCAAGGCTTGAATTTTCTTCAGTTCTTTCAGTCTGAGAAACGCCAAGCGTGGTTTTCCCTTTTGGTTTTCCATCTCCAGCTCTTTGCACATGTACATATAAGTGGAGTCACACAATATTTGCCCATTTGTGACTGACTTATTTTACTCCGCATAATGTTTTCAAGGTTCATTCATGTTGTATCACTGTATCAGGACTTCATTTCTCTTTATGGCTGAAGAATATTCCATTGTATGTATGCAGTACATTTTATTTATCCATTCATCAGTCCACTAGTTTTTAATCATCTTATTCGCTGTATTCGATTCCTTTTGGCTAAAGAGTAGTATTTACTTCCAACACTGAACCTAAGTGATATGTAGTAGGCTACTGAACAGTCTCACTTTCACTATCACTAGCATCCTTAAATGACCATTTACTTTTGTTGAAGCACTACCAGCACACACACAAAAAAACCGAACCCATTGCCGTTGAGTCAATTCTGGCATGGTGACCCTAAAGGACAGTGCAGAACTGCCCCACAGGGTTTCCAAGGAGCAGCTGGTGGATTCAAACTGCTGACCTTCTGGTTAGCAGCTGAGCTCTTAACCACTACTACCAGCACAGGCACCCATTATCTAAGATAGAAATCTTAACTTCTCCCTTTTCCTCACCCCACATCCAAATTCCGACCAGTTTATTTTAGATGTACCTCCTAAAGAGGTTTTGAATCTGTCCTTCCATCCCATCCTTACTGAAACTGCCTTAGTTCTGCTATATCCTACCTGGATCACTGCAAGTTTCCTAATTAGCCTCTCTGACTCCAGTCTTCAGCCTCCCAGTGCATTTCCTACGTCCTTGCTTTTCTGAAATGCAACTCTGTGCCTGTTATTCTCCAGCATACATTTTTTAAAGGTTCTGAACTGCTTCACAACAATAATTTCGTGGCCTTTGTTCCTTATGCCAAAAAAGCTCTCTCTCCTCCATCTTTACCTGGTCAAGAAGTTCACATGTCTTCTTCTCCCTTCATCTTCTCCAGGGTACTTTAGGTTAGGCTCTCCTCCTGTGTGCTCCTACAAACATTCTGTACTGCTCCATCGAAGCCCTTTTCACTCTCTGTTGTAATGGTCTATTTACCTCTCTTTTCTCCCTACTAGACTGTGACAGCAGTTACTTGATAGCAGTGCCATTTTCTTTGTCATACCTGAAACCCTAGCAAATGAGCACATAACCAGTCCTCAGTAATGTTTATTGAACAATAATGTTTTAAAAGCCTATTTTCTGATCAAGCTGAACCTTTGTATAATCTATTATTGAGATTCCACCAGATTAATTTCTTTTTTCGTTCAAATGAGTGTGGCTAAGTCTCACCTTAACTATTCCCACTTTTTTTTTTCATTTTCTTAATTTAAAATCTGTGTTGTAGGCATTCACTCCCAAGTATGGGAAAAACATACTTCACTCTTTCATTTAGTCAATATTTATTTGCATCTAGTAGGTACCAGGAACACAATGATATAAAATAAAAATCTTAAAGAAAATTCTAGAAGTGTGAATTGTATGATTTTGAAGTTCTAAGAAAACATAAGCTGATTTGACTTAATAATTACATTTTTAGAGATCCAAACAGTTGAGAGATTTCTAAAACTATTTAACTGGCTTTTGAGTTTTATTCCCTCCACCCCCAAAAGTGAAAAACTGTATGTAACTATAGGCCAATTTATTCAGCATTGATAGTGGAGTAAATGAAAGTCACTGGTTAGCCAGTATGCTGTTGAAACAGTTGCCTATCACTAGATATTTAAATTACACCAAGTCAGTTGTTTCTAAGTCTAAAGGGGCACAAATCAAGGGTCTTGGAGCCCTGGTGGTGCAGTAGTTAAGAGCTTGGCTGCTAACCAAAAGATCAATGGTTTATCAGCTGCTCCTTGGGAACCCTATGGGGCAGACCTACCCTGTCCTACAGGTTCACTATGAGTTGGAATCGACCTGTAGTCAATGGTTTGTTTATTTGTTTATTTTTAATTATAAAAGCAAAGTGTCTACTGTATTTGATTGGCCCCTCTAGGGATGCTCAAAAATAATTAAGAGGAGACACAGTCTCTGTCTCTCTCGTAATTCCATTTGAAGCTAACATTCTGGGAAATTGTTTAAAAAATAAAACTATAGACTTCTGAAAGATGAATCCTGGTTCCATTATAAACAAGGCATGGGTACAATAAGGAGACAGTAAGAGGGGCAATCTGCTTTACAAGCCTTTTGCAAACAGCTTCACAGAGGACTAGCCTGGGACAAACCTGTCAAAGAAATGGACAGAGATCCATGAATGCCACCAGACCGCTTCTCCCAAGGAGAAGCAGTTAGCCTAAAAGACCTACGGAATGATGGGGAAGATGAAGGGAAAAATTAATTGGAGGACCGCTCTTCTCTGTGGCAACACGCGGAGAGTTTACTAACGACACCAGAGGATCATGAAAAGGGAACGAATAATGCATTTACAAAATCGCTACATTACTCTGGGGAGAAACTTCAGCCCCAGCCCCAGTTCCAGGAGGATGTTTGAGCTTCGCACTCACCATGCCCCCAACCGACGCCCTCGGCCGGGACGCAGCGCCGCCTCACCCTCCCGCCGCTCTGCCCAACGGTAACCTCCACAGCTGCGAAGCTGTTGCTAAGGCCGCTCTCACGCGCCCGCCCAGCCAACGCCCTTACTGATTGATAATCACTCCATCCAATAGGCAAAAAGAGAAGGTTCTTGAGCCAGCCCCCCTCTGTCTACTCTGTACCAATAGCGTGTCGCTCCCGCCTTTCCCGAGCTGAACTTTCCTCTCTGGTTTCTTAGCGACCAAACCAGCCGGCCCAGCCATATTGACCCCTCCCCTCGCACATGCGCAAACAGTGGACGGGGAGGTGGACGCGGGTAAGGGGGCGCGTTCGCCTGGGCGCGTTCGCAGCTTTCTGGTCCTGCACCCAGCCAGGACCGACTCGACCCTGTGTAGGGATGGAGAAAGGAGAGAGGTTAGTAGCGAGGCGCTTCCACCTCCACCGACTGCTAAGGCTTGATGAAGACATGGGGTGTGGGGGGGAAGCCTTTGTTTGTCTTTCTGACCTCTTGGAGCTGGGGAAAGGATTAGAATCTCCAGCCTGGTGGGTTTTAGGGGAATTGACCCAGGCTAGTTTTATCATCTGGCTGGGATTATTTTCCGCGCCTCTGGGCATGCCTGTATACCTCCACAATGCCTAGAGCATGGACTTTTGCCACTCTTCCACCCTGGTTTGGGCAGGGCTTCAGGGTCCGGTTGCCGTGTAGTGGATTCCGACTCGTGGCACCCCCACGTGTATTAGAGTAGAACTGTCCTCCGTAGGGTTCTCAACAGCTTTTTTTTTCTTTTTGAAAGTGGATCACCAGGCACCACTGGGTGCACTTGAACCTCTGTTAGATTAGCAGCTGAGCGAGTATTTAACGATTAGTACCACCTAAGGACTCCACTATGGAGCCCTGGTGGCACAGTGGTTAAGAGCTTGGCGGCTAAGCAAAAGGTCAGCAGTTGGAATCCACCAGCCGCTCCTTGGAAACGCTTTGGGGCAGTTCTGCTCCGTCCTATAGGGTCAATGAGTTGGCATGGCAATGGGTATTACGGTTGGAAGCCCTGGTGGCTTAGTGGTTAAGAGCTACGGATGCTAACCAAATGTTTGGCAGTTCGAATCCACCTTGGAAACCATATGGGGCAGTTCTGCTCTGTCCTATAGGGTCACTATGAGACAGAATCTACTTAAAGGCAACAGTTTTTAAGGACTCCACTGAAGCCCTGGTGGAGTTGTGGTTAAGAGCTCGGTTGCTAACCAAAAGGTCAGCAGTTCGAATCTACCAGCCACTCCTTGGAAACCCTGTAGGGCAGTTCTGCTCTGGCCTATAGGGTCACTATGAGTTGGAATCCACTTGATGGCAACGGGTTAAGGACTCCTCCAAGAAGCCCAGCTGGTGCCGTGTTTAAGTGCTCTAGTAACTGAAAGGTCAGAGGTTCAAACCCAGCAGCCAATCCCACGGGAGAAAAGACATGGTGGTCTGTTGGGGTAAAAATTTCAGCCTAGGAAATCCTGTGGGACAGTTCAACCCTGTCCTATAGGGTCGCTGTGAGTCCGTATCAACTGGAGAGCACACAACAACACAAGGACTCGTCTGGCTGGATAGGCGTGGGGCAGTGATTTGGTAGGAAGGAGGTGAGTATGGGGACAGCTTTTACTTAACTGTGTGTTTATTTGCTGCAGACTCCTCCTCCCCACCCAAGAGATCTGGCTGGTTGTTCAGCCACATCAAGTGTAGCCACATCAAGTGTAGATCCTCACTCCTGAGTAGGCCACAGGTAGCCTGATAATCCGGTTGAACTCTGAGGCGTAGATGCCCATGTAACTGCTGTAAGCCAAAGCAAACTCTTGTCCAGAGGGAGAGACCTGATAATTTTGGCCAGTCCTGCTGAACTTGGCCAAAACCCATCCCATTGCCATTGAGTCGATTCCAACTCACAGGGACCCTATAAGACAGAGTAGAACTGCCCTATAGGGTTTCCAAAGAGCAGCGGGTGGATTCGAACTGCTGACCTTTTGGTTAGCAGCTGTAGCTCGCCATACCTGTTAACCACTGCCACCAGGGCTCCGAACTTGGCCCAGGACCAGCTAAAAGAGTGGGGGAGAAGGACAGTGATAGAAAAGAGCCCTGACTTCCTGGTAGGAAGGAAGAGGTGATATAGCCTCTTAAAACTGACAAAAACACAGCAGGGCCTTTTAGGCTTGCTACAGTGCCTCCTCTGGAGTGCTGGTGGCTGCAGCGGTTAAGAGTTGGGCTCCTAACTAAAAGGTCAAGCCATGCCTTCTCTAGAGTAAATATTTTCTAAAAATCATACTGGACTCTCCAACAGTGGATTCAGGAAGAATATTCAGTTCTGCCTGGTCTTTTTCCTTTGTCTCACTTATCTCATTGAAGTTGGAGCAAGAAAAATGTGCAAACTACATTCTTGAAACAGTCTCCTAAATCACTTTTCATGGTTTGGTAGCTAGAAACATGGCACATTTTCCAAAGCCATCTGCCTGCCATATTCACATTATATCCCAAGCTGTGTAGTTTTGTATGTTACTTAACCCTTTGTTGTTGCTGTCAAGTCAGGGTCTCACTTATGGCAACCCCATGCACAACTGAACATTAGGCTTCTAGAACATAGATAAGGTTGTTCTAATTTTAGAAGTGATTTTACTGCATGAAGTTACCCCCTAAAACCAAACCAAGCCACACCCACTGCCTTTGAGTGGATTCTGACTCATAGCAACCCTATAGGACAGACTAGAACTGTCCCGTAGGATTTCCAAGGTTGTAAATCTTTACAGAAGCAGACTGCCACATCTTTCTTCTGAGGAGCAGCTGGTAGGTTCAAACCATTAACCTTTGGGTTAACAGCCGAGTGCTTTAACCACTGTGCCACCAGCGCACCTTGAAGTTACCCCAGTCGGAATTAAAATGATGTAAATTCAAGATATTTTGTGAATTAATGCAATTTTCAGCCAGTTAACTGTAATATATTGATTTTTCAGGCCATTAATCTCATCTGGAAAGTTGTTCTTGCTTGGCTTTAAGGTCATATACTTCGTCTTTAGTATGAATATTAAAGAGAGTTCTGAGACCCAGAAACGAATAGTGACCGAGTCCTATGTACCCAACTGGATTCTAATTTCTAGACTGTCTCTTACTCTCCTGAATCAAGTTTGATTTCATGGCAGTTAAAAGGCTGAGCAGTATGTTAATCTACTTTTTCATCATTCTATGATTTAGGCCCTTGATATCTGGGGTATTCTAGTTAAAATGGTTGTTTAATGATAAGCTCAGATTCCAATTTCCAGGCTTTGGGTAGAAAGTACTCGGTCTTGAAAAACAGCTGTTATTAATCTGATTGTGCTATAGAATAATAATAATAATCTAGGAAAATATTAAGCCTACTGGCACTCTTAAATCCACCGAAGTAATTTAATGCTTTTTATGTGTCATGCACTGCGCCAGCTACTGGGTGAGTTTGAAGGGAATTGAGTGCAGAGTGTAAAGATGAGTAAAACCAAGGAACCCACAGACTAGTGAGGGAGATAGGCACAAACTTAAATAGCACAGTTGTGTTTTGTTTTTAATACAGAGTGCCAAGTGCTTTAGAAGATACATGTAGAAAGTGCTTTCGGAGCACAGGAAGAAAGAGTACTCCTCAATGGGCCATTGGAGAAGCCTGTAGAAACTGTGGCATTTGAGTTAGGTATATAGCATTTTCCCAGGTGAAGAAAGGACTAAAAAAAAAAAACTTGTTGCCAGTGAGTCAATTCCAACTCAAAGCGACCCTATAGGACAGAGTTAGAACGGCCCGATAGGGTTTCCAAGGAACAGCTGGTAGATTCCAATTGCTGACCACCAGGGCTCTGAAGACAGGATGGGATATTCAAACCAGAGTATATAGCATATTTGAAGTGAAAGTAAATGGTGTATGTTCTGGTGTGTCTAGATCATGGGGTATCTTAGTTACCTAGTGCTGCCATCATAAAAAATACGAGTGAGTGGCTTTAAAGAACAGAATTTCATTTTTCTCACAGTCCTGGAGGCCAGAAGTCCAAATCAGGGTCTTGGCTGTGTCAAGCCCTTCTGTGGGCCCTCTCCTGGTTTCTGGTGGCTGCTGCAGTTCCCTGGCGTTCCCTTGCTGCTTACAGTTGTGTGTGTATCACGTGGCGTCTCTCCCTCTCTGTGTGTAGCTGTGACTATAAGACATCACTCAGAAACGATTAGGTTTAGGACCTACCCTCCGCTGGCATGACCTCGTTAACATAACAAAATAAAGCCCCTATGTCCAAACAGGGTCATATTTACAGGTACAGGGGTTAGGACTTCCACATTTCTTTTTGGGGGGGAGGGGCACGATTCAATCTATAACATGGGATTTATAAAGAAAGGTGAAAGATTAGTCTGATAAATTAGGTTAAGGTCAGATTATGGGATACCTGTGTTTTTTTTTTTTTTTTTTTTTTTTTTTTAGATTCATCTTCCACCTTATAAACTTCAGATAGCTGAAAAACGTGATGGAGTATCAGATGATTATTGAAGCTGAATCCTAAAGTGTATTCTGGTGTTGCATTTTGATGTTGTCTAGGGATATGCCTGAATATATCATGAGTTTTATGTTTATTTTACAGAATTGAAAATTTCACAAAAGAGGATTTGTAACAGTTCAAATAATTCATTATATATTGTCCTTGGCTGTACTAATTTTTCTCCTTAGTTCTTGAAAGCCTGTAGGAAGCCACTCTTAAGGAGTAGTTGTGTTATAATTCTGGTCACCTTGAGGTGTATCTTGAACTGTGGTGCTCTTCATCTTTGAGGATGAATCTAGGTACAGCTTTACCCATGCAGTGACCAGTATTAGAGGAAAAGCAAAAATCTAAGAGTTATTTGCTTTTCGACATCTGGAACATAAAATATTGTGATAAATAATACTACTTGAAGAATCATAAAGTCTTAGAGTTTGAAGAGAAGTTTATGTTACCTGTAATCTTACCTCCAGTACTTTAAATAACGGGGAGGTCACCCCTCACGAGACAGGTGATTTTATTATAAACAGCTTTGTCAATTAAGAGACTTCCTGTTCAAAAGTTAGTTTTATTGGGCTAAAGTCTTTCTCTTGTAATTTCTTCCTATTAATGTTAGATGTGATTTCTGAAATATTACACGGAATAAGTCTACTTGCACTTGAGCTTCCCTTAAAGTAATACCTGTGTTTTTTTCTGCATAATCTAATCAGTTACCAAATCCATCCCTTCCCCTCCATTCCGCATCCACTTTTCTCACCCAGGTAACTACAGAAGCTTCTTAACTGGCCTCTTTACCTCCAGTCTGGCACTTGTCTAATCAGTCCTCTATACCGTTAGCAAGTGGTCTTATTATCCAAAACACAAATATTATTATTGTTATTAGAGCTAACACTGACAAAGCACTATGTACCAGGCACCATTCTAAGCACGTTTACTCCTCATAATAACCCTATGAAGTAGGTTCTACTATTATCTCCACTTTTTAGATGTGGAAACTGAGGAGCAGAGTAGTTAAAAAACTACACAGCTAGTAAACGGTAGACTCAAGTTCAAACCCAGACCTCTAGATTCAGAGTACATGCTTCAAGCACTACGTTAGCCTGTCTCTTAATCTGTGCATATTTCATCCTTAATTAAAATACTTTAGTGGTTCCCATTCCAGGATCAAGCCTAAGCTCCTTGGCATGGCACACAATGCCCTTCATGGTTTGACCCCTTTCCTCTTCTAGAGCTTCATCTCCCGCCATTCCTCATTATTTTCTTTATATTCCTGTAAAACCAAACTACTTGTGTTATCCCATTATGTGGTGTTTTTTCACATGTATGTGCATTTACTATCACCCCTTCAATTTGCTAACTCAAGTTTTTCTTCAAGATTCAGCTCAAGGATTGCCTTTTTTCTGGAAACATACTGCCTGCATGATCCACTTCCCCTGTTATAATAAGTGCTTGTGATGGTTAATGTTAAGTGTCAACTTGGCTAGGCCATGATTTTCGGTGGTTTGGCAGGCTTTATGTAATCATCCTCCATTTTGTGATCTGTTGTGAGCAGCCATTTAGTTGGAAGGAGAGTTTCTCTGGGAGTGTAGCCTGCATCCAGTATATATATGGATGTTCCAGCAAAGCTTGCTCTCTCTTTCTGATCCAGCATTCGTCTCATCATCCTCTGACCTCTGTCTCTTGGGATGTGAGAAGCCTTCAGCCTGCTGCCTAACCTGCAGATTTGGATTTGCCAGCTCCTGCAACCCTGTGATCCAGCAACCTGCCACCTGACCGGCAGATTTTGAGTTTGTCAGCCCCTATAACCACGTGAGTCAGGGGCCTCCAGCCTGTTGCTTGACCCATGGATTTGGGACTTGCCAGCCACCACAATTGCATGAGCCATTTCCTTAAAATCAATCTATATGTATGTATGTGTACACATCACTGGTTTTGCTCTCTAGAAAACCCAGCCTCAGACAGTGCTCCTCCTCTGGGCCGCCATAACTTTATCGTTAATATCATTATAATACTGTATCATGGCAGCACATTTAGCAGAAATTTTATATGCCAGAAACTCCTCAAAGTCAGGGACTATAGTTTATTTTTCTTTCTCTGTAGCATTTATAACCATAAAGTACACTAAAGTTCCAAGTTTTTATTGTTTTTGCAGATGATGATTCATGGTGATGGCTTGCAAGGTCATAAACAAAAGAAGGCACGTGGGACTTCAGCAGCTTTCGTCGTTTGCAAAAACAGGAAGAACTTTCCTAGGCCCAGTAAAATCATCCAAATTTATCATAGATGAAGAGTCTCATGAAAGCGTGTTAATCAGTTCACCGGTAAGGCTTCTTGAAAGTTTGGATTTAACCAGTGCAGTGGGACAACTTCTCAACGAAGCAGTTCAAGCACAAAATAGCACATACAGAACCGGAACCAATACTCTCTTGTTTTTTGTTGGTGCATGGAGCAGTGCTGCTGAAGAATGCCTTCATCTGGGTGTCCCCATTCCAGTAATAGTTTCAGTAATGTCAGAAGGCTTGAGCTCTTGCAATGAAGAGGTAGTTTCCCTCCAAGTACCTATCCATAATCTATTTGACCATGTAGACAACACAAATACATTTTCTGGTCTTGAAACACCTAGTGTCAATTTGTACCCTTTTCTACAAATCCCTTCAGATACTGGTTTGATACAGAAAGAGCATGAACTCAAAGATGCCTCTCAAACAATGACCATTTACAGTCTCTCTGGGAGACCTGTTAAATCATGTAAACTCTTCAGATCTCAGGCTAAGGTTGAAGCAGATAAAAACGTATCACAAACTCTACAAACCCTGATAAACAGTCGGCATGCAAACACCAGCTGCAGAAAGTCAGTACTAATCCACAGTAGGCATTTTAATAGCACAGATAATAATCAATGGATAAGCAACCCAGGTGGTTTTTTAGAACAACCTGGTGCAGCTACTTCCAAAACTCACAGTTGTAATGACTTGGTAGAGTTGGCAGTGGGCTTGAGTCATGGAGATCACAGCAGCATGAAATTAGTAGAAGCAGCAGTACGGCTGCAGTATCAAAATACATGTATGCAACAAGGTAACGGTACCACAGCATTCATGTTTGACGTTTCAAGAATCTTCACTTGCTGTTTGCCAGGTGTACCTGAAACTTACACTTGTGTCTGTCCAGGATATATCACTCTTGTATCAATATCTAGTACTACTCTGATCAAAGAACTGAAGGATCAGCCTGTCCGGGTAGTTCTTGTTCAAGGTGACCTTACAGAGAATTATTGCCACCTGGGATTTAATAAGTCTACAAATATTAAAACAGTATTGGAAAGCATGAAAGTTAACCAAGACAGTGCAGAAGAACTGTGGGCAAATCATGTATTACAGATACTAATCCAGTTTAATGTGCACCTTGTCCTGGTACAAGGAAATGTATCTGAACACTTAAATGAAAAATGCATGTATAGTAAACGGTTGGTGATTGGGTCAGTGAATGGCAGTGTGATGCAGGCTTTCGCAGAGGCTGCAGGAGCAATACAGGTGGCCTACATTACACAAGTGAATGAAGACTGTGTGGGCAATGGGGTCTATGTGACCTTCTGGAAAAGCGTTCCCTTAGATATTGTGGATAAGAAAAACAGAACGGCAATCTTGTTAAAAACAGAAGGCATTAATTTGGTTACAGCAGTGTTGACTGGCCCAGTCACCGCACAGATGCAGACCAAAGAAGATAGGTTCTGGACTTGTGCCTATCGTCTGTATTATGCTCTAAAAGAGCAAAAGGTCTTCCTTGGAGGTGGTGCAGTTGAATTTTTGTGTCTTAGCCATCTTCGAATTATTGAAGAGCAATCTCTGAAAAAAGGAAACCACGCCTGTTCATGGAGGCTTCGTCATAGTTCCTCTTGGCTGGCTTCGTCTCTAGCATTATACAGACCAACTGTGCTTAAAAGACTGGCAAATGGATGGCACAGATACCTTTCAACTCTCATGTATAACACTGCCAGTTATTCATCAGAATTTGAAGCTGGCACATTCGTTCAGCATCATCTACAAAAAGCTATAGACTCTGGCTCTCCATCATCTTATATCTTGAATGAATATAGTGAACTGAATAGTGGAGTTTTTAATTCAGGCATTTCAAGTAAATTGGAGCAGATTCCAAGAGTTTATGACACTGTTACACCAAAGATTGAGGCGTGGCGCCGAGCATTGGATTTGGTACTGTTAGTACTTCAGACAGACAGTGAAATTGTTACAGGACGTGGACACACACAGTTAGGTTCACAAGAATCAGAGGGCATTTTATTTTTGTAGTACTACTGACTAAATCTTTGGAAAATAGTCTTTTGTATTGTATCATGTTTATAATAAATTTAACAGTAGCTTAGTCATAGTACCTAAAATGCCAGGTTACCAGGAAGAAAATAATTTATGTCTGTCAATAACTATGCAGGGTCTGAAATTTTACCCTACTCATAAACTAACAGGTTAGCCTGTTACTGTTCCATGGGATGCTACAGAAGACATGAGACAAAGAAATTTATTATTCACACAAAAGCAGTAGTCATAACTTCATATTGGTTTGTGTCAGTTCCCCAATACCTTAAGTTCCATGGGAGCAATACGAAGGGCCAGTGATTGGAAGCCTGTACACAGTGAGCTGCATTATAGAAGAGGAATGCTGAGCTTGGGCGTTATTACCTCATCCCTCAACATTGATTGCTGTAAGCATAACCCTGAGACGTGGACTGTGTAAAGATCAGTCAGGGCCTTGCATTCTTGGCATACCCAGAAGTATAGGGATGCTCAGGGCCTATGGTAATAGCCTCTCCCAACAATCCACCCCTCAGGATGACATTTTCTTGGTCGAACTTGAATTTTCATGTGAGTAAGCCACTCATTAATCTGATCAGTAGAGGTTGTTTGGTCACTACCAAAACCATTCAATTCATCTCATGTAACGATTAATTAAGGCAACTGTCAACAGTATCCTGAGCAACATGAAGAAGCCAGTCTAGTATTGTTTTACAATTATGTTCCCCAGGGACCTGGATTCAGTCAGCTATGGTTAAGTCCCAAGGAGGACCAATGGATTTTTTTATTAGGCAGCCAGGGTGTAGTCTAAGGCCAATTTATTTTCCATTATGACTTACGCAAGGGAGCTTTGACTGACCCATCTTTGGTGTCATTGCCAGTAATTACGAGGGGGCAATAGATGGGCCAGAAGGCAGCCGTATCCCCAATGGAGAAACATTCCATGCTCCGTTTTCCCCACATACAAGTGCCATAACCCGAAGGGGCCCAGGTCACTCTTGTTCAACCTGATTTAGATCACCATTATATAAGTTTAAGTCATATGAGTACCAGCACTGAGTAGTTTAGCCTCGATTGTCATACATGGCATAATCCAAGACCATTCAGACACTAAGAGAAGTAGATGATCAGATTGAAACAAGGTTGTCTGTACATGCTGTCATGTAGGAGCTGTCATTAATAACATTATGCATTGTTTCCATTACTCAAACAGTCTTAAGGTATAGTGCCTCCTTTTTGGTTGTGGGGGACCAAAGAGGCAATAGTTGTTTATTTGACTGCCAGTGGGATTGAGTGCTGTAAATGTGTCCAAAACAGTCTTAAGAAACTTTACTTGGCAAGCCCAACCCAGTGCCGTCTTGGCAAGCAGGGCCCTGAATTTTTGGAAGGCCTATCAGCCACCCCTGCTGGTGGCAGTGTGATAACACCACAGTCAAGACTATTGAGACTGAGACTTCTGACTTATCAACCACTGGTTCATGGTCTATATGCTGAAAACTTTAGGCATGAGAGAGTAGAGCACTTACACTGCATCCTGAGCCATCCACTGTTAGCAGATGACAGGGAGTTTGTCTCATTTCTCAACGTGTGGCAATGTCCTGAATGGGAGAATCTCCGCTGACACTTTATGAACATTTACAGTATGAACACATAACACATCGATACCAATTACATATTTTCATATCAATAGTCATTGACTTGGCCCAGAGGGGCCCACCCACAGCGTCATCTTTTTCTTAACTGCAAGTTTTGCTCCAACCCTATTAGTTTAGTCACTTTTCCCCCTATGGGAACATGGACCAAGAAATTTGAACACACTGGGGGATACAACAGCTCCCAGGAAATTATCATCTCCCTGGATGGGAGCTCAGAAAGGAGCAGAGGGTTGAGGGAGGCATTCAAGGAGGTTTTGTTTCCGTTTTGGCTACTATAAAGTCCTTTGTCTCTGACCCAGGGGTTTCGTGTCTTCTGCCATCATCCCATGAAACTGTAACAGGCTAACTGTAAGTAGGGCAAAATCTCAGACCTTGCATGATTCTTGACAGTTCTAACAATGAGGATAAGTTGCTGACCTGGCCAATTTTTCTGGAAAAGAAGGCTCCCCTGGGATGGGTTAGGAGTTATGGGAAGACTCCCTGGAACCCAGAAGTGAATGCTCTTGCCCAAGTGATGGGAATGGGGGAGGGAACTAAGGGATCTCCCACCCCACACCACTTGTTAATGTTCAGAGGTTAAGCAGGCAGAGGTAGGATTAAAAACAAGCCACCGAAATAGTGCTTTGGTCTTTGCTTACTCACCTCTGGGTGGGAGAAGGAAGGATGTTATCATGACAATGAGGTAGGAAGCCCCAGGACCCTAGACAAGAAATTTGGCCATGGCTCCTGCGTCATGGGGTCCCAAAAGCTGAAACAAATAGTGTAAGCAATGAGGAAAAAGGTTTGGGTAGACTGAAAATAGAAGTTTGTTGAGCCCAAGTGGGCAGCTGCTCAAAACCAAAAATGTAAAACTTCGCTACTGGCATGGAACAGCTCTGTCCTTCCATACCCCTTGATGCCACCCTCCCCCTCTACCCTGACTTTAGCTGCTTGAAGGAAAAAGAAGAGTGTGCTGGGGAACTTTGGGTGAGAAAGTGACTAAGATTTTTACAGCTGTTGGATATAGGTGTCCAGGTCACCATCTTACCCAGTCCCATGGAGAAGGTGATAATGGGGACAGGCGTGACCAAATGCAGTGAGGAATGTGGGGCAGTGAGGAACTGCAGTGGTGTATGTGGTGGGACAAAAAGATCCCGAACCTAGGTGCTCTCCAGACACTGGGGAGAGCGTAGGGGAGAAGCCAACACCAGAGCTTCATGTTGGCTGTTATCAGTCCTCTATGCTCCCCGAGTCCACTAGGGCAGCACAGAGCCCCTGATGGATGCCTATACACATAGTGGGTTGTGTTACAAGAGAGGAACACTGACTTTGGGAGAATCACCACTTTCATAGTAAGCAGAAGCAAGACTGTTCTTTGTCTAGAGGGAGACATATCATCCAAAAAGGTTGCTCACTGTGAACAGCCGTGAGAAATGGCCTGGGTAAAGAGTGGTCAATACCCAGTAAGAACATGCAGGGATGCTCAGGGACCATGGTGAACTGGACTGCCTGTTTTAACAAAGTCTGTCTTTTATGCTACTTAGGCATAAATTGAACATTATAAGGACTGAAATTACATCTGTGGTTTTTGGAATTGAATATTAGAAGAGCTATGGGAAAATTGTGAATAATAGTATTAACTAAGTTATTGATTACCTGCCCGGTTCCAGGCACTGTTCTAAATTCATTACATATAATATCTCAATTGTTACAACTTCCATTCTCCTCATCTATAAAACTTGCCCAAGGCCTCACAGCTAAGGAACTTTGAACCAAGATTTTATCTGTTTCCAAAGCCTGTATTTGTAAGCATTAATTATGGAATGAAAATTTTTTTCTGTAATGTAACAATAACAGCAGCAACAACCAAAAAAAAAAAAAAAAAGAATAGGTTTTACTTATAGGGCTAATTTAAATGAGTCAGAAAATGTAACTTGGTTCTCCTCATGCTTCAGAATAGTAAAAGAATATTTGTGTTATTCTAAACAGATGAATTTTTGTTTTTTGGGTTTGGTGATTCTCTTCGATGTGATCACATGAAAACCTTGGATGTGTATTCATTCCAGTTATGTATACTACCTTTGTTTCAAGTTAGAATAACAAAAATGTTGAGTGTTTTAAACTATTTTTTAAAAATAAAGTGTATTATTTTACCTGTTTTGGTACTGATGCTTTTATTCTTCCTCTGTGTACTGTTAAATCTTAGTTTTTGTTAAAATATTATAAAGATGATGAGAACCACTAATAATGAACTCAGATGCTCAGCTTAATTTATAAAATTTTTTATAATGTCGATGTTTGCATATTTACGAATGCTAAATATTTAATGACACCTTATAATAAATATTTTCCTTTCAAACTAGAAGTCTCACTTTAATGTAGATTTTGACTATGTGTTTTGTTCTCAGATTTTTAAGAACTTTGTATTTTTTGATTTATCAACTATTTTTCCCATTCTTATAATCACAAGAAATACCTCCAAGTTTTAACTATTCCAAGAACTGATCTGTCCTTCCTATAAATTGAGGGTGGCCCTTGGAGTAAACTTGATTCATCTAAGTGTGTTTTCCAAGAAACCTTATCTACAAGCTGGTATACATTTCCCACAAGGCCAGAGCAGTGTTGACATCTTTGTGAAACTGACCTGCCTTTTTAATATTGTAGACTACAAAGAAGTTTGCAGTTATCCTACATTTAGATTGCCCCAACCAAAGAGAAACCTGTTTTCGCAAAGATAAGTGATTCCACTTGTGCCTGGGGTTAACCAGCTCTTCAAAAAGTGATAATCACCCCCGACACTCTTTTAGTTCAAATAGTGAAGTCACTCCTGAGGTTCACCCTTCAGCCAAAGATTAGACAGGCCCATAAAACAAAACGAAACTGAAGGGACACATCAACCCAGCGGCAAGGACTAGAAGGTAGGAGGCACAGGACAGCTGCAATAGGGACTCCAACGTTGAGAAGGGAGAGTGTTGACATGTCATGGGGTTGGTAACCAATGTCACAAAACAATCTGCGTTAAAGGACAGTTTTCTGTCCTTTAGGGTAGCTATGAGTTGGAATCGCTTCGACGGCAATGGGTACGGGTGATGATCTAAGCTCTGAAGAATCACAAAAATATTCAGCACATGCTTTCTTCCAGAAGTACTGAGGGAGGAAAAAAACATTGGAGACAAGTAAAATAGAGCAGAGCAGGAACACTGAGGTAAGGGAGAAGAGAGATTTAGATTGGAAATGGTCAAACTATTTTTTATTATGTTGGGGTAGGGGGAGACCCAGAGGAATAAGATTTCAAAGAATAAGATTGTAGAAATTAAATATATCCTTGAAGGCAAATCTATAGAGCTCTAGGAAATAGCTGGAGGTTGAAAATCTCTAACTCTGGGTAATGCAAATGGTTAACTCACTTGGGTGCTAACTGAAAGGCTGGAGGTTCAAGTCCACCCAGAAGCACCGGGTGTGAAAGGTCTGATGATCTCCTTCAGAAAAATCAACCACTGAAAACCCTACGGACCACAGTTCTACTCTGATAGATGTGGGGTCTCCATGAGTCAAACTCGGCAACAGGTTTTAACCACACGTATTTTAGCTTTGACAAGCACAAATGGGCTACACAAAAAGGTTATATTTTAAGTCCTTCATTAATAGTAGGAGAGAACGCTGGAGCCATGAAACCAAGAAACTGAACCTGACCCATTTCCATCCACTCAACAGGCGTCTCCCTACTATAATCCACGAGAACCCATGTAGTTTGAACATGAGGGAAAAAGTATCAGTTAATCTCAAATGACCTTAGTAAAAGAGAAAAGATTAAAATTGACCAATGAATATTCCAACAGACAGTAAGAATGCGCCATAAAAAAGAAAAATGAAGCCACAAAGCAAATGAAAATATCTTAAAATGAGTTAAAAGAAATAATTTACATTGGAGTTTTTGAAAGAACAGCACAAATTAGAAATGGAGATCTCAGAAATTAGAAGGCAACAAAAACAAGTTATGAAATAAGCATTGAAGCACCTCAGAGAAGAATTGGGGCTGGCAGAGAAGACAAAAGACAGAAACACTTCAGACTAAATTACAAGTAACACAAGAGCAAATCACTACTGCTGCAAATGTCTATTTTGCTAGGCAGCATAGTAAGTTTCATTTCGTTCCCAGGAACCTAGTAGAGGGAATCTCCTCTCTCACAAACTCTTAAAATTCCATAATAGAGATCTGCGTTGTACCCTTTTTCTAAGGGCCAAACTTTACAAAGGATAACTTTCCTATATAAAGCAGGGGACAATCTAACAGAGTTACTCCTCTGGAACTTTTCAAAGCCATTAACTATTTAAGCTTAGAGGCAGTTCTGGGCTCTTGTCTTTGTTCTACTCTAAAAGGCCTGCGGGAGGGGGAAGACAGTGATGGATCAGAGGAGTCCAGGGCACAGTACCTAGTGGAGTCACACCATGGCAGGGTTTCCACGGTCAAAAACTTTGCAGGCCCGGAAACTGTCAAGATAACTGGATGTGTATTCACTAACTAGATAGTAGACAAGAATTCTTAGGTGAAGGGAAGGACAACACACAATACAGGGGAAGTCAGCACAACTGGACTAAACCAAAAGTTGAGAAGTTTCCTGAATACAACCAAACACTTAGAGGGACAGAGTACCAGGGGTGGGGGTTTGAGGACCATTATTTCAGGGGACATCTAGGTCAGTTGGCATAACAAAGTTTATTAAGAAAATGTCCTGTATCCCACTTTGGTGAGCAGCATGTGGGGTCTTGAAAGATGGCAAGCAGCCATCTGAGATGCATCAATTGGTCCCAATCCACTTGCAGCAAAGGAGAGTGAAGAACACCAAAGAAAAAAGGAAAATATGAGTCCAAGAGACAGAAAAAGCCACATAAACAAGAGATTCCATCAGCCTGAGACCAGAAGAACTAGATGGTGCCCAGCTACCAACAATGACCACCTGGGCAGGGAACACAATGTAGAGTCCCTGACAGAGCAGGAGAGGAATGGGGTGCAGGGAGTAAAAAGGCCACACTTAATGGCCTGGCTGAGGCTGGAGGGACCCAGGAAGACATGCCCCGAGACTCTTTGTTAGCCCGAAACTAAAACTATTCCCAAAGCCAACTCTTCAGACAAAGATTAGACAGGACTATAAGACATAAAATGATACTCACGAAGAGTGTGCTTCTTAGCTCAAGTAGACAAGTGAGATTGAATTGGCAGCTCTGGTCTGGAGGTGAGAAGAGAAGGCAGAAAGGGACAGGAGCTGGTTGAATGGACACAGGAAATACAGGGTGGAAAGGAAGAGTGTGCTGTCATACTATAGGGACAGCAACTAGGGCCACATAACAATGTGTGTATAAATTTTTGTATCAGAAACTAACTTGAGCTGTAAACTTTCACTTAAAGCATAATATTAATAATAATAATAAAAAGATACCAGGAGGTAATAATCATTAAGGAACTAACTCATACCAACCAAACTCACAGGAAATTATTGTGTAAACAAAGATGGTAATTTCTTATTTATACTTGTAACATCACTACCAATGTAACCAGAGTACACATATGAACTGAGTTAAGAATGTTCTTCCCCTCTGTGGGAAAGCTACGAAGAGTGCTTGTTGAGGCTGGGGTTGAAGCCAAGGGACATAGGGCGGTAGTCAGACACTTTCTTTTCAGGACAATATTGGAGAGCCACCACTAACCAGAAATAGAGCTCCTTGCTCACTTCTTCTGTTGACATACTCTTTATTCAGATGTTAAGGTCATTGAACATTGCTTTCTTTTTACCCAGTCATATTTCAGACTTGCCCTATGAAAGCTACATCCAGTAGTCCCCTTGAACAATAACTCATTGCTCTGATTTAGGAGACATCTTCTCCCCTAAAGCGACATCATCTAGCTACGTTTGCTCACTTCATGATGTCTGTTTAACCCTCAGGGCTTAACCTTATCTGGGTTTTGAGAGCAATTGATTATAGTTTCCTATGGACCAACTAAAGGTTTTCCCTTCAATGATAAAATAATGATGACAGAAAGGTTAGCAGCTTTTAAACGCACTTGTAATTCAGTCACATAAGTATTGGACTTGAAATTAGGGGACCTTCATTCAAATTCTGCTTTTGCCCCTGTGTGAATGTGGGCAAGTCATTTAACCTCTCTTAATCATTTCCTTTTTTTTTTTTTAATCATTTCCTTATCTGTAAATTAAAAAAAAAAAAAAAACCTCTTAAGACAGCTTTGAGGTTTAAATGATATATATGATAACCTAACTCAATAAATAATGATCATGTAAGTATCTAGGGAAGTAATTAAACTTTTGGAATGTTGTTATAAACAATTTTGTGAAATTTCCGTTACTTTCATAGTTTTCTAGCTTTTGTTTTGTTTTTCTTTCTGGCTTTTCAAAAGCTTTTGTCTAGCTTTTTTAGTGATTCTCCTTTGTTCTCCGCATTTCCCTCTTTATGGTGTTTAGAAATGATGCCCCATGAACAAAAAGGGCTTGTCCCCCTACTTGGGAGATAGAGCAACAGGAAAGGGAAGTGCTAGGGAAGATGTGTTTTACTTCCCAAGCTGGTTGGAGCAGAGAAGAACCCATCAGTTGAGGAAAATAATGGCAAAGAGTAATAGTACATTTGATACGGTAATTTACCCTTTAAAAGCGTTACTGGCCTCCTGCGCGCCACTTCCATCGAGTAGCAGTTCTACTCTTTCCCACATGGGTTGCTGAGTCAGAAACAGGTGATAATATACCATACCACCCTTCAGCAAGGCTCCCTTGAATTATGCATGTGTCGGCAAAACTTGCTGTCAGGTTCTTATTGTGATTGGCACCTACTTTGCTTTAGTGTTTTGTTTACATAGAGCAGTAGTTTGCAACCCTGCTTGCACATAAGAATCACCTAGAGAGCTTTTAAGAACTACTTATGCCCTGACCACATCCACAGGCACTAATTTAATTAGTCTGAGGTCAGCGTGCTATGCTTGGTATTTTTTTTTAAAGCTCCCCAAGTGATTGTAATAAATGGCAGAGTTCAAAACCACTGACAGAAAGGGTTGCTTTTGTCTCTTGCTCAGTGGCTCTCAAGCCCTAGTTGAATGGACACAGGAAATACAGGGTGGAAAGGACCCAAATTTCTAGACAAATCAGAAGCTCTGGGATTGGGACCCAAGCGTCTGTATTTTTTAAAGCTTTCCAAAGGATTATAATGTACAACCAGGATTAGTAATTACTGCTGAAGCGGAAGTAGAATATGAGGAGAGATCATTTTATTACAAAGTAGTTGCTATCCTTCCCTGGAGAAACCGGAGCAGCATGCTCAGGAGGGATATACAGTTGTACGTTTGCAAAAATCTGAAAAACCATGCAGTTTTCGCCAGGCTGGGGCAGACAGCGTAGGAAAAGGACACAGAGACAAGAAAGAATAAGGAAATATTATAAATCTTCATGTATTATATGAAACAACTAGAATTCCTTAAATTTCAGTTATCTAGCTTTAACTCAGCAATCATCTAAGGAATGGATTGCTCCATACAAAGTACCAACCACAGCTACCATTACAGGGACTTCTTCATGTCAGGCATTATGGGGAGCACCTTCTCCTCACAACAGTTCTGTAGGTAGGCTCTGTTATGATCTGCATTTTACAGATAGATGGAGGAACAGAGGTTAAACATCATGCCCAAGGTACACATCTAGCAAGAAGTACAGTCTGTCACTGGGACTCCAGAAGCCAGTGGTCTCTGAACAGAGGTGGGTGCACAACAAGGAAGTCTACTGTTGTTGTGTGCTGTCGGCTCACAGCAACCGTGTAGGACAGAGTAGAACTGCCCCATATGGTTTCCTAGGCTATAATCTTTATGTGAGCAAATCACCAGGCCTTTTCTCCCACAGGGCAGCTGGTAAGTTCGAGCTACTGACATTTCAGTTAGCAGCCAAGCACTTAACCACTACACCACAGGGGCTTCTTATTGGGGTACAGGAGGGATATATTAGAATTTTTACTTCTGTTTATTTTTATTACATTCTGTTATTTATTTTTTTTCTTTATGTTATGTAATTTACATATCATGTTAGTTTGTTAGTATATATATTTATAAATAAATAAATATGCATACAGGGGGTACATGATCAAAAATTTTGAAGACCACTTGCCTGAAGTTAATCTGTACACAAAGAACTATTGTATGTGGCAGGATATGAAGTCTGTTTTGATAGAGTAGAAAGTAATCTAGGAGCAGATATTCAATAAAAAGTGAAAATCAAATGAATTCTGGTTAGCTCTGACTTCTATAAATAAAAAAATTTATTAAAATCTCCTCAAAAGCTTTGAAATACTTTTCAACGAGCTATTTCTACAAAACTTATTTCTTGGCTATTTTTAAGTGACTTCATCTGTGACCACTTAGTAAAATGTTATTGTGGAGCTCTTAGACAGCTTCAGTCTTTATGTAGACTAGAGAATTTATTAACTGTTTTAGATTGACCTCTGGGATAACAAAATCCACACTTTGCAAGCAGCAGACATGCCAAATTGCCTGAGCTACTTGTGGCTTAACTTCCAGGCCCCTAGATTATGTTGTACAAACTTTTATTTTGCAACTGATTTTATCCTTGACCAATTTTATTTCATGTTCCGCCACCTCCATTCTTCCTAACTACTTTTACTTACCTCCTCATAGGCAGGTCCCATTCTTCTTATATTTTCTCTGCCAAACACAATTAACTATGAATTGCCTTTTCCTCTTCCCCTATTCACATTTTCATTTAGGATTTTTGAACACAGTCATCCTTTAACTCTTTCCATTATTCCTCAAGAACATTAAGGTAGCCATTATTAATATTTGGGGTATAGGTTTTCAAGGCCCCTTTTGTGTGTGTGGATATAGATGTATTTTTTTTTTTTTTTGCAATTCAAAAGTGGGGTCATACTAAACACACACTGCCATATAATCTATTTCTGTCAAGTAGTATATTAAGAACGTTTCCCCAATATCATTAAATAGAGTTCAGTAAAATAATTACAGCACATTAACCTACTATAATTTGGCCCATATCCTATTGGATATTTAGGTCAGTTCCAGTTTGGGAGGTTTTATAAACAAGGCTATTATAAACGTGTTTGTAGCTCAATCTTTTGTTCATGATTATTTCCTTTGGATAAATTCTTAGAAGTGGATACTAGGTCAACAGTTAAGTGGACATTTTTAAAACTTTTTTAAAATGTATTTTTGTCAAATTATTCTTCCAGAAGGCTCTACAAATGCAAGTACCATTTCCCTAACCCTTGCTGACACAGGATATTATCATTAAAATTTTATTTGACCAATCTCTCTCATTTTAATTAACCTTTCTTTGATTATTAGTGATAAAAGAAGTGCATTTCCTTTTTTAAATATATGTAAAATGTCTAAATGTTCTTTTGATTTTTCTTCCTTTTGTGTGATGTTTAGAAAGGTTTTCCCAGCACCAAAATTTTGCTACAGAAGCCTAGTACCGTTATGGTCTTATTCATATTTTAATATTTAATCCATCTGGAATTTATTTTTGTAGATGATATGAACCTTTCCAAATGGTTATCCAGTTGTCCCAACATCATTATAGGTTTTCATGGCTTGCTCAAATATTTCTTAGCAACGAGGAGGAAATACCAGCAGAATGAGAAGTATCATGCTCTCACTTCTAAGAAGCATTTTCATGCCTTTCTAATGATGGATTCATACTGTTCAGTGTTCTGCGTTATTTTTTCTACCACTACAGCACCATATATATTGAAAAAAGAGCGCGGTAGAATCCTATCACACATACAATGCCAGAGCAAAGGCAACAACTCCATTATAAAAGTCTTCCTCTATTATATTGAGAGCTACTCTCCCGAAGAAGTGTTCTCAAACACACTTTTGCTTCATACCAAAAACCAAATCCATTACCATCCAGTCGATTCCAACTCATAGTGACCCTACCGGACAGGGTAGGACTTCCCCATAGGGTTTCCAAGAAGCAGCTGGTAGATTCAAACTGCTGACCTTTTGGTTAGCAGCCATATCTAACCATTATACCACCAAACCTTTGCTCTGTAAAACCTTGAAGATGTCTGCTTTCTTTTGACCTGTAGGTGGCAAACTTCCACTTCAATGCTCTTTTAAAATTTTGTCCTGCCTGTGAAGGTCCACAAAATGGAAGTTGAGATTATTTTAGTGTGGGTTAGCATAAATCTAAGTAAGGGTATTTAAAGAAACTCTTTGAGCAGTTCCTTTTTTTCTTTTTTTTTTTTATTGTAGGTTCTGAGATAATCAGCTGAGACTGGGTCAGATCCCCAGCTCTGCTATTAACTAACTGTGGCTTGGGAAAGTTATTCCAGTT
Organism: Elephas maximus indicus; assembly: GCF_024166365.1. Classification (NCBI taxonomy): domain Eukaryota; kingdom Metazoa; phylum Chordata; class Mammalia; order Proboscidea; family Elephantidae; genus Elephas; species Elephas maximus. The sequence goes on along the minus strand of NC_064823.1, from coordinate 24,346,185 downwards.
CTCTTGACCTCTGTTATCTCACCTTTAAATCACAGAGTTGAACAAGATCATCCCTATTACATCTTCCAGCTCTAAATTCTGTGGTTCTTGTTACCAGCTTAAATCCCTGACAGATTTGAAGTGAGAGTAAAATTCATTTAAAAGGGGGAGAAGGTCAAATAATTGCTTCTTAAAAGATTATAATGATAGAAATAGACTTCAGAATTTATTTAAAATGTTAATGTTTAGAACATCAGAGTTTCAAAAACTGTCAATGATAAATTCAAACCATTATAAAACTTACTGCAAACCAGAAGTAATTCAATAGAGAATGAAATGACTTTCTTTTCCCAATGAATTAATTTAGATCCGTGGCATTGGAGTCATGTCAGTAATTTATAAGGGGTTCAAAATTAGAATATAAAACATAAATCTGCAAAAAAAAAAAAAAAAAAGCAGAATATAAATGTAAAACTCAAAGAAACCAGAATAATATATGTATCCCTTTTGTGATGGGGAGATAAATCAGCAGCTATTAAAAAAAAAAAAAAAAAAAAGTTATTGAATACAAGAGAGACCTATTTCCACACTACAAGAATAACATTTTCAAATGAAGGGAAGAACTAAACGTGACAAACTATAAAGAGCTTACTATTTTGAATACATAAAATCCAGGCATCAGCTGGAGTTTCCCTGAGTTCAAGTTTAACCTGATCTAAACCTCGAATCCAGTAATTCCAACATTCAAAAGCCCTTGTCAGAATTTTATTGTGCCCCCCAAAGCACACGCACGCACGCACATACGAGTGCACGCACACACATACGTATGCACACGTGCACATACACTCCCACCACCCTCCACTTCTCCAATCTTAGCGTGTACATCTAACCCATCCTTTCTCATCAAGCTCTTCAGGGTTTTTTAAAGGTAATTTATTAAAGACTTGAAGGAGTTACAGAGGGAGCAGAGGGTAAAATGTGGAATGCTGGCCTTTCGCTCTATCTTCATTACATCCTCCTCTCTTGGTTTTCGTCTGCCTTCTTTTCCCTTTGGAAACCCTGGTGGCGTAGTGGTTAAGTGCTACTGCTGCTAGCCATAGAGATCGGCAGTTCAAATCCACCCGGTGCTCCTTGGAAACTCTATGGGGCAGTTCTACTCTGTCCTCTAGGGTCACTATGAGTGGGAATCGACTTGACGGCAACAGTTCTCTTTCCTCTCCCTTAATAAATAAAATCATCCTTTGTCTCAAGAAAAGCTGTTCTTCAGGTTCCCTCACAGCTCCCATTTTCCGAAAAAGACAGCTCCCCCTACCTAACAGGCATGCTAGTAAATACGATTTTCTTCACCTAATTTCATCTGTAAGATTGGCATTTAAATTTTATTTAAAAATAATAGTTTACACAAGAAAACATGGAAAAATGCACTTTTTTTCCTATAAACAAGTATACAGCACAGCATCTCTAAAGCATCATTACACGGTTAGCATGGAAGATACGTGAAAAACAGTGTTGGTAAGCATGTGAAAACGCATATTATCTAAATACGTCGCTGAAGAAAATGCAAATCGATTTAGCTTTAAATTGTTCTAGTACAAAAATGCTAGTAGTAATATAATTTTTAAAATGGAAACAGTCCAAATATTCCACAATGGGGAGTACTGAAACAAATGTAAGAGGGTGGAATGAGTATAGCTTTTAAAATGTCCAATATGTGTATTACTTCAACACATAAAAATGTTTATAAATAGTGCTGTTGTTTTGTTAGGCGCTGTGGAGTTGGCCTCCAACTCTTGGCCTCTCCATGATCAGTTGTGATCGAACAAATGTGACCCGTAGGGCTTTCACTGGCTGATTTTCAGAAGTAGCTTGCTAGGCCTTTCTCCTTAGCCTGTCTTAGTCTGGAAGTTCCACTGAAACCTCTCCAGCATCACAGCAACACGCAAGGCCTCCACTGACAAGTGAGTTGTAGCTGCTCATGCGGTGCCTTGGCTGGGAATCTAAGCTGGGTGTCCCACATGGAAGGTGAGAAGTCGAACACTGAACCAGCAATGGTGTCAGATGAATAGTGATAAATTTAAAAAAAGAACCCAAGATAATACTAACTTTATGACTGTGTATAAACAACAATGATTGAAACTTGGAAGAATGTAAATAATTTCAATTCCTTGTCAATTTGTAAAATTGTTTAAGTTCCAATTTTATGAAATGATAATTCTACTATTTATGACTATTCTATCTTGTACTATATCTCTGTAGACACTAAGACCAATTGTTCAAGTCTATTTGACTTGACTCTAATACTTTGAACCATCTCCAAAACATTTTTTTTTCTTTTACAATTGCTTTAAGTCAAAACTTTCTTATGCATAATTGAATCTAGGAATAAATTAGGTATCTTTAAAAGTTTATTACTGTGTATACAAGATACTTGACCAATACTGTTCAAAACTGTCAAGGTCATCAAAAACAAGGGAGCCTAAGGAGACATGACAACTAAATGTAATATGGTATCTTGGATGGGATCCTGGAATAGATAAAGGATATTTGGTAAAAACTAGGGGAACCTAAATAAAGTATAACAAGCCAAACTTATTGCCATTGAGTTGATTCCGACTCATAGCAACCCTATGAGACAAAGTAGAACTGCCTCACTGGGTTTCCAAGGCTTTAAATCTTTACAGAAGCAGGCTGCCACATCTTTCTCTCAGAGTGGCTGGTGGGTTCAAACTGCAGACCTTTCAGTTAGCAGCTGCGTGTTTAACCACTGCACCACCAGGGCTCTTTGAGTAAAAGTATAGGCCTGGGTTAATACTTTGGCTATTGAGCTAGTATTAATACTGGTTCAGTAACTGTGACAAATGTACCATACTAATTTAAGATGTTAATAATAAGGAAAACTAGGTGTGAAGGTATTTGGGAATTCTCTGTACCATCTTCAAAAGGTTTCACTAAATCTAAAACTATTCTAAAATAAAAAGTTTATTCCAAAATAAAAAGTGTGTGTGTTCAGACCACCATCTAATGTATTGAGCTAATGTACTAAATGTGGTGTTGGCAAAGAACACTGAGTCTATCATGGACTACCAAAAGAACAAAAAAGTGTCTTGGAGGAAGTACACCCACAATGCTCTTTAGAAGTGAGGATAATGAGAGTTCCTCTTGCTTACTTTGGACATGTCATCAGGAAAGACAAATTGTTAGAAAAGGACATCATGTTTGGTAAAACGGAAGGTTAGTGAAAATGACAGAAACCCTCCATGAGATGAATTAACACATTGGCTGCAACAGTGGGCTCAAACATACCAAAGACTGTGAGGATGGCACAGGACCAGGCAATGTTTCATTCTGTTACACATAAAGTTTCCGTAAGTTGAAACCAACTTGACAGCAACTAACAACAAAAAAAAAAACAACAACAATGTACTAAATAAAACCTAGTTTTTTGTGAGTGTCCAACAATCATGCAATAGATCAAAATAACACTTCAATAACTGAAGATACTCTTTGATAAAGTGAATGACACATGAATAAGAACTGAAAATGTAGAAAGTACTATACAAAGCACCATCTTTGCTCCAGGGTATATATATAAATTATCTCCAATGGGAGCAAACAGTAGGAATACATTCCAAATGCAGGATGCCAATTCTAACTTCTAAAAAATGTTCTTACTTATCAATATGTCAAGTTTTTACTGTAAAACTACAATATGTAACAAAGCCTCATTTCAGATTATTTTAAGGTATCTTTTCTGATTTTTTTCCCCCTTTCCACTTATTTTGCTATTTTCCTTGGCAATTGCATTTTTAAAATTTCCCAGTGTGTTTAACTGGTAATGAGAAGAAGGTTCTTTGCATACTGTTCACTATGAATGAAAGCAAATTGGGAATTTCACAGCCTGTTGACAACATTGGTTTGATGTCAAAAAAAAAGTAGGCAGTTTCCTGTGTTAACCTCAGAGTATGAGGTGGAAAAGGTTACTTTCCCAATAGGTTTCCACTTTCGACAAGACATCAAATTAAAAGAAACAAACCAGGTGTAATATATCTTTCCCTGATCTTTCTAATTACGTTATACATTAAAATGATCTCTTTTTAATGTATTCCAATTTTTTTTAACTAGCATTTTTCTTGTTTGAAAGCAATGGAAACTTCTGTTGTTGAAGTCATTTGTTTCCTTACCAAGAGTTGCTGGCTGCTTGCATTATTTCTGAAACTGCCTTATAAGAATCGCATGGGGCACTTGTCAAAATGCAGATTCCCAGAGCTATTGCCTCAAGATTCTAATTCAGTATGTTTGAGAGCACAAGAGAATCTGTATTATTAGTTAGAGTCTTCTTCTGATCAGGTAAATCTCATTCTGATCAGTTTGGTCTAAGACACATTGGTTTTGTTGGTCTACTGTAGTTCTTAACCCTGGGTATACGGCAGAATCACCTGGAGAACTTTTAAAACTACTAATGCCCCGCCTATCCCTACCACACTCCCTGATTGTCATTTATTTATCTGTGGTGAATTCTATGCATCAGTGCTTTTTAACACTTCCAGTGTTTTTTAATACTTGTGTTCAACCAGCGTTGAAAATCACTAGGCTAGGGTATGGAACCAAAACTAATTAGAAAAACCTGTAGTGTACTCCTCACCAAAAACCAAACACATTGCCATTGAGTCAATTCCAACTCATGGCAATCTCATGTGTTACAAAGTAGAACTGCTAAACAGAGTTTTCTTGGCTATAACCTTTACTGAAGCAGATCGCCAGGCCTTTCTTCCATGGTGCTGCGGGTGGGTTCAAACCGCCAACCTTTAGGCTTGTCGACAAGCACATGTTGGGTACTGAACAAAACATACAGATCTCACAAGCATAAGATTGAGCAAAAGAAGCCAGACACAAAAGAGAACATGCTAATTGGTACTAACTGCTAATAGATAAAGGGTTTCTTTTAAGGGGATGGAAATATTCTGGAATTAGTGGCGATGGTTGCGCAACATAACGAAAATGCTTTGATTTTAGCCCAATGAGACTCATTTCTGGTTTCTGACCTCCAGAGTTGTAAGATAATAAATTTGTGTTGTTTTAAGCCACTAAGTTTGTGGTAATTTGCTACGGCAGGATAGGAAACTAAGACAGTTGCCAACAGGAGAAAAAGCTGATGCCAGAAATCAGAGCAGAGACAGAACAATTGCAAAACAGCACAGGCTGCTCTCCCTCAGAGGATGATAACAGATAGGCTTTGAGAAGACTGAGTTGTCAAGAGAAGTTTAAGGGATATTCAGCCTCCTTCACCTGAGAATACAAGAAAGATTGACTAAGATTCTGTCTTAACATGTAATGTAAGCAAGTCTGGTGAGAAATGAAGATAATTGACAGTGGAGATCATTTGACATTGGAATAGTTTACCAAAGAAAGCTACAGACTCTCTGTCCTCAGAACTCTGAGAAAAATAGTCTTGCTGTAAAATCAGGTTGTTTTGGACAGTTTGCTGTGGTGATTGGCCAGATAATATTTTGAGACCTAATCCAGTTCTTTAAATCTACCTTGAATTTGTCTGTACTTTTTATCTGAGGAAATAAAAAATAAGACAAAACAAAAACTAAGCGATCCTTAAATTCCCATATCAGGGTACATCCCAGAGAGACTTACCTAATTCATGAATTTTTAATTAGAGTGAACTTTATTGTAATCTAATATACCAGGCATCAAGCTGAATTTCCCTAATGTTAATTTAACTTTTTTCTTTCTTTTATGTGCCTGCCAATATTTTTTATTTTAATTGCTGTTAATATTCTGATAGTCCTCCACAATTTTTCCCTCTTGCTTGACTTATTGCTTTCCTAGGATCTATACATTTAGTTCTTTCCACTCCTTCTTTCCTCATCCACTCCAGGGTTTCATCATTTTATTGTTGTTGTTAGTTGCTGTCAAGTTGTCTCCAGCTTATGGTGCCCTTATTTATAACAGAATGAAATGTTGCCCAGTCCTGCACCATCTTAATGATCTTTGATATATTACCTCTCTGTATATTTCTTTCTACCATGTGTCTGTCAGTTTGTCATACTGTGGTGGCTTACATGTTGCTATAATGCTGGAAGCTAAGCCACCAGTGTTTCAAATACCAGCAAGGTCACATGTGGTAGACAGGTTTCAGTGGAGATTCCAGACTAAGACAGACTAGGAAGAAAGGCCTGATTATTATCTATTTCCCAAAATCAGCCAATGAAAACCCTATGGATCACAACAGAGTATTGTCTGATACAGTACTGGAAAGGTTGTAAGACATTCAAAATACACAGTGGCTACAACAATGGACTTGAGCATATAAACAACTGTGAATATGGTACAGGACCAGGCAACATTTCCTTCTATTGTATGTGGAGTCGCCATGAGTTGGACCCAGCTCAACCACAACTATCAACAACTATATTTCTTTAGCTCTACTCATATTTCTAAGATCTTTGATTTCCAGAAATGACTACAATATTGTGAAGTTATGGAAAATGTCCACTTCCTCTTGCGATATTGTTTGTAGGCTAAAGCAATAACGTTCAACAATTACTCCTGTGGTTCCAGGATTACGTCTTTAGAATTGAATCAGTTTAGCATTTCCACTGATTTCATAAGCTCTGCTTTGCACGCAATTCTTAGATGTTCTCTTTGAAATCTTCTCATGGATTTCCAGAACTCCTTATTCCATTAGCCACTTATATAGGCTATGCCTTTATAGTCCCACACCTAATATTTTATTTCTTCTACAAAGAAAACAAAGAACGATTCTAAATTTGCTTTGTCCTTGTTGTTGCTGTTATTATTGATGGATATAATATCCATACACCATATTATAAGTACTCATAATATTAGCTGGATTCAGAGAAAATTACTATTTTTTCTAGTTTTCAGTTTTTTCATTGTTTCTTCATTGATTAACAAATACTTCGTAAACTCTTTTATTAATGATGTTTTTATTTATTCTTTTTTTTTTCCTTTAAGGAAAATAAGATCACAGAAGAGTACGTATGGTTTTTCAGCTTCAAAGTGAATGGTCAATTAGTAGAATTTGTGAAGGGTTTATCAAGGATCAAATCCCTGTGGTAGCCATAGAGACTCTCCTAGCTGGAAGGCATTTTATAGATCCTCTCCTCCAAACTTATTTTATAGATGAAGAAACTGAGGATGGAAGCCCAGAGGAGTCCATACAGTTAATTACTGATAAAGCCATTTTTCTTTCATAATTTTTATTGTTTCATTGTATTTATTTTTAGCAATATTTTTAACATATGGATACATTGAACCATCTTTGTTGATTTTCTTAAAAACTTTTTGGCAAATCATTCAACTTCGTTTTACTTCCAGCTATTCGGCACTATTTAACATACTATTATGTTAGTATAATTATAATAAGAACTTATGGCAAAGAAACTTTCTTTATAGTTGTTTTAATGTGTTACTTTTTCATCCACCTTTTATTGAATGCCTCAAATCTAACTACTCCAAGAAAAGATCTATCTCTCCACATTATCGTGCTCGTTTTCCTTTTCAGACACACATTGGATAATAGTAACGGCTGACATATAGAGAGTACCATGTTTACTGTTTCCATTTTACCGATGAGAAAACTGAGGCACAGAAATGTACATTTATTTATCTAAGATTACTTCATGGCAGAGTGACACAAGACCTAGGCTTCCTTATTCCTTATCCATTGTTCTTTTCAGTTATTTTGTAGCAATTTGGCTAATATGATTCAATATTGTTAACAAATTTCTCTTTCCAAATGAACAGTATTGTAAATTACAGAAAAGTTTATTTTTGTGAACTTACCGATGTTACAAATGTGGGAAAGATATTGAATTAATTTCCTTTAGCCTTACTTCACAAATATCAATGTCTAGTGATGTCCAAAATGGAGTGTGGCCACCCCACAGGATGTACAAGAAGATACATGGGAGTCCAGGGGAAATATTAGAACTTCCATTTTTATTTGACTTTTTATATATTCCTTTTATAAATTCAATTTTTATGTATTTTATAATATTCATTACATACATATATGTAGTACTAATGTATTATTTATAAATAAATAAATATGCATATGTGATTTTTGGCAAGTATGATCAGAAAATTTGTTTTTTTTTTTAAGTTTGTAGCCACATTAGCAAATGATGATCTATTTTCTTCTTAAAGCTCTATGGAGACGTAAATTCCTTCAATGCCCTATTTTATGATGATATAAATGTAGGGCCACTTATGGCAATAATCAAAACAAGTCAAATTTCAACTGCTCTAAGAGTGTCAGTTCGTTTTGTTTTTTGTTTTTTTTTTTTAACTTTCTTGGGTTATTTTCTTCTTGCCTTCTCGGTCCTACTGACTGTTAAATATTGCTGATTGCTCCACTTCTCTTAAGACTTTCTCTTGGATGGTCCCATAGATTTAAAAGCTATTGAAGGCTGAGACCACGATTTATTCATATTTTCAGGCCCAGCACATAGCACAGTGCCTGAATTTCCTTTGTCAGGAGAAAAAGCAAAATCATGTCTCTAATGCAGAGACATTACTGGAGAAAAAGACAGCCTTCTCGTCCCTGCTTTTTTACTTGTTCTGTCAACAGTGAGCAAGTCAATTACCTTATCTTAACCTCTGTTTCATTATCTGTAAAAAATAAGAGTTTGGGTTTTTTGTTTTTTTTTTTTGTCTGTCTATTCATCTGTCTCTCTACTCTCTATCTCCCTACTATTTATCCATCCATCCGTTCATTCATCCATCCTTCCAACTATCTATCCATATACCCATTTACTCTTAGGCATCTATATTCTGGGCTTCTGATCTACATATTCAGCTTCCATGTGAAATTTCATTTGAAAAGAGTGCCATGCCTGAGCCAAGTATGTAGATCAGAAGACCAGAATATAGATTTGAAAATGTTGGAGAGCACCTGGGGCCTGTGCTGCTCAGAATCCTCCCACAGCCCCCTCTTGGTTACCCACAGGCTCTGAAGAACCCTGTAGATCTAGAACACCACTGAAGAAACACTGGACTAGACAATTTCCACAGTCCCATCAGGCTCAAAATGCTATATTCTAGCAATATTATCAAAATGTTTTTTATAGTATATTAGTCCCAAATGCTATTGAATCAGAAAAGAAATTTTGTTTGAGAGTTTTGCTTTGTATTTTAGCATGATGTTTACATTGAACTCCTGAAGAGGCTGAACAAAAGACAAAGTAAGTTGGCAACCAAATCCATCCTTTTCCTTTTTCCTTTCCAACTTAAGTCCAGTAACACTAAACAGATGGTAAGAAGTTAACGAGCCCAGAAATCTTCAATGACACGGGGGCTGCAGTCTTGTTGGGAGGCTGCCATCCTTGAGTCTGACTGGAGCAAAAGGAATCACTAACTGATTCCTGAAACTGAGTACTGAACTTTCTGAATGCTTTGGGGATAGTCCTGCAGTTAGTTTATCTGAAAGGTCATCGGAAAAATTTAAACTACAATTGAATGTGAACATTTTGTGTTGTACCAAATAATACACATTTGCAAAGAACTTTACCTCATTTAAATCTTATGATTTTATTAGCTAAGTATTAATATAAAAAATATGACTGGGGAAGAGTGGCCTTCTCAAACCAGAGTTGACCTTAATGACGTGGATGGAGTCAAGCTTTCGGGACCTTCATTTGCTCATGCGGCACCATAAAAATGGGAAGAAACAGCTGCAAACATCCATTAATAATCAGAACATGAAATGTACGACGTATGAATCTAGGAAAATTGGAAATTGTCAAAAATGCATAAACATTGATATCCTTGACGTTAGTGAGATGAAATGGACTAGCATTGACCATTTTGAATCAGATAATCATGTGGTCTACTATGATGGGAATGATAAAGAGGAATGGCATCACATTCATTGTCTAAAAGAACATTTCGAGAACTATGCAGTAGTACAATGCTGTCAGTGACGGGCAATATCCATACACCTACAAGGAAGACTAGTTAATACAACTATTACTCAAATTTACGCACCAACCACTAAGGCAAAGATCAAGAAATTGAAGATTTTTACCAACTTCTGCAGTCTGGAATTGAACAAACATGCAGTCAATATGCATTGATAATTACTGGTCATGGGAATGCAAAAGTTGGAAACAAAGGAGAAGGATCGGTAGTTGGAAAATAGGGCCTTGGTGATAGAAACAATGCCTGAGATCTCATGATAAAATTTTGCAAGACCAACAACTTCTTTATTGCAAATATCCTTTTTCAACAACATAAATGGTGACTCTACACGTGGACCTTGCCAGATTGAATACACAGGAATCAAATCGACTACATCTCTGGAAGGAGATGGTGGAAAAGCCCAATATCATCAGTCAGAACAAGGCCAGAGTCCAACTGTGGAACAGATCATCAATTGCTCATATGCAAGTTCAAGTAGAAGTTGAAGAAAATCAGAACCAGTCCATGAGAGCCAAAGTACAGCTTTGAGTATATCCAACCTGAATTTAGACACCATCTCAAGAATAGATTTGACTCATTGAACCCTAATGACTGAAGACCAGATGAATTGTGGAATGACATCAAAGACATCATACATAAAGAAAGCAAGAGGTCATTAAAAAAGACAGGTAAGAAAGGAAAGACCAAAATGGATGTCAGAAGAGACTCTGAAAGTTGCTTTTGAAAGCAGAGTAGCCAAACTGAAAGGAAGAAATGACAAAGTAGAAGAGCTAAAGAGCTGTGCAGAAGATTTTGAAGGGCAGCTCGAGAAGACAAAGTATTATAATGACATGTGCAAAGACCTGGAGATAGAAAACCAAAAGGGAAGAACATGCTCGGAATTTCTCAAACTGAAAGAACTGAAGAAAAAATTCAAGCCTCCAGTTGCAATATTGAAGGATTCTAAGGGGAAAATACTAAACGATGCAGGAAGCATCAAAGGAAGATGGAAGGAATACAGATAGTCACTACTCCTAAAAGAATTTGTTGATGTTCAGCCATTTCAGGAGGTAGCATATGATCAAGAACCAATGTACTGAAGGAAGAGGTTCAAGCTGCACTGAAAGCATTGGTGATAAACAAGGCTCCAGGGGCTGAAAGAATACCAACTGAGATGTTTCAACAAACTGATGCAGCGCTGGAGGTGCTCGCTCATCTATGCCAAGAAATTTGAAAGACAGGTATTTGGCCAACCAACTCGAAGAGATCCATATTTGTACTCATTCCAAATAAAGAAGATCCAACAGAATGTGGAAATTATTGAACAATGTCATTAGTATCACACACAAGTAAAATTTTGCTGAGGATCATTCAAAAGCAGCTGTAGCAGTATATCAACAGGGAACTGCCAGAAATTGAAGCTGGATTCAGAAGAGGGCGTGGAACAAGCGGTATCATTGCTGATGTCAGAAGGATCCTGGCTGAAAGGCAAGAATACCAGAAAGATGTTTACCTGTGTTTTATTGACTACACAAATGTATCATAACAAATTATAGATAACATTGCCAAGAATGGGAATTTCAGAACACTTAATTGTGCTCATGAGGAACCTGTACATAAACAAAGAGGCAGTCTTTTGAACAGAACAAGGGGATACTACATGGTTTAAAGTCAGGAAAGGTGTGCATCAGGGTCATATTCTTTAACCATGCCTATTCAATCTGTGTGGTGAGCAAATGGTCCCAGAAGCTGGACTATCTGAAGAACAGGGCATCAGGATTGGAGGAAGACACATTAACCTGCATTATGCAGATGACACAAGCTTGGTTGCTGAAAGTGCAGAGGACTTGAAGCACCTACTGATGAAGATCAAAGACTGCAACCTTCAGTATGGATTACACCTCAACATAAAGAAAACAAAAACCCTCACAACTGGACCAATAAGCGACATCTTGATAAATGGAGAAAATATTGAAGTTGTAAAGGATTTCATTTTACTTGCATCCACAACCAACATCCACGGAAGCAGTAGTCAAGAAATCAAATGATACATTGCATTGGGCAAATCTGCTGCAAAAGATCTCATTAAAGTGTTAAAAAAACAAAGATGTCACTTTAAGGACTAAGGTGCACCTAACCCAACCCATGGCGTCTTCAATTGCCTCACATGCATGCAAAAGCTACAAAATTAATAAGGAAGGCCAAAGAGGAACTGATGCCTTTGAATTACGGTGTTGGCAAAAATACTGAGTATACCGTAGACTGCCAGAAGGACGAACAAATCTGTCTTGGAAGAAGTACATCCAGCATGCTCACTGGAAGTGAGGATGGCGAAACTTCGTCTCACATATTTTGGACATGTTATCAGGAGGGACCAGTCCCTGGAGAAGGACATCATGCTTGGCAAAAAAGAGTGTCAGTGAAAAACAGGAAGACCTTCAACGAGATGGATTGACATAGTGGCTGCAACAATTGGGCTCAAGCATAACAACAATTGTGAGGATGGTGCACGACCAGGCAGTGTTTCATCCAGTTGTACATAGGGTCACTACGAGTCAGAACCAACTCGACGGCATCTAACAACAACAGCAACAACAAGTATTAATATAGTGGAGCCCTGGTGGTGCTTTCACCACTGGTGGTGCAGTGGTTAATAGTTCAGCTGCTAACCAAAAGGTCTGCAGTTCGAATCTACCAGCTGCTCTTTGGAAACTCTATGGGGCAGTTCTACTCTGTCCTATAGGGTGCTGTGGGTCTGAGTCAACTTGACAGCAATGGGTTTGGTATTAATATATTATTATTACTAACCCTTACTAATAAGGGAATTTAATATATTTATTTTCATTGTGATTATTAATATATTTGAACTTATGGATATTATTTGAACTTATTTACCATGCTTTTAAAGTTCCTTGCTTTCTTCTTTACTGTCTGTTATTGATCTATTAGACTAGAGGAAATTTACGCCTTCTATTTCTATTCTTTCAATGGTTACTCTTAAATTTTAGCATGCCTATTTAACTTAATCAGTTCTGGTGGGATGGGTCAATTTTATATGGCCTTTCTTGACGTGTTCTTGTAACTCCCACCCAAGTGATTGGGTGGGAGCAGGACTGGACTACCCAATAAGAAAGGTAGGCACGGGCCAAATTGTGCCTTCCCACCAATCTGCAGTGTACAATTTCACCTGCCCCTAAACCCATGTGAAATTGCTTACCACATATTAGCAAGTAAATACAATTAAGTACCTTGATCAATGCAAGCCAGTGCATGCTGTGCTTACTGGTTAATCAGCCCCTGGGTAAAAGGAGTATACAAATAAGGTAATTGTGGCCTACCAAGGGGATTGGATAGCTTGCTAATAATGCAAATATAGTCCATGGCACCTGCATGGGGGTGGAACCATGCAAATAAAGTATATGGAATGCTAACGAAGGGATTGGTCAGTTTTGCATCCTGTTAGGCTTAAAATGAGCCTTCCCAAAGGTGGGAAGAGATGATCTCACCACCACCAAGAAAGAAGACCCAGGAGCGGGGTATAGCCTTTGGACCTGGAATCCCTGCTCTGAGGAGCTCCTGGAACCAGGAGACTAAGAGAGAGAGAGAGCTTTAACACTGAAGTAAGGCCAACAGAACCAGGAGACCGGCAAGAGACTGCCCAGCCCATGGAGCAAGAGAGCTTAGTGCCTTTAAGCAGGAGACTTGCTGGCTGGTGGAGTAGGGTGCCCCTGGGGACTTGGTGGAGCTAGGTTTGCCTACTCACAGAGCTAGAGCTGAGCATCTTCAGGTCAAGGCTGACTGGCAGAGTGGGGTGCCTCAGTGCACTTATGGGCAGAGCTAAAAGAGCTTTATAACACTTGCCTGAGCAGGGCAGAGGCTGCAGGGCCAGAAAGAGGTGAGACGAGACTGTCCTGACAGAAGAATTTTATCCTGAGCATTCCCGAACCTGAATTGTACTTCCCTAATAAACCCCATAACTTTGAGTATGTTCTGTGAGCTCTGTGTGGCCATTACAAGGAATTATTGAACTCATCAGACAAGTAGAGAGTGCTGTGGGAGGGACAATTGGTTACGGAATTGATTAAAAAAAAAGGTTGTAGGGTGAAAGCCTGTCTGATCTCTGCCTCATAGGAATCAGCCTCAGACTGTTGATCTTGATTCTACTTCCCCCTCGTAAAGTTAGAGGAGGTCAGATGCTGCCTCCACCACGCCATTTTTACATCGATATATAACCCACCTACCAAACAAAAGGAGATCCTTAGTATGCAATTCCCATCTTCCACACTCACCCCTGGACCAGGGATTGGGGTTTTCCTGACCCCATTTCACCTTTGTGTCTCTAGGCTTATGCAGAGGCCTCTATTTCCTCACATGTTTGGGGCCATAGTCTTGATGTCTTCTATGGCTGTGAATCCCCAGTGCGCTAGTAGGTAGCACAGTTATACTTTGACACACATGGGGGCGCCATGAGTCAGAGTTGGCAAATGGTTTTGGTTTAGTTGTATATCTTTTTCTTTTTTAGCTTTAGCTTCTTCCCTCTAGTCTGGATTCATGTTTCCTCTTTAATCATTATTTGGAGATCTTCCTTTCTTACTTTCAAGTCTGTTTTAAAATTTTGTGGAAGGAGTGGGCCTCCAGTGTCAGTCCGGCCTACCATATTGATTGGAAGGACTCAGAGACCCTATTCACTTCTTTGCAGATGTGGAAGTCCGCATAGAGAAGTTATGACTAGGTCATGCCAGTATTGAAATAAAATAAGCAGATTTTATGTCAGATCTTTTAACTCCAAATCCAGTATTTCTGTAATATTGGGATTCCTTCTTTTTCTCTCCCTTCTTTTTTATACCTTGAGTTCACTCCAATTGACTCATAGCTCACTAGTCAAATTCTACCCTGCCAGAAAAAGTTCTGTGGATTCATGATGGTCCCATGATCTTTAGCCCTATTTGTGCCAATACAATTTTTTTTTAAGTAATTTTAAGCATGATTTTTCCAAGCCCAGAATCAGGAAAAAAAAAATAGAGCTTTAGGGTCTTAGATGAATCGTGAAAACTAAGGCTTACTTAGTCCTCTGGCTTTTACCTCTCACAGCCTGAGTAAATACAAAGCAGTGTGTACTTTATCCCCTTTACTCATAAATCCACGCTTTTCCTTTACCCTCACAATGAGAGCCAGTCCCTATATGCCTGTAACCCATGTATGAGAGAATTTGCACCCATAGCCATCAAGTAATTGGCTTTTTGAAAATTTACGATCGTATGACATTTGTCAAATACATTCTTTCTCTGAAGAATTTTCATCTTCCCTGTAATAGGTATTTCCACTCTTCCAGCTCACACTATTCCAGCAGATACCTCAATATTCATTACTCATCCAATAAACATCGTTTGAAGTTAGTTAGTGCAAAGTATTAGAATCACAAAGATGAGCATATCATTCACAGTCTAGCGGGCGGGGGGGCGAGCAAACAGTGAAATAAGTACTGGCATAGTTATATTCAGATTATACTATGGAATCAGTAAAGAAGGAACATTTACTTTCTTGAAGATGGAAAGGGTAGGGATAGAAAGAAGCCACAGAATATGCAAAGGCATGGGAGGCAGGGTATGTTCTGGAAACTGCAAGTCAGTCTTGTGCTGGGGTATCAGAAAGAAAGGAAGAGAGGCGGGGGAGGAGCCCAGAGTGGCTGGCAAGGGCCGGATTTTTTGTGCAGGGTGCTGGTGTTTGTATTTCATCCTGGAGGAAATGGGCAGCCTCAGGAGGATTTTAAGCAGAGAAATGGATTGAAGTAGTGGAAATGAAGCCAAAGAGACACATGTTGTTGTTGTTAGGTGCCCTTACGCAGGTTCCAGCTCATAGTTACCCCATACACAACAGAACAAAACACTGCCCGATCCTATGCCAGCCTCACAATCATTGCTGTGTTTGAGCCCATTGTTGCAGCCACTGTGTCAATCCATGTCATCAAGGGTCTTCCTGTTTTTCACTGACCCCTCTACTTTACCAAGCGTGATGTCCTCCTCCAGGGACTGATTCCTCCTGATAACATGTCCAAAGTACGTAAGACGAAGTCTTGCCATCCTTGCATCTAAGGAACATTCTGGCTGTACTTCTTCCAAGACAGATTTGTTCATTCTTCTGGCAGTCCATGGTAATATTTTTCACCAACACCGTAATTCAAAGGCATTAATTCTTCTTCTGTCTTCCTTAATCATTGTTCTGCTTTCACATGCATATGAGGCAATTGAAAATACCATGGTCGGTCAGGCGCACCTTAGTCCTCAAAGTGACATCTTTGCTTTTTAACACCTTAAAGAGGTCTTTTGTAGCAGATTTGATTTCTTGACTGCTGCTTTCGTGAGTGTTGATTGTGGATGCAAGTAAAATGAAATCCTTGACAACTTCAATTTTGTCTCCATTTATCATAATGTTGCTTCTTGGCCCAGTTGTGAGGATTTTTGTTTTCTTTATGTTAAGGTGTAATCCATACTGAAGGCTATAGCTGTAGATCTTCATCAATAAATGCTCCAAATCCTCTTTACTATCAGCAAGCAAAGTTGTGCCATCTGCATATCACAGGTTGTTAATGAGTCTTCCTCCAATCCTGATGCTTCATTCTTACTTGTCCACCATACAGATTGAATAGGTATGGTGAAAGGATACACCCTGTCACATACCTTTCCTGATTTTAATACAAAGTATCTCCTTATTCTGTTCTAACAACTGCCTTTTGGTCTATGTGATAAAGGTTTCATATGGGCACAATTAAGTGTCCTGGAATTCCCATTCTTCACAATATTATCCATAATTTGTTACGATCCACACCATTCTATGCCTTTGCATGGTGAATAAAACACAGGTAAACATCTTTCTGCTATTCTCTGCTTTCAGCCAAGATTCATCTGACATCAGCAATGATATCAGAGACACATGGGCATGACATAATGCCTGCTTGTGGGTTAGTGCTCAGTGAATGTCAGTTGACATTGTTATATTTTTATTCATGGGTGAGTACTCAGTGCTGTTGTTGTTGTTAGGTGCTGTCAAGTCTGTTCTGACTCATAGCGACCCTATGCCCAACTAAAGGAAACATTGCCCGGTCCTGAGCCATCCTCACAATCATTGTTATGCGTGAGCTCATTGTTGCAGCCACTGTGTCCATCCACCTCGTTGAGGGTCTTCCTCTTTTCCGCTGACCCTGTACTCTGCCAAGCATGATGTCCTTCTCCAGGGACTGATCCCTCCTGACAACACGTCCAAAGTATGCAAGATGCAGTCTCGCCATCCTAGTTTCTAAGGAGCATTCTGGCTGTACTTCTTCTAAGACGGATTTGTTCATTCTTTTGGCAATTCATGGTATATTCAATATTCTTCACCAATGCCACAATTCAAAGGGGTCAATTCTTCTTTGGTCTTCCTTATTCATCGTCCAGCTTTCACATGCATATGATGTGATTGAAAATACCATGGCTTGGGTCAGGCACACCTTAGTCTTCAAGGTGACATCTTCGTTCTTCAACACTTTAAAGAGGTCCTTTGCAGCAGATTTACCCAATGCAATGCGTCTTTTGATTTCTTGGCTGCTGCTTCCATGGCTGTTGATTGTGGATCCAAGATTGTCTTAAACAGATTTAAATATCTCTAAGTGTGAAAGAATGAAATGATTTTTGCTTAAGGCAAAAACCAGTTTGGCCAGACCATATTTGCTATTTACTCTCCACTTGCTTAAATACTCTGTTAATAAAAACAGGCTCAGTTAGTTGGATATTTACTTTGACCAGAAGCAGAACTCTTCCTGGCCAGAGTGGGCAGAAACCTTGCTTAAGTTTTGAAGAAGGATGTGTTCACAAGAACTTTTCAAATACTCAGAGCCTCTATGATTCTGTTTGTAAGCCAGCTCCTTTGCTTTTCTTTTTGTTCTGACGTGCAATTTTTCACATTTTAAGCACTCTATTCACAGATGATGGGGAGAGTAAAAGAAGAAAATAAGATATGTTTTATAAATGTTTCTGAAGCAGGAATTTTTACTAAAAGATTTTCTAAATTTAATGTGCCTCCCCAAAGTTTTTAATATCAGGGATGTATTTATGTTCTAAGAAGAGACTTTTTTTTTGTAAAGAAAATATATAACTCCCCATTCCACCCAAATTTTGTTTATATAAAAAATATTTACATCATAAAGAGACCAGACTTAATGGTCTGACCGAGACTAGAAGAATCCCAGCGGTCATGGTTCCCAAACCTTGGCCCAGGATGGGAACGATTCCCGAAGACAACTCATCAGACATGGAAGGGACTGGACAATGGGTTGGACAGAGATGCTGATGAGAAGTGAGCTACTTGTATCAGGTGGACACTTGAGACTGTGTTGGAATCTCCTGCCTGGAGGGGAGATAGGAGGGTAGAGGGGGTTAGAAACTGGCAAAATGTCACAAAAGGAGAGACTGGAAGGAGGGAGCGGGCTGACTCACTAGGGGGAGAGTAAATGGGAGTATGTAGTAAGGTGTATATAAGTTTATATGTGAGAGACTGACTTGATTTGTAAACTTTCACTTAAAGCACAATAAAAATTATTTAAAAAAAAATTTACAGAGCATTGAAACTGAATTCCCAGTATTATTCATTTTTTTTTTTTTATAATCTTTCTCCTTGTGGACAGTTAATAGTGACCAGAAAGGAAGACAACTAATGAATTTTGTCTTAAATGTTTCAGTAATTTGAAACAATTTATGCCAACAAACCTTGCTTTCACTGACACATGAACTAAATTTTTAAATATTTGCAGCATATTTGTTTCTGAGCCAACCCAGGCTGTCTTAACAAATTATATGTCTTTTCTCTTACTGAGATGGATTTATCGATGGTACAGATGAACTTAGAAAGGTTGGTCAGGGGCATGGTTAACGTAAACTGAAGAGCTAATTCTGTGTATTCATCCATCACTGAGAATGAGATTTGGGGTAGGGTAGGGGAGCAAAGTTAAGTGCTTGACTACTAGTCAAGAGGCTGGCAGTTTGAACCCACCCACAGGCGCCTCAGAAGATGGACCTGAGCTAGGGCAGAGGAGGGTGGAATACACAACACCCAACACTGGACAAATGAGATCAAGGGTGTGTAATAAATCACATATACTCACAGTCTGGGGGAGGAGGACACAATATGCTGTGCAAGGCCACACAGGTGAGAACAAAGTGAACAGAGTGTGTGAGAAGTAGGCTTTGGAGTAAGAAGTGAGTGAGGTGACCATTGCTTTCAGAGGGAGGGTGTGATTGGTTTATTTCAACAATTCTGCTGGCAGGGAAGTGAAGCCCAATGCTCAGGGATACCCAGGCACTGTGCCTGGTCCCTATGACATGAAGAGTTGCTTGGCTGGGAGACCTTATCTACAGGAGCATTATGGGGAGGGGAATATATACAGTTGGGCCATTTGAGGACTTTGTAGTTTTTTCCAGATGTCAAGGCCTTGGCTTTAGGCCTTATACCACAGAGTTTGACTACAAAGGAGTAGCACAAGGGAATTCTTTTTTAAGGTCATGGAAATTGATTGTGGTAGTAGTTACATGGCTCTATGCATTCATCAAAACTCATAGAACCATACACCAAAAAGAATAAATTATACTGTATGTAAATTAAATAAGTTTTTGAAACTTTTAAAAGTTTAACAGAGAAGTTAAGGTTTAAGAAATAAATGGTGGTTGGAAAATTCATTAGCTATTAACAAAAACAAAAAAATAATAATTAGGTGGCTGACTTTGTACCATCTACCAACACAAAATTTGAAAGGATTAAAGAAATGTTTTTTAAATCGTAGGAAAAAAAGAGAAAAAAAAAGATATTTATGAAGACTCTGGAAAGGGGAAATCTTTCTAAAACTAGAAAAGAGGCAAGTATCTTGGTTTGTTGTTGTTGTTAGGGGCTGTTGAGTCAGTTCAGACTCATAGCGACCCTATGTACAATAGAAACACTGCCCGGTCCTGCGCCATCCTCACAATCGTTGTTATGCTTGAGCCCATTGTTGCAGCCACAATGTCAATCCATCTCCTTGAGGGTCTTCCACTTTTTCACTGACCCTCTACTTTACCAAGCATGATGTCCTTCTCCAGGGACTAGTCCCTCCTCATAACATGTCCAAAGTGTGTGAGATGGAGACTCACCATCTTTGCTTCTAATGGGCATTCTGGCTGTACTTCTTCCAAGACAGATTTGCTAGTTCTTTCGGCAGTTCATGGTATATTCAGTACTCTTAGCCAACGCCATGATTTAAAGGTCTCGATTCTTTTTCAGTCTTCCTTATTCATTGTTCACCTTTCATATGCATGTGAGGTGACAGTTGGTTTAGGCTTCTCAAACTTTCCAAATAAGACTTAAATCCTTTGGTTCGCTGACTATTAAGGCTTATGGTTCTAACCTCCAGTAATGACATGGAGTGTTGGCCTTCCAAGTACCTAAAAAGTATATCTTAGAACTCTGTGCTGTCAGATAGTGATAAAATCTCAGTTTGGAAAATCATGTTTATGGAAGATTTCCTAATGGATTCGCAGTCCATCGTTTTCTCAAAATAGTCCAAATTTCATCCTTGGATAAAGTCAGGTTATGGAAAATTTCTATGTAAAGCAGATCGTGGTGGCTTCTTGTAGAGCTATGTTTACTTAATTAAGCTTAGGAGTTAGGCTCTCTGCTTACACTGAGGAAAATTATAAGAAAATAGCTTATGGGTTTAATTGTTAATTAAGGATGACATTGGTATAATTTTATAATATTCCATTTTTGAAGAAGCGTGAAAGAATTTTCTGTCAGTTTAAAAAATAAGCATTTCTGGGCTCCTTCTGACACAATAGGCTTATTTTTTCCTGTAATCACAGTGTCTTATGTAACTGATCATCTTTCCATTTTTGTATTGGTAACTGATACAGAGCCTTATGCATATTATATATTGCCTAAGTGCTTAGACGTACTTGGCTTACAGTAAGTGATGCATGTGTTTGCCCTTATTTTTATTTTTAGATAATTATTATGGATAGTAATGGGATAAGTTGAATATAAATAAAATGTAGTAAAATACAAGAATGGGATCCTAATATCTGACTCCCTATTTCATTTTGAAATAAGAAGTACTGAATTCATCTGGTCCTTTTCAAAACTTTTGTAATCAGATTACCTAATAGACAAGCAGGCCAAGTATTGGATGAGAAAATATTATTCTCCTACTTAACCAATATTTTACTGATTAAGTTTGTATTGTTTGGGCTGAAATAAACTTCTGCTTCTTGCCAAGAACACTTAAAATGAAATAAGTGAAAGTTTCAGTGAAGACTGGGGTAAAAAAAAAATATATGATTAAAGGATAGACCAAGATTACAACTCTCCCTGATCATGACTTCTTGGGATGGGGATTAGAAAAGGTACCAAGCCCCAAATCCACTGCCGTCGAGTTGATTCCAACTCATAAAAACCCTACAGAACAGAGTAAAACTGCCCCATAGGGTTCCCAAGGCTGTAATCTTTGCAGAAGCAGACTGCCACATCTTTCTCCCGATGCTGGTGGGTTCAAACTGCCAACCTTCCAGTTAGCAGCCACTGCACCACTACGGTACCCAAAACCCAGTGCCGTCGAGTCAATGCCGACTCATAGCAACCCTACAGAACAGAGTAGAACTGTCCCACAGTTTCTAAGCAGCGCCTGGCGGATTCAAACTGCCGACCCTTTGGTTAGCAGCCATAGCAGTTAACCACTATGCTACCAGGTAAGAAGCCTAGTATGGAACTCTCTTGTTCACAACACCTAGTTCTTTGGCCCACACTGGAAAAAAAATACTAAATTTTCACTTTCTCCCCTTGTTCTGTAGCTGGAAGAAATAAAGGATATGGTGGGAGTGAAGGGCCAAAATCAGCTAGGATTAATCATCTTAATGACAAAGACACAGTACCCACTGGGTTTTCTGTTGCGGAAACACCAAAGCACCATGGAGTTTGATACACCCATCCTCTGCAATTGGCCACTGGCTAACAAAAACACAAAAGAAAGAAAACAGCTGCTTTGACCACAGCTAAAGAGTAAAACAAAGACTACAAACCATTAACCCCCAACCCTCAAGCTCGACTTGAAAGGAAAATCCAAATAGGCCTCTGCTAAATAGAGCAAGGTGGTACAAACTGTTAACACACTAGGGTGCTAACCCAAAGGTTGGGAGTTCTAGCGACCCAGGGGGGCCTCTGAAGTAATGTCTGTGGTCTACTTCTGAAAAATCAGCCATTGAAAATCCTATGGAGCACAGTTCTGCTCAGACACACATGGCACCATGAGTTGGAATCAACTTGTCAACAACTGGCTTGGGGAAAACAGAGCAAGGAGTCAAAGAAAAATGTCCCAACCAATCCTGGGCTAATAGAAAGCCCAAAAGACCAGCCTTTTGTCAAAGAAAAAAATGCCGAATAAAAACTTGAAAAAAAAGATGAAAAAGACGTATGAAAAATCCATCCTGGAAGATGACAAGCCAGGATACAAGTTTCAGGTAATAAGTTGGAAAGACTTTGCACCCTAAAGAAAGTTAAAGCAGATACTCATAGTTAGGAGTCTATGAATATTTAATTTCTGAATAAAGAGATTAGGGGAAGGAATAAGACAGCTGAATCCAACTGAAATGTAGATAATTTTTTTTTAGAGACAAAAGTAATTACAATTTCTACAGGAAGCAATTTGGTAATACCCTTTACCCATTACCATAGAGTCAATTCAGACTCATAACCACCGTATAGGACAGGGTAGAACTGCCCCGTAGGGTTTCCAAGGAACTGCTGGTAGATTCAAACTGCCGATCTTTTGGTTAGTAACCAAGCTCTTAACCACTGTGCTACCAAGGCTCCAATTTGGCAACAGCTGTTAAACATTATAAATACCAGTAGGAGGACTTTATCCTTTAGCTATATGTATGTAAAATGATGCACATGTGAAGTTATTCATTTCATTGCAGCATTGTTTGTGAAGCAAAGGATTGGAAATGACATAAATGTCCATTAGTTGGAGACCCATTAAATGAATTATGACAATTCATGCCCTGAAATATGCAGCCAGTAACAAGAACGATGCACATCTTCATGTGGTAATAAGGCAAGCTCTTCAAGATGTATTGTGAAGGCAAGCGTGGGAGAGGGGGTATAGTACTATTATTTATGTAAAAACATACATTTGCATTTACTTGTTGACACATGCATATCCCTGGATGGATCCACAAGAAATGGTCCTAATTTTTGAGGGAAACTGGGAGTCAGGTAGACGGGGATGGAGAGAGGCTTTTTTAAATTCTATACCTTTGAGTCCCTTTTGAAGTTGATGTCATATGCATTCAAATTTACTAAAAATAATGTCATTAAAGAACTAATGAGTACACCAGTGTTCACTGAAGCCCTTTTCACAATAACCAAAAGGTGGAAGCAACCAAAATGTCTATGACCAGATGAATGGATAAACAAAATATGGTATATACACACAATGGAATACTACAACATGGGAGAACCTTGAAAACATCATGCTGAGAGAAATAAGTCAGTTGCACAAGGACAAATACTGTATGATCTTATTTATATAAAATAAACAAATACATAGAAACCAAAGATTATTAGTGGTTATCAGGGGTGGGAGGAAGGGGAAAAGGGGAAAATTTTTGCTTGGAGGGCATTGAGTTTAAATTAATGGTGGTGGAATCATTTGGAAAAGGATAGTAAGAATGGTTGTACAACTTGCAGAATGTAATCAATGTCACTGACTAGTACATGTAGAAATTGTTGAGATGGTGTATGTTTTGTTATGTATATTTTCACTGCAATGAAATGAAGTGAAATAACTAATGAATGCATCTGAAACAACACTGAGCAAAATGCACATAGGTGCCAGCAATCCGTGATATGGAGGACAAGCTTCAGAAATACCCTACAAAATGGAGACAACCAAGGCAGAGAGGCTGTCCAAAGAGCTTGGAGGACAGATCACAAAGATTCAATCTATAAATAACCAGTATCACCAAAGTACGCATGCTATGATGCCACTTTTATAAAGTTAAATCAACACATACACACAAATAGCTTTATGTTTGTATTGTAAATATCTGTATACTATACATGTACTAAGGAGCCCTGGTGGCGTAGTGGTTATGTGCTTGGTTCAAACCCACCAGCCACTTGGCAATGTGGAGAAAAGACCTAACCCTATAAAGATTTCAGCCTAGGAAACCCTATGAAGCTGTTCTACTCTGTCCTACAGGGTCACTATGAGCCAGAATCCACTCCATGGCACACAACAACAACATACATGTACTTACATAGTAATAGGCAACATAAACTGCACTTACCTCACACCAGGCCCTGTTCTAAGTGCTTCATGTATGTTGTTATTTAATCCTGACAACAACCTTACAAAAAAAAAAAAAAAATGAGGTAATTATTCCCACTTTACAGATGGGGATTGCAGGGCATAGAGAGGAAAGCTCCTTGCCCCAGTCACATAGCTAGTAAATGATAGAGCCGAGATTCACACCAGGCAGTTTAGCTCCAAAATCGGCCTTCTCAACTACTGGGTAATGATGTCTCCCTGTCGTGTAAAGAAAAAAATGTATGGAGGGGTAAGCAGTGGTTCGTTAATATCCACAGAATGAAGCTCTTGGGAATTTTCATTTTCTAAACCCAACATGTCTGTATTATCTGAATTCTTATAACAAAGCACTGTTTTTTAAATCTAAATCATAGAAAACCGCCAAACCTGCTGCCGTCTAGTCGAGGTGGCATAGTGGTTAAGTGCTACGGCTGCTAACCAAAAGGTCAGCAGTTCGAATCCGCCAGGTGCTCCTTGGAAACTCTATGGGGCAGTTCTACTAAAAAAAAAAAAAATTTTTTTTTTTTTTTTCTACTAGGAGTCACTAAATCATAGAAGGATAAAACACTAAGCAAAAATCTGTGACTACTCTTCCTAACTCACTTCTTAGCAGATGTTATTTTTTTTTTTTTTATTGTAAGAAGCCATGTTTTTGTAAGAAACCCTGAGAGTCTGTATCACCACTTCCTCCAAGCCTTGAATCTAGGGTTTACCCTGATGCTCATTGGTTAGCTGGTTAGTAAAGCTCTCAAACTGCAGGTAAATAACACCTGCTTTGCTCTGGAAAGTGCCATGTCTGCAAAACTCTCTTAAAACAGAGTATGCCGGGATTCCTTGCTGTGTAACCTAAACCAGTCACGTGGGGTTCTGGCTCCTAGAGGGACACATGTAGTTGAACATCGCTGTTGCTCTTCTGACCGCCATGTCAGTGTCACAACTCAAGTCCTGTCATTGTAGTCCTCTATGTGAGGATTACTATTTTATATCTTTCTCAATTCAGTTAAACAACACCAGCAACATAGCAAATTTATAGAGGCAAACCTTGCGAATATGCAGTTGCAACACTGCCATACCCCCAGATTTCAGAGATGTTCGTCAGTTTATTGTTCTGTGGTAGTTTATGTATTTCAAATACCATCAGGGTCACACAGGTAACAGGTTTCAGTGGATCCTTCAGACTAAAACAGATTAGAAAGAAAGGCCTGGCAGTTTACTTCTGAGAATTAAGCAATGAAAATCCTACGGATCACAACAGAATATTGTCCAATATAGGGCTAGAAGATGAGCTCCCTAGGCTAGAAGCCACTCAAAATACACAGTTGCTGCAACACTGGACTCGAACATACCAATGATGTAAAGATGGTGCAGGACCAGGCAACATTTCATCCTGTTGTACTTGGGGTCACCGTTGAGTTAGAGCCTGGAGCTGACCAGATGGCAGCTAACAGCAACAACCAAATTGAAAGCAATGCTGTCAATAATCTGTCCCTATGTACAATCCCTATAATACTATACTAACAAAATGTGTATTATGTAAACACACACACATACACTTGATGTTTACCACAGTAATTATGAGGGACACAGGTTTTTGAGGTCTGTTTTAAATTTACGCTTTTCACCAGGACTTTTGCTTGACTAGCCGGGTTCCTTGTATCTTAGGACGTTAATGGTAATGACATTTACTCTTTCATTACAATGGGGTGCCATTAGTAAATGAAGACACTAAGGCCTAAATACATCACTTCAAATTATGAAAAACAAGCAAATTAAAAAATTTTAAGGGCATCTTTTCCTGTTACAAACTCTCCTAGTCATCTAGTGCTGCTATAACAGAAATATCACAAGCGGGTGGCTTTAACAAACAGAAATTTATTCTCTCACAGTGTAGGAGCTAGAAGTCCACATTCAGGGTGCCAGCTCTAGGAGAAGGCTTTCTCTCTCTGTCAGCTCTGGAGGAAGTGCTTTGTCTCCTTTCAACATCTGTAGGCCCAGCGTTCTTTGGAGATGTTCATGTGTCTTGGCATCAATCTTCCTCTGGGTCTAGAATCTTCTCAGCACAGGAACCCTAGGTCCAAAGGACGCATTCCACTCCTGGCTCTTCTTCTTGGTGGTAGTGAGGTCCCTCTCTCTCTGATCATTTCTCTCCTCTTATCTTTTGTAAGGATATGAGGTGATAGAGGCCACAACTCAGAGAAACTCCCCTTACATAGGATCAGGGCTGTGATACCCTAATCCTCTTTAACATAACTTAGTCTTGCCCCATTAACCACAGGTAGAGATTAGGATTCACCACCCATAGGGCAATTACATCAGATCACAAAATGGAGGACAACCACACATTACCGGGAATCATGGCCTAGCCAAGTTGACACATATTTTGGGGAGACACAATTAAATGTCTAACAGTCTCTCTTAAGAGCCCAGATCACCTAAATAATTATGATGGTAGAATTTAACAAACTCAACTTGTTATTTGCTCCCAGTCAGGTTTATTTAGATATATTAACATCTTCCATATATGTGTGTATAGTGACGACATAGACATGATAAGATGTTGTTGTTGTAAATGTAGGTATAGTAACGGCTTATATGTATGTATCTGTGTGTAGTGGGGATCCCAGCTTGAACTTAAAGCATGTCCACAGTTTTATTCACAATTCCTACCACCCTTACTCCTGGACTGTCAGGAGTCTGTGAGGAGCTCAGCCTGGAACAAATCAGTCTCCTAAACATGCCCAGACATGTTGGAATAATGCAATATCATTGTTTCTAATATTATAATATTACTGTTTATAACTTAGTGTAGTTAATGTGTGATTCTTCTATATAACATAGGCATAAGAGAGAAAAATTTTTAAAAGAGAAAGATTTTTCTTCTACTTTCTCTTTTGCTTGACTGTGTGTGTTGCCAAAAGATTAAAGATCTTAAAGGCGCTGGGACAGAAAATGAGTGCATGGCTGGCCTAGTTTCTTTGGTATTTCAGCCTAATGATTTAATTTTGTATTCAATACTTTTAACTTATCCTTTTAATTTCTGGAATCTGGTGCTTAATTAGCCAGCAGACTACTAAGAATTGCTTTTAAAGTATAATATTAAAAAGAGACATTACAGAGGAAGGCATTACACACAGGATTTCCTGTTTATAAATTTGCAAAATACGTTAAGATTCTGATTAAACGATTAACGTAGGCAGAATGGAATATATCTAAAAAATATAATCACTAAAAGTTTCTGTACAAATGCACCGGATAAGTTGCTCCAATGTCTGACTCAGAGGAAAATATTCTAGAGCATTTGCATAAGCAGGAGTCTTAACTGTTGATACCCAAAACCAAACCAAATCCATTGCTGTGTAGTTGATTCAGACACATGGCGACCCTGTAGAACAGAGTAGAACTGCTCCATAGGATTTCCAAAGAGCAGCTGGTGGTAGGTGGATGGAATTGTTGGTGTACCACTGGGAAGAAGTGGCAGCGTTAAAACTTCATTAAAGGGATGTAGTCCCAAATACTAGTGGGATGTAGAATTTTTTAAATTAAATCATTGTATTACAGTGTCACACTGTCCAGTAATGCTATTCAGTTTCTTTTCTGGTAACTTCAATTCCCTGTTAGGTTTTTCCACCAATTTTTGAAAATAAACATGCAAGAAAATAACCAAAAATAAACTGTCTTCATTTTCCATCTTTCTAACCTCAAGAAGGTACTGATTTCTCCCTTTTTCCACAGTATTTCTGATGTGTGGAGCAAGGGGATATCTGACACTTAATACTAACAATATTTGGGATTTTAGTGTTGTTTTTTCTTTAAATTGCAAAAGGCCCTTTGTACCTTCCCCAAGAATTACTACGTGATAGTTTATGTTCCAGTTAAGACTACAGTATCTGTTCACAGAGAATTCAAAGAAAATTAGTATTCATTAAAGGAAACCCTGGTGGAGTAGTGGTTAAGAGCTATGGCTGCTAACCAAAAGGCTGGCAGTTTAAATCTACCAGGCGCTCCTTGCAAACCCTATGGGGCAGTTCTACTCTGTCCTACAGGGTCGCTATGAGTCAGAATTCACTCAACAGCAATGGGTTTTTTAAGATCCATTAATCAGGAAAAAAAGAAAAAGGAATGTCCACCTTTTCTTTTTTCCCCCACATCTATATCAATATGGCAAGACATTCCTTTTAAGAATTGAAAGTAGAAAACGGAAAGTGAAGCTAACAAAAAAAAAAAAAGGAAATGGATGCTATTCAAGCTCAGAAGACTTCTGACTTTGATCAAGTTTTACTATAAACAGTTTAAGGGAACGTGGGATTTAAAAGTAATTTGAAATGTTGGAAAAGAGCAGCTTTTCCATGAGGCTATTATTGGAGCATACACCAATGCCAGTGCCTTTTTTTGGAGCAAATCAAAAATCTTCCATTACCAGTCCCTTGAATTAGCCAGCCTACTCTATTTAACTTTTGTAGTATATCTTTTCTCAAGCAAAAAAAAAAAAAAAAAACCCCGTCACCAAATGAACATTCTATTAGTTATTCTGTTTCCCAACGAATTTCAATCTTTACTTTTATTTCTTCTTGCCCAATTACCAGGACGAAGTAGTTATTTCATCTCTGTTTCATGTATGAAACCCCTTCTAGTAGACAGGATTGTTGTAAAGATCAAAAAAGAGATACGGTGGTTTTAAATGTACAAAGTGGTTAGAAGTTACAAAGAATTGTATAAATATGAATCAGCATTTTTACTGAAACTGCTTTGTGATTTGTAGATTTTTTCCTTCTGTTTTTATTTGTTCTCCCTTATCTCATCATTATTTTCTTAATAACCAAAACTGCTATGGTTTTAGGATTATAAGGTTATTCAGTTAGGCTGGAAAACGTTAAAACACTTTCAGTTTTGCCTTTTAATAAAATTAACTAAAATACCTTACATTTGAAATTTTTACTCCACTAGATTGAATCTACTATGTTGAAAAAGATCAGAGACCACATTCTAAAGAGCTCATTTTCTAAAAAATCATTTTTTCTCCTTAGTTTTCAATGATTAACCAACCAGCTGGGATGTTCACTTGGTTGTCAAACCCCCATGGAAGTAAAATTCCATAGAATGGTAGGCATTGCTCAGAAGTCTCATCTTATACTTCAAGGTAATTCATTTTGTTACAAAAATCATTTGGGGGAAAGAAACCTATGGCCATATTATTTTGTCATTTCCTAGTGTTTACAAATAATGATCTCCTTTGGGAAGCAGGGCATGTGCAAAACAATGCAGAGAATACAAGAACAAATTGTCAGATGGCTCCAGACACTGAGTGTGGTCTGTGTTCCATCCCTAGGGGTTCCGCTTAGAACAGCTATTATGGCAATCATACAGGACGTGTATTAAACATGCAAAAAAGAAAAACCAAAACCTGAATGCAGCCCACTCCCAGCAATCTGCATGTTTATTATTTTTTTTTTAGCAAAGAATATTTCATATCAGTCTGGGAATCTGGCTTGTTCCTGTGCCACTTTCCTTGACCACTGGTTTATCGTTTACTCTGATATGATAGGAGTCCCTGGGTGTGCAAATGGTTAACACACTCAGCTACTAACCAAAAATGTGGAAGTTTGAGTCCACGCAACAAAGAAAAGCCTGGCAATTTACTTCTGAAGAAATCGACCATTGAAAACCCTACGGAGCACAGTTCTACTCTGACACACATAGGGTCCTCACAAGTCCAAGTCCACTTGACAGCAACTGTTGTTTTTTTTTTTTTTAAGATTTCATAACCTGACTTTCTATTATTAGCCTAAATAAAAACAACAAGTGAAAGAAGTAAATCCATATTTTTCAAACCATAATTGCATTACAAAGGGGGAAAAAGGGTTCACATCTCTAGGACAGATAATTATGAGGGTTTTTTTTTTTTTTCTTAGATCAGAGAATACCACATTGGACAGAGATATACCCACCAAGCATGTTTGTCTCGCTATTGGTCCTTCGTTTATTTTCACTCAGTTTTTGCTCATCTGGAGGAGACTATCTGGGAAAAACAACACCAGTGAAAGAATGTTCTACATTCTTCACAATTTTCCTTCCTCTACAGGTTCTTTTTTCCCTAAAGGTTGGCTATTTTGTTCTTATCACCTTTAAAAAGCCACCAGAGAGAACTTACTCTAGAATCCACGTTAAGGCCAAGTGTAAACATTATATAATGACTTAAATTCTTTTAAATTACTTTTTCTTTACAGTTTAAACATCTCTTTCTCCCTCCAAAGAAATGAAACCCATTACTGTTGGTTCTGATTCATAGCTACCCTATAGGACAGAGTAGAGCTGCCCTGTAGGGTTTCCAAGGCTATACGTAAATCTTTTCGGAAGCAGACTGCCACATCTTTCTCCCAAGCCTTGGCTGGTGGGTTCAAACCACTGACCTTCTGGTTAGCAGCCAGCACTTAACCACTGCACCACCAGGATTCCTCTTAACAGCTTGCTGTCCCTCTAATCCATCTGAAACGAGCATTCCTAAAATGTGGGATGTACTGATCATAGAGCTCATCTTTCAAATGTTTCTATTTGCTTTCCGATCTTTGGCTTTTTTCTTCACTGCCTGCCTTGGGTGAGTACTAACGAGGGAGACAATCAGGAAATGAGATAAAGACTTTAAAATGGCACATCTCAATAAAATGAAATACATGCAACTTTCTCATATGGATGTCATACGTTTTTATAGTCAAAATTTGTATACTAACTGATGGTGATTTGCTTAACCTTTTTTTTAAAAAAAAAAAGGTCGTATGCAAGTTTTTCCTCTTGAAAAATCACTGGTAATATTTAAATAAAGTATAAAATAAATACTATCTCCATACTTAAAGCAGAAGTTTTTGGTTTTGTGAGCAACTATTTTTGATAATTCTAAAAATTTTGGAGGCGGAGCCAAATGGCAGAATAGACAGATGCTTCCGGCGAGCCCTCTTTACAACAAAGGCCTGAAAAAACAAGTGAAACAAGTATATTTGTGACAAGCTGGGAGCCCTGAGCTTCAAAGGCAAGCTTAGAAAACAAACTGAGGGGCAGGGGAAGGAAGAGACCGTTCAGAAGCATACAGGAGTTACTGGACCTGAATCGTGGGGAGGCCTCAGGCACCATTCCCAGAGTGGCGGTGGTGGGACGGTACGAGCATTCGGCCACAGTTTCCTCAGGGAAAAGCAGCCAGCCACACAGCCTACTCATACCTCCGGAACCAGAGAAGAATGGCGCTCTCGGCAAAAGCTAAGTACTTGTGTATATTTCACTGTGCTCCCCCACCCCCAAGCTGGCTTCAGTGGCTGAATTCCCTCTGCCTGAGATAGGCACTGTTGAGCACCTAGAGCCATCCTCCCGGCCTTGGGGAAGGAAAAAATTTGCAATTGGGGGAAAAGATAATTTGCTAGCTCCACTAACCGGCAGAGCTCAGGACAGAAGCAGCTCCTGTCCAGGCATAAAGTGTCCATGGACTTTGAGCACATTTCCCTTCTGCATGGACCTGTGTGGGCCTATTTCGGGAGAATAGGCCCTTGTTGGCAGACTCCAACTGTTTCAGCTGTGCGGTGGAGAGGTGGCTGTTTGACGTTTTACTTTGCTTTGCCTATTAAACAAGGTCCTCACCTTCCCACATCAGGGACCTAAGCACTGGTAGCTCCACTCAGGTCACCCAGCCACCAGTGATAGGGGTCCAAAGATAACTGGTACCTCCCAGTCCTTACAACCAAAAACTTTTGGTGCCCATGGTCTGTGTACAGAACCCACCCACCTGCATGCTCTAGGAAACAGGGATGTGCTTTCCTCAGAGACACTCGGAGGTTGGTTCTCAGCCCCCTACCTTATTCCGAGCATCACCCCCTGCTGCAATCAGATACTCGTATATATGCCAATCACCTCTGCCCCTTTAAGACTGTAGGACAGAGCCTGTACCACACACGTACTGATCAGCTACCTGAAAACTTGGGCTGACTTCATACAAGAAAACTGAATGGACTCCCAGACTGATATACTGGATAACAGCTCTAGCCACCTGAGACAGGACGTCAGAGTGCCAAAGGTAAAAATAATTAAGCTAGCTCACTTAAGCAACCCATAGGGGTATACCAAAACAAAACAAAGCAAGAAGCTACAACACAGTAAGCAAGAATA
Organism: Elephas maximus indicus; assembly: GCF_024166365.1. Classification (NCBI taxonomy): domain Eukaryota; kingdom Metazoa; phylum Chordata; class Mammalia; order Proboscidea; family Elephantidae; genus Elephas; species Elephas maximus. The sequence goes on along the minus strand of NC_064823.1, from coordinate 24,313,763 downwards.
AACTAATACAATAACTTATAGACGGCTCAAAGACAACAGTTGATAGCAAGTCACATAAAGAAACAGACCATGATCACCTCAACAGGCTCTCAAAACAAAAAATCCAGGGATCTTCTAGATGAAAGTGCATTCCTGAAACTACCAGAGCAAGATACAAAAGTTTAATATATAGAATCCTTCAAGACATCAGGAAGGAAATGAGGCAACACACAGAACAAGCCAAGGAACACACAAATAAAGCAATTGAAGAAATTAGAAAGATTATTCAGGAACATAATGTAAAGTTTAATAAGCTGGAAAAATCCATAGACAGACAGCAATCAGAAATTCGAAAGATTAACAATAAAATTATAGAAGTAGACAACTCAATAGAAAGTCAGAGGAGCAGAATTGAGCAAGTAGAAACTACAATTTCTGAACTCGAAGATAATTCACTTGGCACCAATATATTTGAAGAAAAATCAGGTAAAAGTATTTTAAAAAATGAAGAAACCTTAAGGATCATGTGGGACTCTATCAAGAGAAATAACCTACGAGTGATTGGAGTGCCAGAACACGGCAGGATAACAGAAAATACAGAGAGAATTGTTGAAGATTCATTGGCAGAAAACTTCCCTGATATGGTGAAAGATGAGACGATATCTATCCAAGATACTCATCAAACTCCACATAAGGTAGGTGTTAAAAGAAAGTCACCAAGACATATTATAATCAAACTTGCCAAAACCAAAGATAAAGGGAGAATTATAAGAGCAGCGAGGGATAAATGAGTCACCTACAAAAGAGAACCAATAAGAATAAACTCGGACTACTCGGCAGAAACCATGCAGGCAAGAAGGCGATGGGATGACATATTTAAAAAATCGAAGGAGGGAGGCGGGGCCAAGATGGCTGACCAAGTAGAAGCTACCTTGGATCCCTCTTGCAACAAAGACTCGGAAAAACAAGTGAATTGATCACATACATGACAATCTACGAACCCTGACTATCAAACACAGATCTAAAGAGTTGATCTGAGTGAAGAAGACTCAGCCAGCGCAAACAGGCTGCACACTGACACGGCTAACGAGAGAACAAGCAACCATGGGGAAGCAGCGACTGTTTTCGGAGACTGGAGCCAGCATCCCAGTCAGAAAACCTTGGCGCCAGTCTTTGGACTGGGCACAGGGAAGCTGAGCACGGCATCCTGAGACGGTGCAAACATGGGACGCAGCCCTAGCCCCCAGAAGTGACCTCGGGGGAAGCCCAGCCAGTGCACCCAGGCAGCGAAGCGATGTGGCTGGCAGAAGGAGAAGTCACCAGGAGGCAGCAACTGGTTTTGGAGCCTGGAGTGCGGCACCCCAGCTGGGGAATCTTGGCGCTGAGCTTTGGACCGGGACCAGAGGAACTGACCACAGCTTCTGAGACAGCACAAGCACAGGACACAGGCCTGATCCTCAGGGGCAATCTCAACCCAGCCAGCCCAGCGCACACAGGCTATACGCCCCTCGGGAATCTCAGATAAAACAGTCATCGCCAAGCAAGATAAGTAACTTTGTCTATACTCCTGGGTGCTACTATATCCTATCTATCTGATCCCTCTCCTCCCCTTCCCAGGCAGCTTCATTAACATTGGAATTTCCTGGGCCAGAGAGTGAAGTGCTCTGCATTTTTTTTTTTTTTTTTAATCTTTTCCTAACCCATTCTCCTGGCATGAGAGAAAAAAAAAGAGCAGCTACAAAAACCCCAGGGACCAAAAATCCTTCCCTGACTTCCTGAAATTGGACTAAAAATACAGAACCAGCTCCAGCCAAGCATATGAGATCCACGGTCTAGGGTTTTCATCCCTACAGGGAACAAGGTGGTTATTATAATGCAAAGGCAATTCTGATAGTGATCTGACTGTAATTGTTTTAGTGGATTACTGGAAAGACAAGTTTTCCAGGTCTGATATCTCCACCTATTAAACAGAGTCCTCACTGACCCATGATGGGGAACTGAGGGCTGAAGCTCCACCCAAACCACTTAGCCTCCTGCCATAGGGGTCTGAGGATAGTGACACCTACCAATCTGTAGAGGTACATGCATTGGGTGCCTAAGGTACAGCTGCAGAGCCCACCCACCAAAGTGCTTTAGGAATAGAGACACACCTACCTCACTGGCACTTGGGGGAAGCCTGTCAGCATCCTGCCTCCCCTGGAGTGTGACCCCCTGCTGCTACTAGAATCTGGTGCACACAACTATCACCACTACTCCTCTAAGTGAATAGGTGACAGTCTACCCCACACACTTGGTGACCCAAAATCAGATTCTACTCAAGAAGTGTAAATGGACTTTTAGGATTATATATCTGGTGACAGCCCAAACCAGCTGGTAATAGGACATAAGTGATTCAAAGGCTACAGCAATCAAGACAGCGCAATCTCGTAGCCCATTGATGTATATTAAAAAAAAAAACAAAAGAAGATAAGACTCAGTGAGCAAATATAAAAAAAAATCACTACAATATCTTATAGATGGCTCGGAGACAGCAGTCGATATCAAACCACATAAAGAAGCAGACCATGATTGCTTCTACAACTCCCCAAATTAAAGAATCAAAATCTTTCCCAAATGAAGATACAATCCTGGAATTGACAGAAGCAGAATATAAAAAACTAATTTACAGAATGCTTCAAGACATCAGGGATGACCTCAAAAATGAAATAAGGCAATCTACAGAAAAAGCCAAGGAACACACTGATAAAGCAGTTGAAGAAATAAAAAAGATTATTCAAGAACATAGTGGAAAAATTAATAAGCTGCAAGAATCCATAGAGAGACAGCATTCAGAAATTCAAAAGATTAACAGTAAAATTACAGAATTAGACAACTCAATAGGAAGTCAGAGGAGCAGAATCAAGGAATTGGAATGCAGAGTGGGGCACATGGACGATAAGGCATTTGACACCAATATACTTGAAGAAAAAATCAGATAAAAGAATTAAAAAAAAAATGAAGAAACCTAAGAATCATGTGGGACTATCAAGAAGAATAACTTGCATGTGACTGGAGTTCCAAACAGGGGGGGATAACAGAAAATACAGAGAGAATAGTTGAAGATCTGTTGGCAGAAGACTTCCCTGACATCATGAAAGATGAAAGGATATCTATCCAAGATGCTCATCGAACCCCATATAAGATTGATCCAAAAAGAAAATCAACAAGACATATTATCATGAAACTTTCCAAAACCAAAGATAAAGAGAAAATTTTTAAAGCAGCCAGGGATAGTAGAAAGGCCTCCTACAAAGGAGAATGAATAAGAATAAGTTCAGACTCCTCAGCAGAAACCATGCAGTCAAGAAGGCAATGGGATGACATATACAGAGCACTGAAAGAGAAAAACTGCCAGCCAAGGATCATATATCCAGCAAAACTCTCTCTCAAATATGAAGGTGAAATTAAAATATTTACAGATAAACACAAGCTTAGAGAATTTGCAAAAACCAAACCAAAACTACAAGAAATACTAAAGGAAATTGGTCAGAAAATCAATAATATCAGATACCAACACAAGGTCACAGAACAGAATATCCTGATATCATCTCAAATAGAGAAATCACAAAAACAAATTAAGATTAATTTTAAAAAGAAAAAAATGCTCAAAACAGGGAATCATCGAAGTCATTATGTAAAAGATCACAATAATCAAAAAGAGGGACTGAATACAGGAGGCATAGAACTGCCATATGAAGAGGAAAACAAGGTGATATATAGGATGATAAAAGTTAGGTTTTTACTTAGAAAAACAGGGGTAAATATTAAGGTAACCACAAAGAGGTCTAACAATTCCATAACTCAAAATAAAAACCAAGAAAAACGTAATGACTCAGCAAACATAAATTCGACTACTGCGAAAATGAAGAACACACAATTTACAAAGAAAAACGTCTCAGCACAAAAAAGTAAGTGGAAAAATGAAATAGTCAACAACACACAAAAAGGCTTCAAAATGACAGCACTAAACACATATTTATCTATAGTTGCGCTGAATGAAAATGGACTAAACACACCAATAAAGAGACAGAGAGTCTCAGACTGGATAAATAAACACGATCCATCTATATGCTGCCTACAAGAGACACACCTTAGACGTAGAGACGCAAACAAACTAAAACTCAAAGGATGGAAAAAAATATATCAAGCAAACAACAATCAGAAAAGAACAGGAGTAGCAATATTAATTTCTGACAAAATAGACTTTCAAGTTAAATCCACCACAAAGGATAAAGAAGGACAATACACCAGGAAGATAAACAATATTAAACATTTATGCACCCAATGACAGGGCTACAAGACACATAAAACAAACTTTAACAGAACTGAAAAGTGAGATAGACACCTCCACAATTATAGTAGGAGACTTCAACACACCACTTTCGGAGAAGGATAGGACTTCCAGTAAGAAGCTCAGTAGAGACGTGGAAGACCTAATTGCTAAAATCAACCAACTTGACCTCATAGACTTATACAGAACACTCCACCCAACTGCTGCAAAGTATACTTTTTTTTCTAGTGCACAAGGAACATTCTCTAGAATAGATCACATATTAGGTCATAAAACAAACCTTTGCAGAATCCAAAACATCGAAATATTACAAAGCATCTTCTCAGACCACAAGGCCATAAAAGTGGAAGTCAATAACAGAAAAATCAGGGAAAAGAAATCAAATACTTGGAAACTGAACAATACCCTGCTCAAAAAAGACTGGGTTACAGAAGACATTAAGGAGGAAAGAAAGAAATTCATAGAATGCAATGAAAATGAAAACACTTCCTATCAAAACCTCTGGGACACAGCAAAAGCAATGCTCAGAGGTCAATTTATATCAATAAATGCACACATACATAAAGAAGAAAGAGCCACAATCAGAGAACTGTCCCTACAACTTGAACAAATAGAAAGTGAGCAACAAAAGAATCCATCAGGCACCAGAAGAAAACAAATAATAAAAATTAGAGCTGAACTAAATGAATTAGAGAACAGAAAAACAATTGAAAGAGTTAACAAAGCCAAAAGCTGGTTCTTTGAAAAAATTAACAAAATTGATAAACCATTGGCCAGATAGACTAAAGAAATACAGGAAAGGAAACAAATAACCCGAATGAGAAACGAGATGGGCCATATCACAACAGACCCAACTGAAATTAAAAGAATCATATCAGATTATTACAAAAAATTGTACTCTAACAAATTTGCAAACCTAGAAGAAATGGGTGAACTCCTAGAAAAACACCACCTATCTAAACTAACACAGTCAGAAGTAGAACAACTAAATAGACCCATAACAAAAAAAGACATTGAAAAGGTAATCAAAAAACTCCCAACAAAAAAAACGCCCTGGCCCGGACGGCTTCACTGCAGAGGTCTACCAAACTTTCAGAGAAGAGTTAACACCACTTCTACTAAAGGTACTTCAAAGCATAGAAAATGATGGAATACTACCTAACTCATTCTATGAAGCCACCATATCCCTAATACCAAAACCAGGTAAAGACACGAGAAAAAAAGAAAATTATACACCTATATCCCTCATGAACATAGATGCAAAAATCCTCAACAAATTCTAGCCAATAGAATACAACAACACATCAAAAAAAGATAATCCACCACAACCAAGTGGGATTTATACCACGTATGCAAGGTTGGTTTAATATTAGAAAAACCATTAATGTAATCCACCACATAAATAAAATAAAAGACAAAACCACATGATCTTATCAATTGATGCAGAAAAGGCATTTGACAAAGTCTAACACCCATTCATGATAAAAACTCTCAGCAGAATAGGAATTGAGGGAAAATTCCTCAACATAATAAAGGGAATCTATACAAAGCCAACTGCCAACATCATTCTAAATGGAGAGAGCCTGAAAGCATTTCCCTTGAGAACGGGAACCAGACAAGGATGCCTTTATCACCACTCTTATTCAACATTGCGCTCGAGGTCCTAGCCAGAGCAATTAGGCTAGACAAAGAAACAAAGGGCATTTGGATTGGCAAGGAAGAAGTAAAATTATCTCTATTTGCAGATGACATGATCTTATACACAGAAAACCCTAAGGAATCCTCCACAAAACTACTGAAACTAGTAGAAGAGTTCGGCAGAGTCTCAGGTTATAAGATAAACATACAAAAATCACTTGGATTCCTCTACATCAACAAAAAGAACATCGAAGAGGAAATCACCAAATCAACATCATTCACACGAGCTCCCAAGAAGATAAAATACTTAGGAATAAATCTTACCAAAGATGTAAAAGACCTATACAAAGAAAACTACAAAGTACTACAAGAACTAAAAGGGACCTACGTAAGTGGAAAAACATACCTTGCTCATGGATAGGGAGACTTAACATAGTAAAAATGTCTATTCTACCAAAAGCCATCTATACATACAATGCACTTCCGATCCAAATTCCAATGACATTTTTTAATGTGATGGAGAAACAAATCACCAACTTCATATGGAAGGGAATGAAGCCCCGGATAAGTACAGCATTACTGAAAAAGAAGAAGAAAGTGGGAGGCCTCACTCTATCTGATTTTAGAACATATTATACAACCACAATAGTCAAAACAGCCTGGTACTGGTACAACAACAGGCACATAGACCAATGGAACAGAATTGAAAATCCAGACATAAATCCATCCACATATGAGCAGCTGATATTTGACAAAGGCCCAGTGTCAGTTAATTGGGGAAAAGATAGTCTTTTTAACAAATGGTGCTGGCATAACTGGATATCCATTTGCAAAAAAATGAAACAGGACCTATACCTCACACCATGCACAAAAACTAACTCCAGGTAGTCGAAGACGTAAACATAAAGACTAAAATGATAAAGATCATGGAAGAAAAAATAGGGACAACCTTAGGAGCCTTAATACGAGGCATAAACAGAATACAAAACATTACCAAAAATGACAAAGAGAAATCAGATAACTGGGAGCTCCTAAAAATCAAACACCTATGCTCATCTAAACACTTCACCAAAAGAGTAAAAAGACCACCTACAGATTGGGAAAGAATTTTCAGCTATGACATCTCCAACCAGCACCTGATCTCTAAAATCTATATGATTCTGTTAAAACTCAACCACAAAAAGACAAACAACCCAATCAAGAAGTGGGCAAAGGATATGAACACACACTTCACTAATGAAGATATTCAGGCAGCTAACAGATACATGAGAAAATGCTCTCGATCATTAGCCATTAGAGAAATGCAAATTAAAACTACGATGAGATTCCATCTCACTCCAACAAGGCTGGCGTTAATCCAAAAAACACAAAATATTAAATGTTGGAGAAGCTGCGGAGAGATTGGAACACTTATACACTGCTGGTGGGAATGTAAAATGGTACAACCACTCTGGAAATCTATCTGGCGTTATCTTAAAAAGTTAGAAATAGAACTACCATACAACCCAGAAATCCCACTTCTAGGAATATACCCTAGAGAAATAAGAGCCTTTACATGAACAGATATATGCAAACCCATGTTTATTGCAGCACTGTTTACAATAGCAAAAAGCTGGAAGCAACCAAGGTGTCCATCAATGGCTGAATGGTTAAATAAATTATGGTATATTCACACAATGGAATGCTACGCATCGATAAAGAACAGTGACGAATCTTTGAAGCATTTCATAACATGGAGCAACCTGGAAGGCATATGCTGAGTGAAAATAGTCAGATGCAAAAGGACAAATATTGTATAAGACCACTATTATAAGATCTTGAGAAATAGTATAAACTGAGAACACATTCTTTTGTGGTTACGAGACAGGGAGGGAGGGAGGGTGGGAGAGGGTTATTTACTGATTAATTAGTAGATAAGACCTAGTTTAGGTGAAGGGAAGGACAATACTCAATACAGGGAAGGTCAGCTCAACTGGACTGGACCAAAAGCAAAGAAGTTCCCGGGATAAACTGAACGCTTCAAAGGTCAGCGGAACAAGGGCAGGGGTTTCAGGACTATGGCTTAAGGGGTCTTCTAAGTCAATTGGCATAATATATTCTATTATGAAAACATTCTGCATCCCACGTTGAAGTGTGGCGTCTGGGGTCTTAAATGCTAACAAGCGGCCATCTAAGATGCATCAATTGGTCTCAACCCACCTGGATCAAAGGAGAATGAAGAACACCGAGGTCACACGAGAACTATGAGCCCAAGAGACAGAAAGGGCCACATGAACTAGAGACTTACATCATCCTGAGACCAGAAGAACTAGATGGTGTCTGGCCACAAGCGATGACTGCCCTGACAGGGAGCACAACAGAGAACCCCCGAGGAAGCAGGAGACCAGTGGGATGCAGACCCCAAATTCTCATAAAAAAGACCAGACTTAATGGTCTGACTGAGAGTAGAGGAATCCTGGTGGTCATGGTCCCCAAACCTTCTGTTGGCCCAGGACAGGAACCATTCTCAAAGACAACTCATCAGACATGGAAGGGACTGGACAATGGGTTGGAGAGAGATGCTGATGAAGAGTGAGCTACTTGTATCACGTGGACACTTGAGACTGTGTTGGCATCTCCTGTTTGGAGGGGAGATGGGAGGGTAGAGAGAGTTAGAAACTGGCAAAACAGTTACGAAAGGAGAGACTGGAAGGAGGGAGCAGGCTGACTTATTGGGGGAGAGTAAAGGGGAGTATGTAGTAAGGTGTGTAAAAGCTTATATGTGAGAGACTGACTTGATTTGTAAACTTTCACTTAAAGCACAAAAAAAATTATTTTTTAAAAAAATTGAAGGAAAAAAATTGCCTGCCAAGAATCACATATCCAGCAAAACTGTCTCTTAAATATGAAGGTGAAATTAAGACATTTCCAGATAAACACAAGTTTAGGAAATTAGTAAAAATCAAACTAAAACTAAAAGAAATACTAAAGGGAGCTCTTTGGTTAGAAAATCAATAATACCAGGTATCGACCCAGAACTAGAACACTGGGCAGAGCAACCAGAAGTCAGACAGGGAAATCCAAAAAAACAAAGCAAGATTATAAAAAAAAAAAAAAAAAAAAGCCCAAACAAGGTAACAGTGATGCTATTATATAAAAGAAGAAAACATTAAAAAAATTAAGAGGGACTAAGAAATGTAATCATACACCTTCCATATGGAGAAGAAGATATGGTGATACAAAGAAATAAAAGTTAGTTTTAAATTTAGAAAAATAGGGGTAAAAAATAAGGTAACCACAAAGGACACACTATCCTACTCATCAGAATAAAATACAAGAAAGAAATAGAGACTCAACAGAAACAAAATCAACAACAAATATGAGGAAAGGACAATATATAAAGACAATCTACTCAGCACTTAAAATTATGAGGAAAAAAGAAACTGTCAACAACACACCAAAAAAGACATCAAAATGATAGCACTAAATTCATACCTATCCATAATTACGCTGAATGTAAATGGACTAAATGCACCAATAAAGAGACAGAGAGTCTCAGACTGGATAAAGAAACACGATCCGTCTATATGCTGCCTACAAGAAACACACCTTAGACTTAGAGACACAAACAAACTAAAACTCAAAGGATGGAAAAAAATATACCAAGCAAACAACAATCGAAAAAGAGCAAGAGTGGCAATATTAATTTCTGACAAAATAGACTTTAAAGTTAAATCCATCATAAAGGATAAGGAAGGACACTATATAATGATTAAAGGGACATTATACCAAGAAGATATAACCATATTAAATATTTATGCACCCAATGACAGGGCTGCAAGATACATAAAACAAACTCCATAAGCATTGAAAAGTGAAATAGACAGCTCCACAATAATAGTAGGAGACTTCAACACTCCACTTTCGATAAAGGACAGGACATCCAGAAAGAAGCTCAATAAAGACACAGAAGATCTAAATGACACAATCAACCAACTTGACCTCATAGACATGCAGAACACTCCACCCAACAGCAACCAAGTAAACTTTCTTTTCTAGTGCACATGGAACATTCTCTAGGATAGACCATGTATTAGGTCATAAAGCAAGCCTTAGCAGAATCCAAAACATTGAAATATTACAAAGCATCTTCTCTGACCATAGGGCCATAAAAGTGGAAATCAATAACAAGAAAAGCAGGGAAAAGAAATCAAACACTTGAAAACTGAATAATACTCTGCTCAAAAAAGACTGGCTTGTAGAAGACATTAAGGATGGAATAAAGAAATTCAGAGAATCCGATGAGAATGAAAACACTTCCTATCAGAACCTTTGGGACACAGCAAAAGCAGTACTCAGAGATCAATTTATATCAATAAATGCGCATATCCAAAAAGAAGAAAGGGCCAAAATCAAAGAACTATCCCTACAACTTGAACAAATAGAAAGAAAGCAACAAAAGAAACCCACAGGCACCAGAGGAAAACAAATACTAAAAATTAGAGCTGAACTAAATGAAATAGAAAACAAAAGCAATTGAAAGAATTAACAAGACCAAAAGCTGACTTTTGGAAAAAAAAGGAACAAAATTGATAAACCACTGGCTAAAATGACAAAAGAAAAACAAGAGAGGAAGCAAATAACCTGAATAAGAAATGAGATGGGCATTATTAAAACAGATCCAACTGAAATGAAAAGAATCATATCAGATTACTATGAATAATTGTACTCTAACAAATTTGAAAACCTAGAAGAAATGGATGAATTCCTAGAAACACACTACCTACCTAAACTAACACAAACAGAGGTAGAACTAAATAGACCCATAACAAAAGAAGAGATTGAAAAGGTAATCAAAAAACTCCCAACAAAAAAAAGCCCTGGCCCGGACGGCTTCACTGCAGAGGTCTACCAAACTTTCAGAGAAGAGTTAACACCACTACTACTAAAGGTATTTCAGAGCATAGAAAAGGATGGAATACTCCCAAACTCATTCTATGAAGCCACCATATCCCTAATACTAAAACCAGGTAAAGACACCACAAGAAAAGAAAATTATAGACCTATATCCCTCATGAATGTAGATGCAAAAATCCTCAACAAAATTTTAGCCAATAGAATTCAACAACATATCAAAAAAATAAGTAATTCACAATGACCAAGTGGGATTCATACCAGGTATGCAGGGATGGTTCAACATTAGAAAAACAATTAATGTAACCCACCACATAAAACAAAAGAATCACATGATTTTATCAATTGATGCAGAAAAGGCATTTGACAAAGTTCAACACTAATTCATGATAAAAACAATCAGCAAAATAGGAATAGAAGGAAAATTTCTCAACATAATAAAGGGCATTTATACAAAGCCAACAGCCAACATCACCCTAAATGGAAAGAACCTGAAAACATTCCCATCGAGATCGGGAACCAGACAAGGATTCCCTTTATCGCCACTGTTATTCAACACTGTGCTGGAAGTCCTAGCCAGAGCAATTAGGCTAGATAAAGAAATAAGGGCATCCAGACTGGCAAGGAAGAAGTAAAAGTATCTCTCTTTGCAGAAGACATGATCTTATACACAGAAAACCCTAAGAAATCCTCAAGAAAATACTGAAACTAATAGTTCAGCAGGGTATCAGGATACAAGATAAACATACAAAAATCAGTTGGATTCCTTCACACCAACAAAAAGAATATCAAAGAGGAAATCACCAAATCAATGCCATTTACAGTAGCTCCTAAGATGATAAAATACTCAGGAATAAATCTTACCAGAGATGTAAAAGACTTATACAAAGAAAACTACAGTACACTTCTGCAAGAAACCAAAAGAGATGTAGGTAAGTGGAAAAACATACCTTGCTCATGGATAGGGAGAAAAATGTTTATTCTACCAAAAGCAATCTATGCATTTAGTGCAATTCTGATCCAAACCCCAACGACATTCTTTAATGAGATGGAGAAACAAGTCACCAACTTCATATCAAAGGGAAAGAGGACTCAGATAAATAAGGCATTACTGAAAAAGAAGAACAAAATGGGAGGCCTTACTTTACCTGCCTTTAGAACCTATTATACCGCCACAGTAGTCAAAACAGCCTGGTACTGGTACAACAACAGATACATAGACCAATGGAACAGAATTGAAAATCCAGAGATAAATCCATCCACATACGAGCAATTGATATTTGACAAAGGCCCCAAAACAATTAAATGGGGGAAAAGACAGTCTTTTTAACAAATGGTGTTGGCATAACTGGATATCCATCTGCAAAAAAACTGAAACAAGACCCATACCTCACTCCATGCACTAAAACGAGCTCAAAATGGATCAAAGACCTAAATATAAAATCTAAAACGATAAAGATCATGGAAGAAAAAATAGGGACAAGGTTAGGAGCCCTAATACATGGCATAAACAGTACACAAAACTCTATTAAGAAAGCAGAAGAAAAACTAGATAATTGACACCTATGCTCATCCAAACACTTCACCATAAGAGTAAAAAGACTACCTACAGACTGGGAAAAAGCTTTTAGCTATGACATTTCCTATAAGTGCTTGATCTCTAAAATCTACCTGATACTGCAAAAACTCAACTACAAAAAGACAAATAATGCAGTTGAAAAATGGGCAAAAGGTATGAATAGACACTTCACTAAAGAAGACATTAAGGTAGCTAACAGGTACAGGAGGAAGTGTGCACAATCATTAGCCATTAGAGAAATACAGATCAAAACTACAATGAGATTTCATCTCACTCCAACAAGGCTGGCGTTAATCCAAAAAACACAAAATAATAAATGTTGGAGAGGCTGTGGAGAGATTGGAACACTTATATACTGCTGGTGGGAATGTAAAATGGTACAATCACATTGGAAATCGATTTCACGCTCCTTAAAAAGCTAGAAATAGAACTACCATACAATCCAGCAATCCCACTCCTTGGAATATATTCTAGAGAAATAAGAGCCTTTACATGAAGAGATATATGCACACCCATGTTTATTGCAGCACTGTTTAAAATAGCAAAAAAATGGAAGCAACCAAGGTGCCCATCAATGGATAAATAGATAAATAAATTATGGTATATTCACACAATGGAATACTACACAGCGGTAAAGAACAGTGAGGAATCTGTGAAACATTTCATAACATGGAGGAATCTGGAAGGCATTATGCTGAGTGAAATTAGTCAGTTGCAAAAGGACAAAATGTTGTACAAGACCGCTATTATAAGATCTTGAGAAATAGTATAAACTGAGAACACATTCTTTTGCGGTTACTAGAGGGGGGAGGGAGGTAGGGTGGGAGAGGGGCATTCACTAATTAGATAGTAGGTAAGAACTACTTTAGGTGAAGGGAAAGACAGCACACAATACAGGGGAGGTCAGCACAATTGGACTAAACCAAAAGCAAAGAAGTTTCCTGAATAAACAGAATGTTTCAAAGGTCAGTGTAGCAGGGGCAGGGGTAGGGGTCTGGGGGCCACGGTTTCAGGGGACTTCTAAGTCAATTGGCATAATAAAATCTATTAAGAAAACATTCTGCATCCCACTTTGAAGTGTGGCGTCTGGGGTCTTAAACGCTAGCAAGCAGCCATCTGAGATGCATCAGTTGATCTCAGCTCACCTGGATCAAAGGAGAATGAAGAACACCAAGGACATAAGGCGATTATGAGCCCAAGAGACAGAAAGAGCCACATGAATCAGAGACTACATCATCCTGAGACCAGAAGAACTAAATGGTGCCCGAACACAACCGATGACCCTCTGACAGGGAACACAACAGAGAATCCCTGAAGGAGCAGGAGAGCAGTGGTATGCAGACCACAAATTCTCACAAAAAGACCAGACTTAATGGTCTGACTGAGACTAGAAGGACCCCAGTGGTCATGGCCCCCAGACTTCCTGTTGGCCCAGGACAGGAACCATTCCCAAAGCCAACTCTTCAGACAAGGATTGGACTGGACAATGGGTTGGAGAGGGATGCTGGTGAGGAGTGAGCTTCTTGGTTCAGGTGGACACAAGACTACGTTGGCATCTCCTGCCTGGAGAGGAGATGACAGGGTAAAGGGGGTTAGAAGCTGGCGAAATGGACATGAAAAGAGAGAGTGGAGAGAAAGAACAGGCTGTCTCATTAGGAGGAATGTAATTGGAAGTATGTAGCAAGACGTATATAAGTTTTTGTGTGAGAGAATGACTTGATTTGTAAACTTTCACTTAAAGCACAATAAAAATTATAAAAAAATTTTTTAAAAAAACACAAGAAAGTAAAAAAAAAGAATTCCAGAATACCAGTGATTTCTCACTCTTCTTAATTCTCATTTAAAGGATTAGCTTATATTGAAATGTGTTACACAGGAGAGATGTAAAGAATTTTTTGAAAAATTAAGTATCACATGTGTTTTACAAAATCTTGTGTTTCTATATTTCACTTGTATTAAATTGAATATGCAATCGGTCAAGCTAATAGGAAACACTTCGTTTGAAACTTTTATTGGTTTTTACTAAAAGCAAAATTTACCTCTACTATTTTGAACCCTGGTTGCATAGTGGTTAGGAGCTACGGCTGCTAACCAAAAAGTCAGGAGTTTGAATCCGCCAGGTGCTCCTTGGAAACCCTAAGGGTCAGTTCTACTCTGTCCTATAGGGTTGCTATGAGTCGGAATTGACTCAATGGCAAGGGGTTTGGTTTTTTGGTTTATACTTACATTGTTAACCACCATATGTAAGAAATCAGAGAAGTATGTTTTACTCTATTTTTGAAAGTAGAAATTTAATGACAAAATTATAACACTTAATAAAAAATACACATAGAAACTCAGGAGAAAAGTAAATGGAATATGAACTAAAGAGAAACGTGTTAAGTCAATTTTTCATAGTGACAAATAAAAACAGCAATACTGATGGTGAATTGGCATCAGTGATTAAATATTATGCTTCATAAGTTAATTCATGGCATAGAAGTTTATTCAGTTTTTCAAATATGCATAGCATATGTTTGGGACAGTAAATTTCTCTCTCCCTTTCTCACTTTATCTCTCTATACACACACAGACACACAGACACATTTAATTTCTTTATGCCCAGCCTACCGGAGAACACTGTTTTCTGGTTCAATTCACTTCAACAAATGTTTTTTAGTGCCCTCTATCAGGTTTTTTATCAAGTTAAGTAAGACTTTTGTCCTCCAGGAACTTACAGTCTAATGGAAGAAACAAATTGTGCATGCAAATAATTATAATAAGTAAAAGCATATAGCCTTTCAGAATAGATTACACTTGAAGGTAAAGAATGTGAAAATCCTCACAACTAGACCAGTTAGCAACATCATGATAAACTGAGAAAAAATTGAAGTTGTCAAGGATTTCATTCTACTTGGATCAAATATTAACTCCCGTGGAAGTAGCAGCGAAGAAATCAAACAACATACACATTGTGCAAATCTGCTGTGGAAGACCTCTTTAATGTTCCAAAAAGCAAAAATGTCGATTTGATGACTAAGGTGCACCTGACCCAAGCATGGTCTTTCAATAGCCTCATATACACATGAAAGTTGGATAATGAAAAAAGAATTGACTCATTTGAATCGTGGCGTTGGCCAAGAATATTGAACGAACAAGTCGGTCTTATAAGAAAAAGCAGAATGTTCCTTAGAAGTGAGGATGGCTAAACTTCATCTTTGTTACTTCGAATGTGTCATCAGAAAAGACCAACTCCCTAGAAAAGAACTGAAACCTTTGGTGAGATGGATCGACACAATAGCCACACATCAAACACATCAAAGATTGGGCTCAGACACATTAAAGATTGTGAGGATGGCGCAGGACCAGGCAACAATTCATTCTCTTATACATAAGTTCTCTATGAGTCGGAGCCATGAGTCGGAGCCAACTGGGCAGCAACTCACAAGAGTAAAAGTCCATTAATGAGGCATTTGGTGTTATAGCAGTTCAAGAGGTGTCATTTTGGTTGGAGATACCAAGAAAATTTTCATAGAGAAAGTGTCATTCAGTATAGGCTTTACAGGGTGGTGAGATTTTGATAGATAGAAACAACGGGAGAGAAACTAATAGGAATTGTGTGAAATCAATAGCACGGGCAATGACACACAGACAGCCATGTGTAGAGGGATTATGAACAAGTTTATTTAGCTGGAAAGTAAAAAGAGGCAAGTAGCTGGGGACAAAAGCCTGGGAAGATAAGTGGAACCGTAAGACAGAGAATTATACTTTATTCAGAAGAGAATGCAGATTCTTTGGAGATTCTGGAGGAAGAGTGTGGAATGCTCAAAGGTTATTTTGAAATCAGGCTATAGGTTAGACTGTAGCTGCAGAGGTTGATTAGTAGGTATTTGCATTGCCTAGAAAAACAAAGGAGGCGGTGGAAATGGAAAAGAGGACACAAAGGCCAGAGATACTTCAGAAGCAGAATATTTAGGACTTGGTAGTCAGCTGAACTTGGAAGCAAAAGGAGTTAGTAACTTTTTGGTTACAGCCTGGTAATAGATGGCTAAACTGAACTAGCTTAGGCAGAAGGGGTTCACAAAACCCAGAAGGTGCTAAAACCAAGCCACAGGGGTAACAAGAACCAGAGACCCAAATGCCTCATGTTTCTCATCTCCAGTCCTCCCTGCAAGCTGACTTCAACATCTCTCTGCAGAAGAGCTTTCTCTACATGGTAAAGTCATGGTCATATATCTGCTGCGGTCTGTATCTTTGAGACTCTACCACAGAGAAACAGGCAGACATTGCTTTCTTCTCAATGTCAAATATGCCAGGAAATAATAGTAACATTTTTTAAATGCTAAGCTATTTACATGTATTATATCATTTAATACTGATAACAGCACTATGGAGTAGGTGCTATTATTATCCTGACTTTATGGTTGAAGAAACTGATATCACCTAGCTAGAGGGTGATAGCCCAGAGATTGAAACCCTGCCATTTGATTCCAGTGTCAACCCGCTGACCACTACGAACTATTGCTCTTCATTGGCACAGCTTGGATTAAGTGCCCACACTTGAGTCAATCAACTGAGGCTGGAGAACATAGACTCCTGTAAAATGATGGCCGTGTAGATAGATAGGATGGAACAGTTTTTAAAGAAGGGGGACTTGTAGACAGAAAAGCTTCTAAACAAACAAACAAAAACTCCATTGTATTGAGCAGCTTGCTGAAAGACAAATTATCAGATTTTGGGGACTTGCTTACTTTGTACTGATAGCTCATATAAGTAGATGCTTCCACCAGGTAAGTGGAACTGAAAGTGCTGTGCAGCAAGATGGAGGCTAAATTTATAAATCTAGGAGTTATTCTTAAAACAGAGGTCATAAGGCAAAGGAGTGGATTTTTGTTGAGGAAGGAAGCATAGAGAGGGTTCTAAAATGAAAGATAGGGCGGGAGAGCTTCGTGGGGGAATTTGAGAAAGGACCTTGGGAAATACTTCGAGGAGCAGAAAAAAAAAAAAAAAAAAGGCAGTAATAATGGAAGCAGAGAAAAACCCATCAGAAAGGGAGGAAAAGACGAGAGAAGAGAATCCAAAATAGAAGAACACCGTAAGGTAAAAGAATGATAACAGTACCATCCTAACACAGAGGAGGACAATAATAATAATAATCTAATTGGAAGACAGTCACTAATATTCACTTTTCAGCAAAGTGTGGGAAGGAAAATTCAAACTGCAATGGTTTAAAAAGTGGGGAGGGCAATGAGTCAGGAAGAGGTGTAGCCTCGTCTTTGAAGAGGCTCAGTGGTAAAGGTGGAAGAAGGTGTTTTACGATATGGGAGCCCTAAGTCTGTCATAGGCTCAGGGGGAGAGCCAACAGAAGAGGAGAAACCACCTGTAGGGAGCTCTGAGGTGGAAGGCCTAGTAGTACCTAACCTACCCAGAACCTAGCTATCTAGCAGCTTCACTTATCCAGAATACAAGCAAGAATCAAGAAGCAAAAATGGCTTCCGCAGCCAAAATAAATGTCATTATATTGATTCAATAAAATTCACAGGCTTTATGTAAAAGAAAACTGCTTTGATTCTTTTGCAGAATTAAATCAATCTTATTCGCCTCTAGGTCAGAGACCGAGAAATGTTTCTCTAGACTAGCAACAGGAAATCACACTCAAACCCACATATACCCATAATAAAAGGTTCAATTAAGTCCCCAATTTAATTAACTAAGGATACCAAATCTTACAGGACACAAAGTGGCCACAGGGCTGGAACAGATATAGCACATTTCAGCATGACAGGGTCGCTATGAGTCAGAATCGATTTGATGGCAATGGGGTTTCTTGACTACAAAGTCCCTTGGAATAGGGGTGTGAGTGTGGACAAGCAGATAAAATTAATGCTGTGCGTACACAGTAGAATTTCTTTATCTGGAGGCTTAATTCTTGCTACAATCCTGCCCTTTTATACTAGGTGTTCAATCACTATTCTAGAACTTATAGTAGTACCATATGTCATTCCACTTAATTAGAAGGTTTACAAATATTGAGCTTACCTGGTTCTTGAACCAAACTCCACATCAGCAGGGCATATCAGTGTACAATCAGTGCCCACCAAAAAAACTCGTTGCCATTCAGTCAATTCCAACTCATAAAGACTCTACATAACAGAGTAAAACTGCTCCATAGGGTTTCCGAGGCTGTAATCTTTATAGAAGCAGACTGCCACATCTTTCTCCCCTAGAGCCGCTGGTGGGTTCAAATCACCAACCTTTCGGTTAGCAGCGAAGCACTTAACCACTGTGCCACCAGGGCGCCACAATCAGTGCCCAGGTGTCCTCAAAAAATACCTCTACTGGCAGGTCTCCAATGCTCTAGAAAGTCCATTTCCACTCTATGCTGAATATTCTCTGTTGCCTCCTGCATCCCCTCCAGTCTTCTCCTCCCTGCTCTATTCCCTTGGAGGTTGGTCTGTGTGGACTATGCAAAAAGATCTATTTTTGCCTTCTGGATTCCAGTGGGGTTCAACAAACAAATAGGAGGCACTTAAAAGACTTTGGATTGTGAGAGGAGTATGAGGTCAGGTGCTTACTCCTCTGTCTCCCTCTTTGCAGTCTGTAAATTAGCTGCCGTCTCCTATCCAGGCCACAGCTCCTGTTAGCACAACTGCTCACTCTCCTTGCCCTTTCAGACCTATGGGTGTTAATGGCTTCCACTGTTACCAGCTCCAAAGTACTGCAGGGTGCTTGCTTTTTTACACCCTACCCAACTTTTTTTTAAAAAAATAATATTTATTGTGTTTAAGGTAAAAGTTTATAGAGCAAATTAGGTTCCCGTTTAATAATTTCTACACAAATTATTCAGTGATACTGTTTACATTTTTTACAACGTGTAATCAATCTCATTCATTCCACTCTGGCTGTACCATTTCTGTACCCAAACTTTTGTTTTTAAAATTATCTTACCCAGCTTGAGGAGTCATTTATTTCCTCTGACTTCACTGGTAACACTGTCAAGGCAGGTAGGTTTCAATTCCTGTGGCAACTCTAATCAACTGTTAAAGGCCACTCGGATCAGTTTGTTGTGAAGGATTCTGAGAACACATCCTGGGTTTTAGTGATGGATGGTGTCGTGGATTGAATTGTGTCCCCCGAAAACACCTGTCAACTTGGCTAAGCCACAATTCCCAGTATAATGTGAATTGTCCATTTTGTCATCTAAAGGATTTTCCTGTGTTTTGTAAATCGTACTTCTATGATGTTGATGAGGTAGGATTAGCGGCAGTTTTGTTAATAAGGCAGGACTCAATCTACAAGATTAGATTGTGTCTTAAACCAATCTCTTTTGAGATATAAAAGAGAAGAGCAAGCAGAGAGACAGTGGGACCTCATACCACCAAGAAACAGGAGCCAGGAGAACAGCGCATCTTTTTGACCTTGGGTCCCCGCACTGAGAAGCTCCTCGACCAGGGAAGACTGATGACAAGCACATTCCCCAGAGCCAGCAGAGAGAGAAAGACTTCCCTTGTAGTTAGCACCATGAATTTGGAATTCTAGCATCCTAAACTGTGAGAGAATAAATTTCTGTTTGTTAAAGCAATCCACTTGTGGTATTTCTGCTATAGCAGCACTAGATAACTAAGACTGATGGGTAAGGATTGATTGGGTGCATGATGGTACCTGTGGATCCATCTTAGAGTTCCCTAGAGAAAAAGAACAAATTCTTTCAGTTTGGTTTTAATCTTCTTAGGACCTGGGCCTGAGATGATCATGACTGTTAAAATCTACAAAAATGATTTTACATATAATAGAAATTTTAAAGAGCTAGCTCATGGGACTGTGGGGAGCTGTCAAGTCTGAAATCTGTAGGTCAGGCAACAGGCTGGAGATTCCTGCAGCCTTGTGTCCCAGAATCCATATGTCAGGCAATGGAAAGAAGTGGAGTTCTGGCAACATGTCTACTTATAGTCTGGAGGCAGAATGTACCTTAGGGAAAACTCCTTTTTTGCTCTTAAGGCTTTAACTGATTGGATGAAACCCACCCACATTATGGGAATTAATCTGCTTTACTGAAAGCCAATTAATTTAATCACAAGTACCTCTTTCATAACAGCAACTAGACTAGTGTTTGACCAAACAACTGGACACCATAGCCTTGCCAATTTGACACATAAAATTAACCATCATGGGTACCTCCGAGTCTTCATTTTTAGGAGCTTCAGCTATTCCCATATAATATTGCAAAGTCATTCAGATGATGAGGGGGGAAATTCTACCTCCTTCAGCAGAAGTTTACTAATTTTGTAAACTTGTGCAATTGTGTAACCTTCTCTGAGCTTAAGTTCTCTCATCAGTAAAATGTGGATGATAATACCTACATCCCAGGTTTGTTGTAGGAATTAAAAAAGAAATGAAAAACACTTGACATAGTGTCTGGCACCTAATGGGGACCCAATATATGTAAGTTTACATTCTTAAGTAGCTGAGGTCCTTTCTCTGAATAACTAGGGGACATTACACAGCTTTCACACCAGGTGATAAAAATCCTTATTTTGATTTTAACAATCATGCTCATCTCATGCTCAGGTCCTCAGAAGATCTGAAACCAAATCTAAAGGGATTTGTTACAAGTAGGCACATGGGAAGCAGAATGTAATGATGCAGTGATGGCTGACAGAAGATGCTAGATGGCTAGCAAAGGAGAAGGAAACTAAAAGAAAGGTAAAAACAAAATACCACACATACAAATAATAGCAGCATTCAGGCCAATATAGTGCAGGGTACTTCAATCTGCCCAGACAATGGTGGCCTTGAGCAATCAAAAAAAAGTTTAAATCCATTTGGCATACTAACTTTGAAAAAGGTAGAACACATACAGTGCATTTTGGAAAGATTTCTATCCAAAAGTATTAAAATATCTACCAATTATCTAAAGAGCCCTCCTGCAGTTTGTTGGCCAGTTTGTGCTCCCTAATTGGTCAGTTCTTCAGTATCTAGAGAAATTTCTTGAATGTTCAATTACCCATTCCCCACTGTTACCGTTGCCAAAATTCCTGAAATTCCTATCCATCCTAATAGGAAAGGACAGCTAAAGACTCTAGCCCCACCAGGGATCATGGGTCAAGGATGCCAAACCAGTGACGTGGAAGCTGCTGGCGCTCTCTTCTCTTCCCCTTCAGTACTCAGACTCTTCATTTCACTCTGTGCCTCCCAAATTCTCCCAGATTCTGCTGCTACTTACTCCTTGTGGCCAGACTCTGAGTTTTGGGCAATGTAACATTCTGACCATTTCTTCAGGGTTAATATGTTAGTGGAAAAGCCAAGTGAACCTTCCTTTGATCCAAGAGAACTTGTGCCCTACTTAGCAGCCCTCTGGGATCATGTGTCAAACACTGTTGTCTGATTCTTTCTCATGCAAGAAGCAGTAATTACACAGCTTATCTTGAACAAGTTACTGTGCTCAGCTTTGTAGGGGATGCAAAGTTGTGTTGTGGCTGATGTTGATAAGCTTCCAGTCTGATGAAGAAGACATGCATAAGTGCTACAAACTACAGTTAAAGAAAACATTTTGATAAACCCATTTGTCCCCATGTAGCAATGAGCCCACTCGAAAACCTCATGCATGTCATTCTAGGCCTTCCTGAGAACTACGAAAACACTGAGAACTCTGAGATCTGGATCACCCTTCCATGAGGGAAGCCAGTGAAAGGAGAGTTTACAATTTGTGTTTTGAACCAACCAGAGGGGTAAACTCAGAATCTGGCTTCACTTGAGGAATTTCCTTATGTATCTAGCTCTTTAAATTTCTGCTCAGAGATTTACTGAAGTCACTTTTGAGTGACATAGTTCTTCCTTGTGTGGCAAGGAACAAGTTCAGTTTGTTTTGTATTGTTTTTTGGCCAACTTTCTTGGTCTTGTATTTCGATTTGTCATTTGAAACAATGCTAGTAACATAAAAGCTGTGAAGTAGCAGTTGATCTGGACTGTGAAGGATGAGTAAAGTTCTGCCAGGTGAAGATGAGAAGTTAGGGCTTTCCAGATATAGCAGGTCTAATTCTTTATAGATCATAGCCTCTGGTGTGAAGAAATGTAACTTTTTAAAATTTTCTATAACCAATCTTAGCTTTACCTTGAGCTGTTATTTCGCCTGATGTCTCAAAACACAATTTAGTTGGTTCCAGGCAATTTCTATCATTTCAGTGTGTTTCCCAGTTATTTCAGATTTAAGCATGGTCAGTCAATCAAGGTTTTTCCCCAACCTCTCATCTTCCCCAAGTAGCATCTGCGTTTGGGGGATCGTCTTAGGCCAGATTCCCTAGAAGTCAGCCTCTAATGTGGGGCTTCTTGTGCAAGTGATTGATTGAGGGAGTGCTCTCAGGAGAAAGCTGTAAGGAAGTGAGGGAAGCTGGATACCGCAGAGGAAGAAGCTAAGCAAAGATGAGATTTCAACTGAAATCGAGCCTCAACTTGAAGGGGAGACCTAGAGTGTGAATTGCTCCACAAAGCCTCCTGAGGCAGAGGGCCAGGTTTTTATACCCCATATCAGTCAGCCACTGGCTGCATGCCACTCCCTTGGAGGCATGTAATTTTCCAGGTATTTCTGGACAGTTCCCAGCTGAGAGCAAGTCTCTGGAGAAGTGTGTTAGCAGCCAGCACTCACAGCATTTGGAAATGGGTGCCCTGGCCAAATAAAGGGGATGGGTGGAACCAACAGTGTCTACTAGAAGTTTTCATAGTGTGCAAGCCTTGTGCCAGTGTCCTGAGTACTTGCTTCTACCATTCTGTCATCCAATGGTCTGCATTTATCAGCAGTTATTGACACTAGTCCTGCACAAATGTGCTGTTCTGTTTGTTTTTCAGGTGGCCATTGCCAACTGAGACTTACATGAGAACTCACCTGATCCCCACATATTCCCAATGCTGTAGCACCTCTGAATCCCAGCCTTGAAACCACTACAGTCTCTCTGTCTCTCTCAGGTAATCCTCTCATCCCTCTCCATCCTGGGAAGTGCTAACTGCTCCCCTGCACCCTTGCAGGTGAACAAGGTCTGTGAGGCTGCATCAGGCTCTGTGTGGGTCTTCTTTGAGTCTCACTGCCATTTTTGAGCTACATCTTGGGACACAGAGCTCCCCAGTCATAGAATTCTGAAATGTATCAGGTTATTCTATTAAGTCACCCTCCAGGGTTTCAACCTCATAAGGAATCGAGGCATGCCCCTTCTCACCCACATGCTAGCCACTTTGTCTGAGTCTCTTTCCTGTCCTCTGCTTGCACAACACTTTTGTAGTTTCTGGGATGGTTCTTCATCTACTTTCTCTACCAAAACCCGTTGCCATCGAGTTGACCCAGACTCATGGCAGCTCCATGAATATCACAGTAGAACTGTGTTCCATAGGGTTTTCAGTAGATGATTTTTGGAAGCAGATCACCAGGCCTTTCTTCTGAGGCACCTCTGAGAGGGTTTGAACCTCCAACCTTTCCATTAGCAGCTAAGCATGTTAATTGTGTAGGCCAAGGACTCCTACTTTCTCTACAATGTCTTCTTATGTTATGCCTGGGATTTTTCTATTGATATTCAAAACTAAGCTTTTGGAACTAAAAAAAAAAAAAAAAAAATTTCTGAAAAAAACAAAAAGTAGATTTTTTTTTTCTTTCATAACTATTATATTTGCTAAGGGATTTAACAGTCTATTCTGAAACATAAAAGCTGAATAACAATTATTTCTTGTCACATTTCTGCTTTAATAATCCTAGGCCTCCCTGAGGCAACAGATGCCTTCAATTAAATAATAGAGCAGCTCAAAGGAGGAAGTTTTCAGACGAGAGCGCACAGTTTAACATCTTAGGCTACTACCTTGCCAAAGACATGAGGCAACCACAGGAACAGAGGGTCAGAGAAGTACAGGCCCCATCTTGGGGAGAATTGGAGGATAGGATGTTTGCTAAAGAGGGGGAAGTGTGAGGAAAGCAAATAGACAAAACATGTGGAAAGAAGTTCAGATGACTGTTGTTTAAGATTTCAGTTTCAGATTTATTAGGGGAATCCCTAGATCACTTCACCTCCCCTGGGGCTGCTCTTCTGAGGGCATGTTAGGACTTGTAGGATCTGGATCCCAGAGAAGAGAATAGTCAGAAACCACGTTAAATCTGTTCAAGATATTTAAAATATGCAGCAAGGAAACCATTGGCCTATGTCCAAATACATCAACAAACATTCCAAATGTCTATTTACCAGAGAATAATTAAAAAGACTTAAGAATTTAGTTCAAAATATAGCTAACAACTATATAAAAAGACTACTATGGAGCCAATAAAAGGAAGATATCCTTTTTTTTCATTATTATTCTGGCTTAAAAATGAATCTGTTAACAAATTCTAGAAAGCCAAAATTAATGTAATGGCTTGGTTGAAAAGGGGCTTAGCAATTTAAATAAAAATACAACTGTGCATACCTTTCCCAGTGGGTACCCTCGGGGCACTTTTTTCTTTTTTCTCAGTTTCTTGTCTCTCTTCATCATCCTTCCTTTCCTTTCTCCTGACCACTTGGTCGTGTGTTCTGTCTACACTGCTTTTTGATGGGCTGGGCCATACCACTCAATCGGGGAGCTGCCAGCACATGGTTTACCTGGTCTGCACCATCACACTGATGGGTTCCCTCACGGCATTGTTTTTGTTGTTGTTATTGCTTTTTAATTTTTTGTCTTCAGCTTCTGTTTCTCTCCTCCGCTCTCTTCTTTCCCACACTCACTTAGCTCCACACATCACATCCTCCCCCTTTCTTCCTGCCTAAATGCACCACGTGCTGAACACCACACCCCCAAGTTGCACAGTTGCAGACCACCAGACCCTGCCCTGTCAGGCCCAGCACGTGCCATAAATGACCCATCCCCATGCCTCCCTCTCTAGCGGACCTGCCCTGCTGTACCATAGGTGAATAACTGGCCCTGCCCACCTGGACAAGGTAGTAAGAAGTATCGTGCCCACAGACAAATAAACAACAAAGAACAGCCAGCCCACCTGACCAGACATAACCAAATAAAAGAAAAAAGCAGGATGAAATAAACAAATCTACAATCAATAAACAAAGAAAGTAATTCCCGAATGTCCCAAAGACAGCAGATGATATCAAAACATACTTTAAAAAGGACAGGATGACTCCAGAAAGTGCCCAAAATAAAACACCAGATGACCTTCCAGTAGAAGAAAAGGTACTAGAACTACCTGATAGAGAATTCAAAACTCTAATATTCCAGGCTTTCCAAGAAATGAAGGAAAACACAGATGGAAATAAGGGAAAAATAGGCAAAAATCATGGAAAACACAGACAAAATCATGAAAAAGAGAGACAAAACAATGGAAGAATTCAAGAA
The DNA here is from genome assembly GCF_024166365.1 of Elephas maximus indicus. NCBI lineage: Eukaryota > Metazoa > Chordata > Mammalia > Proboscidea > Elephantidae > Elephas > Elephas maximus. The sequence goes on along the minus strand of NC_064823.1, from coordinate 24,288,012 downwards.
AATAACACTGGAACAAAATGTCAAAATAAACAAGCAACTAGAAATCACACAAAGACCGAAATTAGAAATCCACAAGATATTTTGGGCAGTGCCATAAGAGGTTTTAGGAGCAAATTTGAAACAATGGAAGGCAGGAGCAGCAAAATTGAAGACAAATCCTTGAATGCCAATTTGTTTGAGGAAAAACCAGAGAAAAGAATGAAGAAAAAATGAAGAAACCCTAAGAACAATGTGGGATACAATCAAAAGCAAAAATTTGCATGTGATCGGAGTTCCAGAACGGGGAGAAATGAAAAACACAGAGAGGATCATTGAAGATTTACTGACAAAAACTCCCCTAATATCATGAAAGATAAAAAGCCAACCATCCAAGAAGCTCAACGAACCCCATATAGGGTAGACCCCAGAAGAAAAACACAAAAACATATCATAATCACGCTCACTAAAGACAAAGACAAAGAAAGAATCTTGAGAGTAGCTCGAGAAAAACAAAAAGTCACATAGAGAGGGGTAAAAATAAGACTAAGCTCCGATTACTCTGCAGAAATCATGCAGGCAAGACGGCAATGGGATTACATATATAAGACGTGGAAAGAAAAAAATTGCCAGCCAAGAATAACACACCTGGCAAAACTCTCACTCAAATGCAATGGCAAAACTAGGACATTTCCAGATAAATAGAAATTAAGGGACTGTATAAAAACCAAACTTACAAGGATTATTAAAAGGAGTCCTTTGGTTAGAGAACCAACAATATTAGACAACAGCCTGAATCTAGTATGCAAGACTGCATCAGCCAGACACCAACCTAGGTAATAAACTCTCAAGAATAAAACAAAACTAAAAGATTTACAACAGAGAAGCAGAGAGGTAAATCTGTAAATGACAACATCAAAACAATAAAGGAGGTAATAAGCATTGTAGGTATAGAGTTTTCAAAATGGAGAGGAAGTCAAGGCAGTATCAAGCGATAAAACACTGGTTCAAACTGAGGAAGACAAAGGTAAATTTCAAGATAACAACAAATTTAACAAGCCTACTCACCAAAATAAAGAAGAAAAACATAAAGCCTCAGTAAACACAAAATCTACAAAGATGAAATAAACAACAACAGCAAAAAAATCCACAAACAAAAGGAACTCAGCACAGGAGCGTAAGAGAAACAGAGAAAACATCAGCACCACAAAAAAAAAAAAAAAAAAGGCACTACAAAATGACAGCACTAAATTCACACCTATCAATAATCACACTGAGTGTAAATGGCTTAAATGTACCAATAAAGAGACAGAGAGTGACAGAATGGAAAGAAAAAACATGGCCCCTCAATATGCTGCCTACAAGAGGCACACATTAGACACAAAGACATAAATATATTAAAAATCAAGGGATGGAAAAAATATATCAGGCAAACAACAATAAAAAAGAGCTGGCGTGGAAATACTAATCTCAAATAAGGTAGACTTTAAAATGAAATCCACCATAAAAGACAAAGAAGGACATTATATAAAGTTTAAAGAGACGATCCACCATTAAGAAGACATTATATAATGATTAAAGAGACAGTCTACCATGAAGACATAACCATAATAAATATCTACACACCCAACAACAGGGCTCCAAAATACATAAAACAAACTCTAATGGCCCTGAAAAGAGAAATTGAAAGTTCCACAATAATAGTAGGAGACTTCAACACATCACTCACAGTAAAAAGCATATAGAAAGAAACTCAACAAAGATACAAAAGATCTAATGGCCACAATCAACCAACTTGACTTCATAGACATATATAGAACACTCCACCCAACAGTAGCAAAGTACAAATTCTTTTCTAACATACATGAAATGTTTTCCTGAATAGACCACATCTTAGGTCACACAGCAACCCTCAACAAAATCCAAAACATTGAGATAATACAAAGTCTCTTCTGTGATCACATCATCGTAAAAGTAGAAATTAACAACACAAAGAGCAAGGAAAAAAAAATACATGGAAACTGAATAATATCCTGCTTAAAAACCACTGGGTGATAGAAAAAATCAAAGATGGAATCAAAAAATTTCTAGAATTAAGCAAGAATGAAAACACATCATACAAAACACATCACAGCAAAGGCAGTCCTCAGAAGTCAATTTATAGCAATAGATGCACACATCAAAAAAGAAGGGACGAAATCAAAGCATTAGCTGCACAACTTGAACATATAAAAAGAGAACAGTAAATAAAAGAAGCCCACTGCCACCAGAAGAAAGGAAATAATAATAATAAAGATCAGAGCACAAATAAATGAAATAGAGAATAGAATAACGATAAAAACAATCAAGACCAAAAGTCGATTTTTTGAAAGGATCAACAAAATTGACAAACCACTGGCCAAATTGACAAAAGAAAAACATAAGACAAAAATAACCCAAATAAGAAATGAAATAGGGGATACTATGACAGATCCAAGTGAAATACAAAGGATCATAACAGAGGACTATGAAAAAGTATACTCCAACAAATGTGAAAACCCACACTACCTACCCAAACTAACACAAACCGAAGGTGAAAATCTGAACAGATCTATAACAAAAGAAGTGACTGAAAAGGTAATTTAAAAAATTCCAACAACAACAAAAAAAAAAAAACCCTAGTCCAGATGGCTTCACTGGATAGTTCTACCAAACAGTTAGAGAAGAGCTTACACCAAAAAAAAAAAAAAAAAAATACACCAGCACTACTCAAATTTTTTCAGAACGTAGAGAAGGATACTTCCGAATTCATTCTAAGAAGCCAGAGTAACCCTGATACCAAAACCAGGCAAAGACACCACAAAAAAAGAAAATTACAGACCAAGATCTCTCATGAATATAGATGTAAAAATCCTCAACAAAATTCTAGACAGTTGAATTCAGCATCATATCAAAGAAATAATACACCACAACCAAGTGGGATTCATACGAGGGATGCAAGAATGGTTCTGCATTAGAAAATCAATCAACATAAACCATCACATAAGTAAAAGAAAATAAAAGAATCACATGATTATCTTGATCAACACAGAAAAAGCATTTGACAACATCCAATGCCCATTCCTAATTAAAAAAACTCTCAAGAAAATAGAAGGGAAATTCCTCAGCATAATGAAGGGCATCTATACAAAACTGAGAACCAACATCATTCTTAATGGAGAAAGGCTGAAAAACATTCCCCTTGAGAACAGGAGCAATATAAGGATGCGCTTTATCACCACTCCTATGTAACATTGTGCTGGAAGGCTTAGATACAGCAATAAGGTGGAAAAAAAAAAAAAAAAAAGAAAGGGCATTCAAATTGGTAAGGAAGAAGTAAAACCGTCCTATCTGTGAATGATAAGGTACTATATATAGAAAACTCAAAAGACTCCACAGGAAAGTTACTGGAACTAATAGAAAGATTCAGCAGAGTAGCAAGATACAAGAGAAACGTACAAAAGTCTGTTGGATTCCTATACACCGATAAAGAGAACTACAAAAAGGAAATCAGGAAAATAATGCCATTTATAATAAAAAAAAATAATAATAATATGGCCCCTAAAAAATAAAATACTTAGGAATGAATCTAACCAGGGATGTAAAAGACCTATACAAAGAAAACTACAAACTATTACTACAAGAAACCAAAAGAGACCTACATAAATGGAAACACATACCGTGCTCATGGATAGGTAGACTTAAAAAAAAAAAAGTTTTTTTTTTTTTTTTTGGTGAAAATGTCAATTCTACCCAAAGCAATCTACAAATACAATGTATCCTGATCCAAATACCAATAGCATTCTTTAAAGAGAAGAAAAAACTAATCATTAACTTTATATGGAAAAGGAAGAGGCCCCAGATAAGTAAAGCGCTATTGAAAAAGCACAATAAAGTAGGAGGACTCACACTAACTGACCTACTATACAGCTATGGTAGTCAAAACAGCCTGGTACTGGTAGTACAGACACACTGACCAATGAAACAGAATACAGACGTAAATCCATCCACCTACAGTCACCTGATCTTCGACAAAGCCCCAAAGTCCATCAAATGGGGAAAAGATAGTCTTTTTAACAAATGGTGCTGGCAAAACTGGATGTCCATCTGCAAAAAAAAAAAAAAAAAAACAGGGCTCATACCTCACACCATACACGAAAACTAATTCACGATGGATCAAAGACCTAAATATAAAGCCAAAAATAATAAAGATCATAGAAGAAAAAATAGGGTCAATGCTATAGGCCCTAATACATGGCATTAACGGGATACAAACCATAACTAACAACACACAAACACCAGAGGATAAGCTAGAGATAACTGGGATCTTCTAAAAATTAAACAATTAGCTCACCAAAAGACTTCACCAAAGGAATAAAAAAACCTACAGACTGGGGAAAAAATTGGCTATGACAAATCGAACAAAGTCCTAATCTCTAAAAAATCTACAGGAAAATTCAACATATCTACAACGAAAATACAAATAATCCAATTAAAAAAATAGGCAAAAGATATGAACAGACTCTTCACCAAAGAGGACATTCAAATAGCTAATAGATACATAAGGAAACGCTCACGATCATTAGTCATTAAAGAAATGCAAATCAAAACAGAATAGATACCATCTCACCCCGACATTACTGGCACGAATTAAAAAAAAAAAGAAAATAACAAATGTCGGAGAGTCTGCGGGAAGACTGGAACTCTTAAGCACTGCTGGTGGAAATGCAAAATGGTACGACCGTTTTGGAAAGCAATATGGCACTTTCTTAAAAAGCTAGGAATAGAAATACCATATGATCCAGTAATCCCGCTCCTAGGAATATATCCTGGAGAAATAAGAGCTGTCACACAAATAGACATATGCACACCCATGTTCATTCCTGCATTGTTCACAATAGCAAAAACACGGAAACAACCTAGGTGCCCATCAACAGATGAATGGGTAAACAAACTATGGTACATACACACAAAGGAACACTATGCAATGATAAAGAACAATGATGAATCTGCCAAGCATCTCACGATATGGAAGAATCTGGAGGGCATTATCCTGAGTGTAATAAGTCAATCACAAAAGGACAAATACTGTATGAAAGTACTACTATAAAAACTCATGAAAAGGTTTACACAAAAAAAGAAACAATCATTGGTTATGAGAGAGGGGAGAGGAGGGAGGGAAAAACACCAAATAGACGATAGATAAGTGGTAACTTTGGTGAAGAGTAAGACAATACACAATACTGGGGAAGCCAGCACAACTTGTACAAGGCAATGTCATGGAAGCTCCATAGACACATCCAGACTCCCAGAGGGACCAAATTACTGGGCTGAGGGCTCTGGGGACTGTGGTCTCCGGGAACATCTCGCTCAATTGGCATAACAGAGTTTATAAGGAAAATGTTCTACATTCTACTTTGATGAGTAGCGTCTGGGGTCTTAAAAGCCTATGAGCGGCCATCTAAGATACTCCACTGGTCTCACCTTGTGTGGAGCAAGGGAGAGAGAAGAAAACCAAAGACACAAGGGAAAGATTAGTCCAAAGGACTAATGGACCACAAGTACCTCCGCATTCACCAGGCTGAGTCCAGCACAACTAGATGTTGCCAGGCTACCACCATCGGCTGCTCTGACAGGGATCACAATAGAGGGTCCCGGACAGAGCTCACAAAAAATAAAATTAGACTAAAACTGCTCGTCTGACAGAGGCTGGAGAACCCTTGAGAGTATGGCTCCCAGGCTCCCTTTTAACTCAATATTGAAGTCACTTCTGAGGTTCACTCTTCAGCCAAAATTAGACAGGCCCATAAAGCAAAACGAGACTAAATGGGCACACCAGCCAAAGGGCAAGGATGAGAAGGCAGGAGGGGACGGAAAAGTTGGTAACAGGGAACCCAAGGTTGAGAGGGGACAGTGTTGACGTGTCGGGGTGGCAACCAATGTCACAAAAAACTATGTGTATTAATTGTTTAGTGAGAAACTAATTTGCTCTGTAAACCCTCATCTAAAATACAAAGAAAAAAGATTTTTCTTCTTTGACCCTTAAACTGCCTAAAAGTGTTATAGTTTCCAAATATAGTAGGAATAGAGTTTGACTGCCTTTCTGTCCTTCTTTTCCAATTTTATTGCATCTTCAAGAAGTCATCTATGATATTGATTCTTTGGGATTGGTTGAGAATTGGTTTGTAGTCTAATATCTGGAAATTTTTAATAAATATTCCACATGTGCTTAAAAATAAGAAATACAGCTGTGCAGTGTGTTCCAGAAATTCGCTAGAGTAAATTGAGTGTTGGCCACATAGCTCCTCTTAGTTCCAGATGTTTGGATCAATGAAAATTTTGCAAGCTTTTCAGTTATTTTAAGGATTTTTGTCTGTATATAGACAGATATTCAGAGTTTGTTTTTCACCTTTTTTTTTTTTTTTGCCTTTTAATTTATAATTCATTAGCAGTTAATCAATTTATAGGGGGCATTGGTTGTTCAGTGATAGAATTCTCAGCTCCATGCAGGAGACCTGGGTTCAATTCCTGGCCAATGCACTTCATGTGCAGCCAACATACCTCCATCGGTGGAGACTTGCATGTTGCTATGATGCTGAGCAAGTTTCACTGTAGCTCATAGACTAAGATGGACTAGGAAGAAAGGCCTGGCAAGCTATTTCTGAAAATCAGTCAATGAAAACCCTATGGATTACAACAGTAAAATTCACAGTGAATCATGGGGGATGGCACAGAACCAGGCAACATTTTGTTCCCTTGTGCATGGAATCACCATGATTCAGGTACTACATGACAATGTCTAATAACAAAAATATACTAATGTTAATCTGATGATTGTATTGTAGTTATGTAGGACAATATCATTGTAGAAAGTATGCACAAAAGTTGTCAAGGATGACAAGCATCACATCAACCACAGATTCTCAAAAGTAAAACAAAAAATCAAATTCAGGAAAAAGACCAGCCTTATCAGTCTGACAGAGACTGGAGGAACGCCGACACCATGGTCCTAAGGCACCCTTCTGACCTGGAACTAACACCATTCCTGGGGAACACCCTTCAGCCAAACCATAGTCAGGCCCATAAAATAAACAATAACACACAGAGGAGCGTGTTCCTTACAACAATTGATTATACGAGCTCAGAAGAACAACATTTGCTCAAAAGTAAAGATGAGGAGGCAGGAAGGAGTAGAAAATCTGGACAATATTCAAAATATACATAAAACTTCTACAACTTAACACAAAAAGACAAATAAACCAGTCAAAAAAAATGGGCTAAAGACGTGAACAGACACTTCAACTAAAGAGGATAGCCAAACAGCCAGCAAACACAAGAAAAGATGATCATTGTTATTCGCCATTCTAAAAAACCAAAAAAACCGTTGCCGTCAAGTCGATTCCGACTGATAGAGACCCCATAGGACACAGTAGAACTGCCCCATAAGGTTTCCAAGGCTGTAAACTTTATGGAAGCAGACTGCCACATCATACTCCTGGCTGGTGGGTTCGAACCATCGACCTGTGGGTTAGCAGCCAAGCACTTAACCACTATGCCAAAAGGTTTCCTCATTAACCGTTAGAGAGATGCAAATCAAAACTACAATGAGATACCATCTCACCGCTGCTAAAACGGCATTGATCAAAAAAAACAAAAACAACGAATGTTGATGTGGATGTGGGGAGATTGGACCCTTATCCACCACTGGTGGGTTGTAAAATGGGATGAAAAACAGCATAGCAATTCCTCAAAAAATTAAAAATAGAATTACCGTATGACTCGGCAGTTCCACTCCTAGGGATCTAAAAGCAATGACACAAACAGACATAAGTACACCAATGTTCATTGCCACTTCATTCACAATAGCAAAAAGGTGGAAACAACCCAAATGCCCATCAACAAAAGAATGGATAAACAAAATGTGGTATATACATACAAATAGGACAGAGTAGAACTTCCCCATGGAGTTTCCAAGGAGCAGCTGGTACATTTGAACTGGCGACCTTTTGGTCAGCAGCCCTAGATCTTAACCACTGAACCATCACACTCCACAATAGAATACTACTCATCCTTAAAGAAAAATGAAGTTCTGATACATGGTACAACATGAATAAGCCTTGAAGACATGCTGAGCAAAATAAGTTGATCACGAAAGGACAAACATTGTATGATTTCATTTATATGAAATGACAAAAACAGGTAATTATATAGAAACCGATGGTTACCATGGTGAGGGTGGAGGAGGGGAATTCACTCACTGGGAAGTAGTGAATTTCTGTCTATGTTAATGGGAAAATTGGCGTCGACTAAGGGTAATGGTTACACAACCAGACTAATGTGGCTCTTACCAGTAAGCTGTACGCCAGAGGGGAAAAAAGGGCAAAAATGGCAAATAAACTGTTCTATATAATCTTACGACTGCAACAGCAGCCAGAAAAAGAAAAAAGGTTGCAACGGTCTGTTCTACACAGGTACAACTAAACACTTCACAGGAATAGTTTTTTGGTTCTAAGATTTAGGGCCATGGCTTCCCGGATCTATCCAGCCAACTGGTCTAACGCTGTTGTTAGAGTTTCTTTTCGACCTCCTAGTTCAGCGGCTAGTGCCTGAGGTCTTAAAAGCTTGAAAGTGGCTACGCGAGATACAATTGGTATGTATTTACCTGGAACAGCACAGGAAAAAGAAGACCCAGGAATCAGAGAAGGAAATGGACTGTAGGCTGAATTGCCTCCATAAACTATTACCTCCATTACAAATGAGACCAGAAGAAACCGATGATGCCCGGCTACCGTCACTGAACATTTTGGTCTAGGACACAACAGATGGATCCTTATCAAAAGGAGGAAAAGCATGGAACAGATCTTCAAACTCAAATGAAAACCAGACTTATTGGATCCCTTGACACCAGGGGAACACTTGAATCTAACACCCTGAAATAATCTTTAAACTTGAACCAAAACAATCCCACGAAGCCATCATCAAATTAAACAACAGTTTAGCCCAATTAATTAAAAATGGGTTTGCCTTCAGCATATTGTTGTTGTGTGCCCTTCGGTTGATTCTGACTCGTAGCAACCCTATAGGATAGAGTAGAACTACCATGGAGGGTTTCCTTGGCTGTAATCTTCATGGAGGCTGATTGCCCAGGCCTTTTCTCCTGTCTGGTGGGTTCAAATTGCTGGCCTTTCAGTTAGCAGCCGAGCTCTTAACCATTGCAGCACTGGGGCTCTTTGCCTTGCATATAGTGCTCTTGTAAAGAATTATCCATACGAGCTTAATCTGACAACAATTCATCTAAAGGACAGATGAGAACTTTAAGGGATAGAGAGCCTAAGTTAATGGTGATGAAACAATATGGGTACAGAGGGCACTGGGTTTGGGTTAGAATGGTGACACAACGTGACGTATGTAAGCAAGGTTAAGGAACTGTTCATGTAGAAATTGTGAATGGATGTATGTTTGGTTGTATTTATCAACACCAAAAATAAATAAAATATTAAAATATATTTTTTAAAAAATCTCTGGTTGTAGGGCAGAGTATCACTGTGTGTGCTCTTTTTTTATTTTTAATTTTTTAATTTCCTCAAGTGATAATGTACAGCCACCAGACTTGAGAACCACGGATCTATGGAATGGAAATCTTAAAACTCCAGAGATTCCTTGCTATGATAAAATATCTCTATCTCAGATACCCATGTGTACTGACATAAAAATATGTTCAACACATATTTTAAATGAATAAAGCAAACTGTAGAAAGGCAGGTAAGTATGAGTACATTACTGAAAAAAATTAAAATCTGTAAGAATAATATGCTTGGGTTGGTTTTATGGAATGGATAGATTCATGTTATCTCTCAAACTTTTCTGGTTATTTATAGAAAAGAAAATCTAGATGAACATATATGCCAGTTGTCATCAAACGGATTCCGACTCATGGGAACCCCATGTGTTTCAGAATAGAACTGTACTCCGTAGTGTTTTCAATGGCTGTGATCTTTCAGAAATAGATTGTCGGGCCTTTCTTCTGATGAACCTGTACGTGGATTCAAACAGCTAACCTTTCATATATTCACCTTTTGACACCTTTTCCTTTATGAGTATGAGGCGTTGGGGGTTCGGCGGTAGAATTCTCACCTTCCATGCGGAGACCTGGCTTGGATTCAGGCCAATGTACCCCATGGGGAGCCACCACCTGCCTGTCAGTAGGAGCTTATGTGTTGCTAAAATGCTGAACAAGTTCCAATGGAGCTTCCAGACTAAGATGGACTAGGAAGAAAGCCTTGGTGATCTACTTCCAAAAATTATCCAGTGTTAACTTTATTAATCACAATGGTCTGATTTGCAACCCACTGTGAGAATGACGCAGAGCTGGGCAGCTTTCATTCCATTGTGCATAGGATTGCAGACGCAGAGCTGGGCAGCTTTCATTCCATTGTGCATAGGATTGCCAGGAGTTGGTGGCTGACCCCACAGCAGTTAACAATGACAGTGAAGTTCTTATCTGCAACCTTGGTTGAATCAGACAATTTTACATTTACATTTATAGACAATATTCCTATACCAGGGAATGTTGCCATTCACATATGAAAGCAAAGGAGCGAAGTTTTTGTATATTAAAAGCACTCTGAAAATATCCTACCCATATACTTTTTTGAGAAAATTCTCTAACCAAATGAAAATTATTCTCTCATGATAGGGAAGAAGAAAATTTCAAGAAACTTTGATGAACGGTGAATCTTATAATATTTACAATTAAATCTAAATGGATAATGATAGCTAACTGGGAATTATACTGTTAAGAATTTTGAAATAACCAAACCCAAAATCAAACCCATTCCCACTGAGTCAATTCTGACACATAGCAATCCTATAGGACAAAGTAGAACTGCTCTATACAATTTCCAAGGCTGCAGTGGTTTGGTTTGGGTTTGATTAATCTTTACGTAAGGCTACTGCCACAGCTTTCTACTGTGGAGTGGTTCGAACCTCTGACCTTTTGGTTAGCAGCTGAGCACTTCACCACTGTGCCACCAGTGCTCCTTAATTTTGAAATAGGAAAGACATATTCTGAGGGAAAACTTCATAATAGTCTGGGATTGAAATCCTAAAATTATCTTAGCCAAACTCAGGATTTGGAGTCTTAGGGAAGATATGGGAAAGTGAAGTGTTCTAAAGGTTTCATTTCAGAGGAAGGAGTGAAAAAGCAGTGCGCAAGTAACACGGCTTGGTAGGAAGGTAATTAATTTTTGATCTAGCAATAGATATATACAGATTTAATTATACCTGTTAGGAACTGGAAGACAACCATTAGTACAGTTGAAAAGTATATGAAGGGAGTGAGTAATCTGGAAGTCATAATTATTTAATTTATCAATACAAAAATAACTAGGAAAGTTAGTTATGAGTAGCAGGATGAATTGGCATAATGAAAATATCAGTTCATGAGTCAAGAAGCTCAATTAATCCAATAAAAGTAAGAACAAGAGGAGGAAAGAAAATAAAGCATAATAAAGATACAATAAGATGAAAGCAATAAAATTAAATATATCAATTTTTGATATAAGTGTAAAATCCTATCACGAGGCAAAAAACTCTCAGATTGGGTTAAAAATCAAATTCAATTGTATACGATATCAGATAGGGTCTCAACAAGACGTCACACTCAGAATAATTTGAAAAAGGTTTTCTTAGGAAAAGGAGCCCTGGGGGCGCGGCGGTTAAGTGTTTGGCTGCTAACTGAAAAGTCAGCAGTACAAACCCGTCAGTCACTCTGGAGGAGAAAGATGTGGCAGTCTGCTTCCATAAAGGCTACAACCTTGGAAACTCCATGGGGCAGTTCTATGGGGCGCTCTTAGTTGGAGTCCACTTGACGGCAGTGAGTTTGGTTTTGGTTTGGTGTTACACTGAGGCTGATAACAGAACTTACTGCTAAGCTAAAGGACAAGATAGGACAGGGTTACCAGAACCTAGAAGGAAAGGCTCATGTAGAGGAGGCCACCAGAGAGTAGCAGTGACTTTCAGGTGAGGGTCACAGATGGCCTGAGGTGACATTACAGGGAAGGAGCTGAGAATTGACCTCCCTTTCTTTCTGCCTTGATCTAGCCAGAGAGCAAGGGTGGAAGCTCATGTTGTCCATACAGGTCAGCTTCTTCCGAACGAGAGCAGAGTGGAGTAGGGTGAAGAGTGGATCTAGAGGAGCCATTTTAAAACCATTTGGGAAAAAACCCCAGAACCCAGTGCCGTCGAGTCATTCCGACTCATAGCGACCCTATAGGACAGAGTAGAACTGCCCCACAGAGTTTCCAAGGAGTGCCTGGCGGATTCGAACTGCTGACCCTTATGGTTAGCAGCCATAGCACTTAACCACTACGCCACCAGGGAAAAGCTGCACCTAAATTAAAGTGCCAAAAAAAAAAAAGCTTCCAATAAAGGAATAAGGAAAGGTATCTAACAGCAATAGGGTGTTAAAAAAAACCAAAACCAAACTCTTTCCCGTCTTGTGAACCAGCTGCAGTCGAGTGGATTCTGACTCATAGTGGCCCTACAGGACAGAGTAGAACTGCTCCACAGAGTTTCCAAGGAGTGCCCTGTAGATTCGAACCACTGAGCTTTTGATTAGCAGCCATAGATCGTAACCACTACTCCACCAGGGTTTCCCAACAGGATGTTGGTAGGACATTTTCTGTTACCCAGAAGTAGTGGAATTAGGCTAAAAGATTCTCTCCTATGCTGAAGGAAAACATGAGATTTTAATTTGAAAGAGTTCACTGATCCCAGTCAGGATTAATGAAAACAAAACAACAACAATAACAAACCCTAGATGTACCCTATGAAAGCTGTGAATTTCAGAGATTAAAAAAAAAAAAAAAAATTTACAGGCTTCTAGACAAAGAACAAGTAACTTTCAAAGGTAACTTGCTGGGGAGAAGAAACGACTAAATATCCTCCCACAGAACAGCCACCTGGAAGCCACGCTGCCAAAATATCCCTGCAGGACTTACTAATAGACACTCTGATACTACTGGGAAGAGGGAAAAGGTCGTTTTTAGGCCTTGAAAGAGTTAAGTATTCCCGGTAAGAGGCACTTGAAGCCAAGAGATACACAGAGGTTGGAAGTACCTACAAGGTGGGGTGACCTGCATGTAGTCCCTTGGCTGGACGCTTGCTGAGGAACAGAAAACTCTGTTCCAATCATGTGATGCCACCAAAGTAATACGTGGTCAGAGAATTCTTGGGAGAGCCCTGTAGGTCTCCTGAAGTATGTGGCACATAGAACGTGGGCACCGTGTCTTCTTCTGGTCTAGAAAATCTTGAAGGTGGGTGACCACTGAATGACCCGTGCCAGGAGGGTGAAGGAACAATGATGAGGTATAAGTATGAGGAAGACGAGGCAACCTTCCACCTCATCCCAGCTCCAACTTGCTATGATACTATATTATGGAACCTTAACAACTTTTTCAGTGGAGAACAGAATATCAGACATTTTTTCAAAGGATAGTCATAGCATGTTTTAAAAGACTCCTCAGCAATATACACAAATAAATTGACACAAAGCCTATTTGGTAAACTAGGTACATAACAACAGAAGTATTTGGGACAGTGGTAAACAAAGAAACCAGTTGCCACTGAGTCAGTTTTAACTCATGGAAACCCCAGGTGTGTCAGAGTCGAACTGTGATCCATGACTGATTTTTTGGAAGTAGATTGCCAGGCCTTTCTTCTGAGGTACCTCTGGGTAGACTCAACCTTTGGATTAGCAGCTGATCTCATTAATCATTTGTACCACCCAGGGACGCCAAACAGTGGTAAAATACCACCTAAGTAACTAAAAATAGCAGGATAGTAACTTGATGAAATTTAATTCTTAAAATACTAATTCTGTGAATTGTATAGCAAGATAAGAAATTATAAAGGTAAGGAAGAAGAGTAGTATATGAAAATATCTCTAGACTATGATTGCACCAGTGCAAAAAAGTACATAAGCCAATAAGCAAATACTAGAAGGGAGCACAAATAAAATAAGAATAATTGATGTCTTTGGCTAGTGGAATGTGGGTGGGGTTTTTTTCTTAATCATTTCTTTTGTTTCTATAACGTTGCTTATGCAATAAATGATATCAAAAGAGAAACAAATGGAGGAAGTGGAACCAGAACTATTAGACAACCCTTGAGGAATTTTGCTGTTTAAGGAGGCAGAAGATACGGCAGAATCTGGAAGGAGACGTGTGATCAGGGGAAGGGAGGAGCTTTGTTTTACAGACAGGAAACATAGTTACATATTTTTAGCCTGATGAGAATGATCCATTAGAAAGGAAGAAAATTGATGGTGGAGAAAGGAGAGTTGCAGAATAAAGTCCTTTGGTAGGGGAGAGAAAATCTACCCAACGCTTAAGTGAAGGTGGGCTTTAGACAGGAGCAGGAGGTGTCAATTTGTAGTAACAGATGGCAGGTCAGGGGACATGTAGAATATATGGGAAGAAGTGCAGATAGGCTGGCTAATCTGATGGTAGGAAGTTGAGGAAGTTCTGTTCAGATCAATTCCATTGTCTCAGTAATACAAGAAGCAAAGCAAGGTGTCAGCTAAAGATGGGGGTTGTTTGAAGTTTAAGAAAAGGGAAGAAGGTGTCAAATGCTCTTGGAGGCTGAGTGAGTTAATGAGGAGGATAAAACAATTGCCAGGGTTGATTCCGACTCGTAGTAACCCCCTATCAGAGTAGAACTGTGTTCTACTGAGTCTTCAATGGCTGACTTCTCAGAAGTAGATCTGTAGGTATTTCTTCCAGTCTCCTCTGGGTGGACTCAAAACTCCAAACTTCCAGTATGCAGCAGTGCGCATTAACTGTTCGCACTACCCAGGGACTCTGGAGTTAATGGACTAAGGCTTTAGTATGGTAGGCTTTCCTGAGAGAACAGGTGTCTAATTGAAGTTTGGGCAGCAACAGGTCAATGTTGGTGTCTTGAACACACAGTCTTTCTTCTTTCCATCCACTCTTAAAGAGTTCAATTTCAGTATCATAAATTGTTCCCTAATTTTAAAAAGGAGTTGATTAGTTGCTATTATCCTTCTTTTTCATTTTATGTATGAACAATGATGTTGTCAGTACGCTTATGAGCAGCTATCTTGAACTCTCAGCTCACATTTACTCTTTGGGTGTTTTATCATTATACAAGAACATCTTCTGGAAACATCAGAATGAGCTGATGCAACGCACTGATGCCACCACCCACTGGACACCATGACCCATGATCTATGGGTGTGAATTGTAGTTTGCACATTCTCAGGAGTACTGACACTCCTCAGAAACTTCAGAAAAAAAAGAAAGAAAGAAATCTGTATCATTTTTCTCTGTATGAGTGTGTAGTCATTTTTTTAGAAATGGTTTTAAGTGAAGACAGGGCCACACAAATTGTATGACTAATTTCTCTCAAAAGTTAGGTCCTTTTTGTAACCTTTTACAGCCTACACACTGATGTCACACTGATGTCACTAACAGGACTAAATACCAGTGAGGTGCATATGTGTGCATATTGGGATTTATTCTAAGTTATCAGGAAATGAGAAGAGAAATGAACAAGAGACCCTGTAGAAAAACAAACTCATTTAGGAGGAAAAAGAAATTAAAATTAGGCAGTTGAATACGTTGGCCATTATTATACCCACTGCTTTTTTGACAAGAAGCTGCCAAAAAAGAAAGTTGTTGCTCAAAGAATTAATGCCAGGAAAGTGTTCACTTTCCAGTTGAGCTTTTATCAAACATTGTAAATTATAGAATATATCTTATTTCGCTTATTGCCTTGACTACCAGGAAGATTAGAGCTAAATTTAACGAACGATGAATGTAAAGCTCAAGCTCCTGGTACAATTACTGTTGTCTGTTTAAATGATTTGTATTGCTCATTTTTATAATTTCAAATTCTCTTAACTTTTGTCTTTTAATAGGCAGGTGGTAATTTGAAATTGTTTTTCAAAATAGGAGGGCCAATATCTTGCAAAATAGGGAGATGATCATATGTTCTGCAATAAATAAACGGTGGAAATTGGAAATTAGCATTTTTTGGCAGTTCTGATACATGTATAATGCTAAGATTTAAAAATGCTTGTCTTTATAATAGTCAAAATGTTTTTCTTAATTTGTTTAAAATGTCTTTTACATGGATACTGAAAACATTAACTTTAGCTCAGTCCATTAGAATTGTAATGGGTCCTAAACTGAATCTTTGCTATAACTTCCTTATTCTATTAAGTAAACGACTGGTCAAAACATTAGCTTTTCAGACAGCATATTGTTTGGAGGGCTTAAATTAATGAAATGCATTTTCCTCTAAAAAAAAAAAAAGTAGAGGAATATTGTAAAAACACTTGAAATTTTCAAGTCTATCCAACTCCTGTTCCAGGTTTTGCTTTGTTTTATCGCTACTCATTCCTTCCATGTTTCTTTTGTAAGGAGACCTTAACCTTAAGAACACTAATTTGAAATGAAATTGCGTATTCTCCTAATGACTACAGGCTGAGGTGTATAAATTATTGTTTCATCCCACGGGGTGATTGCTGTAGGTCAGGCTTGAGGTCACTGACTGGACAGTTACAAACAAAGTCATAGTTTGGCTGAGGGCATAGTAAACTTGGACTGCTGACAAAGGCTGATGCTTCTTTAGCAATGAAAGAAAAAAGTATTCAGTTCTCTCCTCTGAACACAAATAAGCACTGGGTATATAAGGAGCCAGTTCTGGTGAATTGGAGTTTATAATTATTTCCAAGTCTGGAATGCATTGCTGTTTGACCATATGTGGCCAGGTCAAAGGTACTGGTGTTTGGGAACACTTCTGGGAAAATAAAATTACCACCAAGAAAAGGTAAAGAACCTTAGCATTGTAGAGTTGGAAGAGACCTGTATCTAGAAGGGCTAACAAAAGAAGAATCCATAAGTGGGTACTCTCTTTGAAGATCTGAAGGAAAAGAGTTTCTACAACTTCTCACTATAGTCCACTCTCATTCAGTCTTTGAGTAAGAGAACCTGATGACACATGGACATTTATACAAACATGAGTATAGTAATGAGTGTTGCCCTTCTTTTGAAAACCATCCACCTTATCAAGGTCTCCTTAAGATGTAAATGCTCCGGATGTGATCTGTTCAAAGGTCAGAGGAATTGTAGCCTCCTGCCATTTGGTTACTAAACATCTATTAATGAAGCCCAGTTATATTAGCTTTTTTGGCAACAACTTTACTCTTTTGGTTCCTACCAACCTGTGATCTTTTCTATGTGATGTTTATTCCAAGTCAGATTCTTCCATGCTGTAGTTGCCAAATTAATTTCTTTTTTAAACTTCGATGTAGATGTATCTACATTATTACTAATTTTATCTTAATTTTCTACCTTGCAGAGAATCTTTTAAATTTTAATTTTGTTATCTGTCCCACTAGTTATTAATTCTTTGAGCCCTGGTGGCACAGTGGTTAAGAGCTTGGCTGCTAACCAAAAGGTTGGCAGTTTGAATCTATCAGCCACTCCTTGGAAATGCTATGGGACAGCTCCACTCTGTCCTATAGGGTCGCACAATGAGTCGGAATCGACTGTGGCAACAGGTTTGGTTTTTTGGTTTTATTTAGTACTTTGAGCTTTACGATGATAAAATTTTGGCAATAATTACACCTCTGTGGAAATATGAGCACTGCTGATGAGAATATAACTCATCACAGGCATTTTGGAGGTGAATTTGACAGTATCTCTTAAAATTGAAAATGCAGGCACCCGGTAAATCCATTACTGAGTAAAAACTCTGGAGAAAAACTTAAATATTTGAACATGGAGATGAGTCATTGCAGCAGTTTGTAGTACCAAAAGCTTATTTATACCCTAAATGCATATCAATCAGGGAATAGTTAAGTAAAGGTAGTCCCTGACTTACAACATATTCAAGTCACGATGAACTATACTTACACAACCATCCTTTGTTTGATGTTTATTGTACATCTTATTGTTAGCAATATGTACTGTATACAATGTTGCAGTGTGTAATTTGCTGATGTTATTATTCTCAGATGTTCACTCACAGATGTTCAATTTAATGATTTACTGTTCAAAACACTGCCAAATAGCAGTGTCATAGCACAAAAAGAACTTGCACTCTGTTAAAAGTGAAAGTAAAGAGATCTATTCAGGGAAGAGAAATAGCCAGTCTGGGAAACACAATGTAACTCCAGATCACACAGTGTTCTAGTGCTCTGAGGGAGAAGCAAACTATTTATACAGAAAAGTGGGAAAGGGAATTTGTGACCACAATCATGGGGGCTTGAGATGACATATAGTTACAAGACTTGTTGCAGGGAAGTTAAAATTTTGTAGGGTTAACTAATCTATTTTCTAACCAGACTTTCTGGAGCCAACCTAGCAAGTGATTTTCTGAAATGTCCACACACACATTCTTCCTGGGGCATGCTGCACAAACGTTCTCCCAAGATCACCCAGATAAACATTTTCTGACAAACATTTCTTCATAAACCATGTCTATGCCTCTTCTATCGTTTGGTGAGAGCACTTAAAGGTTAGCAAGAAGTTTCATGTCACTGGATTCTAAATCACAGGCTCTATTCTAAGGAAGGCAGAAAGGAGGGCTTACGACAGGCTAAAGTTTAACTAGAGAAATGGAGCTTTGATTCAGGTTTGTGTCAGTCATTTTTAATCATGAAAAGCACCTCAGTTTTAGGGAACCCTCGCACATTCTCCCCTCTTGATCAGGAATCTCCATAGAGATTCTTCGATCACTATTATGAGAGTGCTTTCTTCTGTATAGACCTCTATTTGGAGCTTTGGATGGCCACTCATCAAGCTTTTAAGACCCCCGACACTACCTACTAGTCCACCTTGCCTAGAGGAACGGTTATTAGTGGTAGCCGGGCACCATCTATTTAAATGAGTTCTTCACTATGTCATAGCTTAGACACTCCACTTTTGTGATCTTCTAATTGCATGTGGAGTGAGGTCACATCAGGAGGAACAACTTAGCATTTCCAAAATGACTAACTCAAGGTGTGAAATCAGTTTTCTCTAAAGGCATAATTTCTGAAAAGTATGTTACTTTTTGCATAGCATGGGGAGAGGCAGTTTGATTACAGGCGTTACATAAGCATTTCATAGCAAATTTAACAAGTCCTAAAATAATGGTTATAATTGTTAAAAGAAGTAACCCAGTTACAACCAGGACCCAATATCATGGGGTAGCCAACTGAATATGGCAAAAATGGAATGGACAGTCCTGGGAGGAATGTTATGTAATCAAGTGGCTTTATGTTGGGTTTCAGTGATGTCCTATTTCACTGCTCCAGAAGTATTAATTCAAGAGCAAGCAACATGAAGTATTAGCTATAGCACAAACTCCTTATGGTTGCGCTAATAAAAAAAATCCAAGACTATTCTAAGGTCCAAGATGACCTTTAAAAATGAGCCCAAGGATTCCTGTTGGGCGGTCATTCCATCAGTGACATGGTCAGCAATCTGAGCCATAGTGGCAGATAAATTGCAAATAGATTTTTCTAATTGTAATATGCCATAAGTAGGAACAAACGCTAGAAGAAATGACCAACCCCATCCTGGCCTATCAGTGAGGGAATTGTTGGGAAGGGTAATTTCTCTTTTATGCAGTGTTACTAATTTTAATTCACTTGTCTAATTCAAACTGTCATTATATGAATGGATATTTAAGGGAATTCCAAAGGTGTCCAGAGTACATTGGCCTACATGTTCCACCCATGTAAACATGGTAAGGCCCAAGAATAGAACTCAATGTTGGACTTCTTTCTTAAATAGGTGGTTCCTCCACATGAAAAGATATATCCATATGGGGCCATAACATGCCCTTTCCTGTTTGCTTATTGGGGAAGGGAACCGTTTGATTGGCTTTCTCAAGCCGGCTTTCAGTTAAAGAGTTATTACAAATAGATAACCCTTTGAATTCCAGATGCTTTTTGAGCTGGCTGAAAATTGGAGAAGTCTGGTGGTCATTGGTGAGACAGAAATCTATTAAGGTGGAATAGAATTGGGCATTACCAGCAAAAAGAGTATACCACTCAGGGCTACAGCACCGGTTGAGATCCACCGAGAAATGAATAAGATAAAAATAAGGTACTAATGGATAGGGTAATAGTACTGGGGGGTGCCACAGCTTGACACGGATGAATCATTTAAATGGCCTCTCAAAATTGATGGTAAAATTAGGTATAAATGTATAAGATAGTGCTGGAATGTCTAAAGGATAAGAATGGTCTTGTGTAGACTGAGGGGAGCAGTGACATATCCAATAGTCAGTTACACTTCCAGCACTGGCCACTGACTGAGCTAACCTGACAAGAATATTTCCTTTCCAACCCTTAGTGAGAGTTAGTAAAAATAGTAACAGACTACTTAAGAAGAGCTTCATAATAAAGAAAAACTACCCAGAAGTAAAGTAATAAGGCAAATAATAAAGTAAGTTCCTTCAGTCACCTGCATGAGAAAATAAAATTTTACTGGGGGATAACACCACAATAATGAAGCAAAGCTAATAACATGAGAAAAGTTATAATTATAAAGCAAAGTCTGAAGATCTCAACAGCTTGCATGAAGTCTTGATCCGTGATATTGGGACCAGATGACTATTTCAGATGTCATTTGCTTCTGACCACTAGGGCCAGTGATCTTCAGTTCCACAGAGGGCTGAAAAGTCCATAAAGAGGTCTTAACTTTCTTCAATTGAAACAAGTAAATCCAAGTTTTTAGTCCTTGTAATTTAGAAACACAAGGATTGGTAAGAAGGATCAAATAAAATCCTTTCCATTGAGGTTCTAAGGGATCATTTAACTGGTGTCTTTTCCAATATACAGAATCTCCCAAGACTGCTGGGTAATTGGTATATTTCTAAATTCTTATCATCAAAAGCTTATTTAACTTGTGAAAAATATTCTTTAGAGTACTGTATTAATGACTGGCAATATTTCAGTAAATCAGCTTGTGCAATGTTAGGGTCAGTATAAATGACATAAGGGAGAATCATAGGTCTTTCAGTAATTATTTCATAAGGAGTAAGTTTATGGGTCCAAATAGTGTAGATCTCAGATTTAAAAGGATTAAAGGGAGTGCTTTAGTTCAAGGGAAACTTAAAGCTTCACAAAGCTTTGCAAACTGGGCTTTGATTATTCCATTAGTACTGTCCACTAAACCAGAAGATTGAGGATGTTAGGGACAATGCAATCCTTGGCAAGTGGGAAAGACTCAACATAGCTCTTGAACAACCTGACTGGTAAAATGAGCTCCTCAGTCACTACAAAGAGTTTTGGTGTTCCCCAGGTGGGTATAATATTTTCAAAGAGCTTCTTTGCTACAAAGGTGGCAGTAAAATGTCGGCAAGTAAAAGACTCTACCCTTTGTAAAAATCTACAAATCATTACTAAGACATATTTATAGCCATTAGACGATAGCAACTGAATAAAATCTAGGTGTCATTCAAAGATAGGTCCAGAAAGTAGAGGATATTATCCTGGCAAAACTTTGAGAGGTTTTCCAGAATTGTAACAGGGGCAAATGGGACAGTAGGTAGTTACATATAAAGCAGCCTCAAAAAATTTTCCCCACCAATATTTTTTCATGATTTCAATCATTTTATCACATCCTAAATGAGAGCTTCCATATAGGGCCTGCATCTTAGGAACATGCAGACATTTAAGTAAAACTAATTTCTTGTTAGGCACAGTGCACAATTTAGTGTCAGGGTCTTGGTAGCAGCCTTCTTTTTTCTATTTGCTTATTTCATCTGCTTGAGCTAATTGTTGATTTTTAAATGTTTTTCTGAGGTTAATTCAAAAAGATTGTAATTATTAATGAATAAATCAGGATAGTTTCCATCTTCAGTCCTCATAACAGCTGAGACAACCTCAGAGGCAGCTTGTTTGGCTGCCTTGTCAGCAAGGTTATTTCCTCTAATTTCTTCAGTTTGGGGCACTCTCTTAGGTTAGTACTTGTATTTCTATTATAGCAATTTCAGAGGGAAACAGCAGAGCTTCTAAGAGTTCACTACTAAGATTGAATTTTTATACAGAGTAGAATCTAATATTGGAGGCAGCTAGGAGGACTTTGTAAAAAATGAACCTACTAGCAGAAAGATGTTGAGTTAAAGCAGAATTAAGTATTTTAGATACTGCTTGGGGTACATAAACATCCAAAAAATTTCCTAGCACTGTATTGGTAGTGCTTTCTACTAGTTGAGCTGTTGTGGCCACAGCTCTGAGGCAGGCTAAGGGAACCAGCTGTAGGCTATAGTAGCCCACAGGCCGTTGGTGACCTCCGTGCTCCTGAGTTAATATGTCCAGGGCATTTCCCAACACTTCATGTACAAAGAAAAATCTAGGTGATAATAAGGAAAACCTAAGGCAGGTGTATACATTAAAACTTCCTTTAATTTAACAATACCTTCCTGATCTTCTGAAGTAATTTGGAATGATTGGCACAGAAACTTCTAAATACTTATACAAAGGATGAGCTAAAAGAGAAAAGTTGGGAATCCAGATTCAGCAATAGGCACAGACCCCTAGGAATCCTTGCAGCTGTTTTTTAGTAGGGAAGACAAAAATAGCATCTTTTCACTTAGGATCAATAGAAATGCCTTCTGCAGAAATTAAATGACCTAAATACTTAATGAAAGTGCTCTGGTGGCACAGTGGTTAAAGTGCTCAGCAACTAACCAAAAGATCAGTGGTTTGGACCCACCAGTCTGCTCCACAGGAGAAAGATGTGGCAATCTGCTTCTGTAAGGATTCAGAGTCTTAGAAATCCTATGGCACAGTTTTACTCTCTCCTATAGGACTTCTGAGTTGGACTAGGCTTAAAGGCACTGGGTTTAGGGTAGATACTTAACAGAAGCTTGGGCCAATTGTAGTTTTTCTTCTGAAACTTTATGTCCTCTGCCAGCTAAATGTTTTAACAAGATTACACTATCTTCCAGACAAGCCTGCACGAAGGCAGAGCAGACTGGCAAGCCACCAACATGTTGCAGCTGTGTGAACGTACTGGCAAACCGTAAGGGCTGCAAGTCTGCATGCAAGATCTGAGAAAAATATGTGGGAGATTCAGTAAACCACTGGGGCATTACAGTCCAAGGAAGGTGTTGGCTTTCCTATGAAAAAGCAAACAACTATTAACTATCAGGATGCACGGGAATGCCAAAAGAAGAAGAAGAAGCACTACAAAGATCTACAATCGTAAAATGAGTTGTGTCCTCAGGGACATTAGAAAGCAATAAATGGGGATTAGGGGCTACAGTGAATCAAAGAGCTAAAAACATAAAAGGAGTTGTGTCCTAGGGGACATTGGAAAGCAATAAATGAGGAGTAGGGGCTACTGGGAATCCGGGAATAACAATGTGGTTGATTGCCCACAAATCTTTTTTATTTTAATAATATTTTACTGTGTTTTAGGTGAAAGCTTAGACAGCAAAAATGGCTCCTTTTAACAATTTTCATACAAATTGTTCCATGCCATTGCTTACAATTTTTACAAAGTGTCAGCATTTTCATTATTTCCATTCTGTTTGTTCTGTTTCCACTGATCTAGCTTCCCTTCCCCTCCTTGCCTTCGCTTGCTTGCTTTTGGGTAAATGTTGACTGTTTGGTCCATGTAGTTAATTATTTAAGGGACCACATTACTCAAGGTGATATTGTTTATTTTATAAGCCAACCTTTGATTTTATTGCCCACAAATCTTGAACAAATATATATCCCCTATTATTAGGTTTCTCAACTGGGAGGACAGGGTCTTGAAAGGACTGGTGCAAGGAACAATGAGGCCTTTAGAAAGAAGGTTTTGTATTATTGGAGTAAGTCCCTCTTTGGCTTCTTGTTTGAGAGGACACTAGGGAATTTTAGACAAAGGTTTGAATAAATCTGTTTGGAATTTAACTGGTCCTGTGAACATGAATTGCCCTACGTAAGTAGATGTGATAGCCTACAAAGTTCAGGAACCAAGAAAGGGCTTCTAGGGGGAGAAGACTAGGCAGGGCTGAACCTTGAAGAGGCAAGACAAGTGCCTGCATATAGCAAATAACTTCCTCTTTTTCTTGAATGTTATCTAAGTAAGAATCTGTTTGCTTAAGAGTGTTGGGCAGGCCTAATAAAATTTCTCGTTTTTCAGCAAACTGAAAATAACAATTCCATTTAGATAGAAGGTCTCAACCCAACAAGTTGACTGGAGTACTAGGACAGAGTACAAAAGGGTGTAAATCTTCAATAGGATCAAGAGATACTGAAACAGGTTGGGAATGATTCAAAGTTTGCTTTTAGTTTGTAAACCCCACTACTTTAGAGGTTTTATACTTCAGGGCAGGGACTTTTGCAGACAGGTGGGGTTTATTGCAGACACGGTGTTTACAATATCAAATAAAAACTTTCAACGTTCTCCATTAACACACAAAGTAGTTTCTCCCTATGAGTTAAGGGCTACCATAAGAAAAGTCCTTGTTTTATCCCTGGAGCTCTTCATTCCAGATCAGGAACTGAACAAGGCAATCTTGTTTGTAAATTTTTTGTTTGCTTTTCAATTTATAACATTCCCTACTCCGATGCCCAATCTTCTTCGACAGTGGCAAGTGCCTGGTTTGGTGCCACTAGAGGGCTTAGTAAATTTCTTCTGAAGAGGAGACTGTAATTGCTGTAACTGAAGGGTCATCAGCTTGTTAGTTTTTGAGGTTTGTTTGGTCTCCAAAGACTGAGAGAGTTTGTGAGCAAATTAGTTAACTCAGCAATTAGGGCTGTTTTCTAATCTAATAGGTGCCTTTTCACTAACACTGAAATTATTGGGCCTGAGACCAGAAAGGAACACAGAGTTAATTTTGTGTGAGTTAAGGGGACAAAGTTCACACCAGTGTTGTGTGGGGACTCTCCGTAACCCATGGGCTGAATTTTAAAAGGTATTTCACTCAACAATTTATCAGGCAATGGTGGGCCAGCCATTTGTTTTGGATAGAAAGGTTGTTCAGCCAGGGTATTTTCAGAAAAATAAGAAGGCAAAGAAAGATATATAGGAACAGTAGCCGGAAAAGGAGCAGAGGGAGTAGGAGAGAGCTCTGATAATGCAGTTCCTCATTCCGATTGGTTAACTTTGAAACTGTATCTTTCAGGGAAGCTATTTTACTGTACCGATATATTTTGGAGACCTCTAGATACCAATCAAAGTAGGAATCCCATTGAGGTTGTTTAATCCAGCAGACTTTATTTTCTAATTTACTGTGCAGAAAAACTAACTTATAAAGTTCAAAACATCTCCAAAGTAGCCACTGATTTTTCAGACTGTCCCTAGTAAGCTCATGCCATCAAGATAAATATACGCAGTTCTGCAGGCCAAAGTGCTCACTTATATAATGAGCAGAGGTCCCAGAGTGGGGGACCCTGAGATACTCTTAGATTTGGCATATCCCATACTATTTTCTGATGGACAGAACAAACATGTGCACAATGAATTCACAATGAATTCCCAAAACTGATCATTACTCCCTGTTTCTCAGAGTCAATTACCTACAAGGGATTGCTATAGGGTTTATAACAATGTGTGCTTCATTACAGGGAAGTTGTCTTGAGACTGGAGGGCAGCCTAATGCTTCTGGCCTTTCCCCTGAACCGGTTTCTCCTGTCACTGGAAAGAAACTTTCAGTTGGTGGTCAAGCGCCCTAAGGGCTTTTACTTGTTAGAACCTGTGTCCATGCTTTTGCAGCTTATAGATTCTGAGATTCCCAGGCAATGATCAAGTCACAAACCTGAACTAATGTCTCAGCCCAAGTATCCAAATTTACATTGGACAAAAAGACAGAAAAACATATAGACACTAGATCCCCAAATGAAAATTCAGAGAGTATCAGCACATGAAAGCAGAGCTCGAATCCAGGAGGTTTTTTACATGTGGTGACTCCCGGGAGACGATCAGCCCAAATGGCTCTTGCTGGTACCTGAGCTCAGGTCCTCAACTTCTCAGGGGTTGAGGTTGGCAATACATCTTCACATCCCACTTTTCTGACACAAGAAATGTCATAACACAGAACAAAACTTGTGCTCTGTTAAAAGTGAAAGCAAAGAGATTCATTCAGGGACTAGAAACAACCAGTCTGGGAAACACAATGTGATTCGAGATCACGCAGTGTTCCAGTGCTCTGAGGGAGAGGTGAACTACTTACACAGAAAAGTGGGAAAGGGAATATGTGATCACAATCATGGGGGCTTGGGATGACATATAGTTACAAGATTTGTTGCAGGGAAGTTAACATTTTGTAAGGATAACTAATCTATTTTCAAACACAGATTTCCTGGAGCCAACCTAGCAAGTGATTTCCTGAAATGTCCACATACACATTCTTCCTGGGGCATGCTGTGCAAACATTCTTCCAAGACCACCCAAGTAAGTATTTTCTGACAAACATTTTGTCATAAATCACATCCATTGCCCCTCCGTTGTTTACTGAGGGCGTTTAAAGTTTTACAAGAGGTTACATGTCTCTGGACTCTAAATCACAGGCTCTATTCTAAGGAAGGCAAAAAGGAGGACTTAAGACAGGGTAACGTTTAATTCAAGGTGGAATTTAATTTTTTGTGGGATTGCATTCCTACCGTCTAGAATGCAAAAGTTTTGCCAGTAAGTCTAGAGTCAATAATACTTCCTTCTTACGAGGTTCAATCAGCATAATGTCATCAATTAATGGGCCAGTTCAACGTCTTGTGGAAGGGAAAGGCGACCAAGGTCCCTGTGGACTAAATTATGACATAGGGCTGGAGAGTTCATGTAGCTTGAGGTAGGCAACTGAAGGTGTATTGCTGGCCTTGCCAGCTAAAGGCAAACTTCTGATGGTCCTTCAAAATAGGTATGGAGAAAAAGGCATTAGCCAAATCAATAGCTACATACCAGGTACCAGGAGGTGTATTAATTTGCTGAAGCAATGAATTCACATCTGGAACAGCAGCTGCAATTAGAGTCACCACCTGGTTAAGTTTCTGATAATCCACTGTCATTCTCTAAGATCCATCTGTTTTTTGCACAGGCCAAATAGGCGAGTTGAATGAGGATGTGGTGGGAATAACCACCCCTGCCTCCTTCAAGTCCTTGATGGTGGTAGTAATGTCTGAAATCCCTCCAGGAATGTGGCACTGCTTTTGGTTTACTATTTTCCTAGGTAGGAGCAGTTCTAATGGCTTCCACTTGGCTTTTCCTACCATATATCCCTTATTCCATTTGTCAGGGATCCAATGCGGGGGTCCTGCCAGTTGCTGAGTCTATCTATTCCAATCATGCATCCTGGAGCTGGGCAAATCACTACAGGATGAATTCGCAGATCCATTGGACCTATCTACTGTGAGATGGACATGAGCTAAGACTCTGTTGATAACCTGATCTCCATATGCCCCACTCTGACTGGCTGGACACAGTGACATTTTGGGTCTCGTGGAATTAGTGTCAGTTGAGAGCCAGGATCCAGTAATTCCTGAAAAGTCTGATTAATTCCTTTTCCCCAGTGAACAGTCACTCTCTTAATAGGCCATAGACCCCTTTGGGGAAGGCTGGGAGAAAGTTTAACAGTAAAAGTTTTTGACAATGTATTGGAGTCCTTCTGCAAGGGGTCCATCTCTGTGGGTCTAATCTGATAAATCCACTCTAGCATGCCAGTTTACCTAAGCCTTTGGATACCTTCTTTTACAGTATTCCAAAGCAGGTCTGATACTGCAACTTGATTTAGTGTAGGCACTACGTAATCTATGCTTTAGCAACTCAACCAAATAAAGTATTAGATCCTTTCCTAACTTCTTGAGTTGAAACACAGAATGAAGAATCTGTACTTAGTAAGCCCATATCAATAAACTCAGACTGATCCATCTTTATGTTCCTTGCACCATTATCCCATACCCTTAATAGCCATTCCCACACATATTCCCCAGTTGTCTGTTTGTACATTAGAAAAGTCAAGCAGTTCTTCTGGAGTGTAGTGTGCCTCCTCCTGGGTCACTCTTTGTACTTCACCTTCCAGGGCTCACTGGGAGTTAAATCTAGTTATAGACTTAAAAGGTCTAGAAGAAAAATCGATGGGGAAATGTTTTGAGAACATTCAGCAGTGTCTTGTAAAGCATCTGCCTCAGGCAATGTCCCAGGCAATGAATGAGAAAAAGGCACTTTAGATGCAGCTGGGTTAATCTCATTAGATGAGAGTGGAGGGGCTAATGGTTATGTTGGAAGGACTGATTCAATGAAATTTAGGGGCTCAGAGTCTCCAAATTCCTGATTATCCACCAGTATATCCCCATCCCAGGTTTCAGGATCACATTTCTTCCCAATCAATGCCCTCACTTTAACTTCAGACACTTCTCGAGTTTGGCAGTTGAGTTGGTGTTGTAATTCAGCCACTATTACAATAAGACTCTAGGTTTTGTTTTCAGCAACATCAGCTGTTAATACAAGAAAAAGGCTTTCTTTAAAGGCACAAGTAGAAATTTTGAGGTCGTTTATGCAGCACTTGAGCATTGACTCTGAAGCCCTGAGCTCACCTCTTTCTTTCAGCAGTTTGTCTAACGAAAGTAGGGCCAACAAACCAGCTTCCTTATACTTCACATTATGACCAAATTGTAGAAAGGTATCATACACACAATCACCCAAAGCCTCGTCTTTCACCAATACCTGATCTGTTCACGGTGATAATTTGTGTATTTGAATTGCCACCTCACACCATGGATTAGCAGTGCCGTCTTTACTACTGCAAGCAAAGTCACCAACATCTTTAAGACTAACCAGACTTGAGAACAAATTTAGAAAATTCATCTTTGTGATTATTAATATCATGTGTCACCTTGACTGGGCCATGATTCTCAGTGTTTATATGTGATCACTCCCATGATGGACTATGCTGTGAGTAGTCAATCAGTTGAATGGGAGTTTCCTTGCTGCTGTGGTCTGCATTGAATGTAAGCAGACGTTCCGGCCTTTTGCTCTCTCTAGATCCTGTGGCTGCCTCCTGTTGGTCTGGCCTCCAGTTCTTGGGACTTGAGCTATCAGTTTATCTGCTGATCTTGGGATTCATTGATCTTCACAGCTTATGAGCAGGAGCCCTGCCCTCCAACCTGCTGATCTTGGGTTCACCAGCCCCTGCAGCTACTTGAATCGGGAGAAGCCTTGAGGGCTTGCCTGCTAATCTCGGGAATCATTGATCTTCATAGCCTGTGAGTAAGAACCTTGCTCTCCCTGCCGATCTTGGATCTGCCAGCCCCTGTGGCTATGTGAATTGAGAAAAGCTTCTATCCTGATCCACGGACTTTAGATGTTCCAGCCTCTACAATTGCATGAGCTGTTTCCTTGATATAAATCTCTCTATGTATTACTTATTTTGCTTCTCTAGAAAACCTAGCCTAAGACAATCCTTAAAATTTTGTTTCTCTAGAACCACTCTTGATACCAAATGTCTTAGGCTGGGTTCTCTAGAGAAGAAAAACCAGTAAAGCATATAAATCTATACATAGATTTATACCAAGGAAATGGCTCATGTGGTTATAGAGGTTGTAACTCCCAAGTCTGTGGGTCAAGAAAAAGGCTTCTCCTGATTCATGTAGCCATAGCAGCAGGGGCTGGCAAAACCAAGATCGGCAGGCCAGACAGCAGAGCTGTTGTTAACAGGCTGTGAAGTTTGATGAATTCCAAGATTGGCAGGCGAGACTGCAGGTAAACTGCTAGCTCAAGTCCCAAGAACTGGAGGTCAGATGAATAGGAGCCAGCTGCAGGATGCAGATCAGCAAAAGCCCCTGGGCCCTGCCTGAATGTCCTCCCATACTTGATGCAGGCCACATGCCCAAGGAAACTTCCCTTCAGCTGATTGGCTACTCACAACAGATCCCATCATGGGAGTGATCACTTAACCACATCTCAACAAGGAAACAATCACAATATTATATGACTGCCAAAACACTGAGAATCATGGCCTGTCCAAGTTTAACCCCAGTCTTAACCATCGCAGTCTCTAAATTCAGATGGGATATACTCAAGGTCATAATTTGGATCTCATGGACTTGTTCGAATTTTCTTCAGCTTCGACTTGAATTTGCATATGAGCAATTGATGGTCTGTTCCACAGTCAGTCCCTGGCCTTGTTCTGACTGATAATATTGAGCTTTTCATCATCTCTTTCCACAGATGTAGTCAATTTGATTCCTGTGTATTCCATCTAGTGAGGTTCACATGTATAGTCACCTTTCACGTTGTTAAAAAAAAGGTGTTTGCGAAGAAGTAGTTATTGGTGTTGCCAAATTCTGTCCTATAATCTCTGGCATTGTTTCTATAACCATATTCTCCAACTATCGATCCTTCTTTGTTTCCTACTTTTGCATTCCAGTCACCAGTAATTATCAATGCATCCTGATTGCATGTTTGGTCAATTTCAGACTGCAGAAGTTGTTAAAAATCTTCAGTTTCTTCATCTTTGGCCTTAGTGGTTGGTGCGTATATTTGAATAGTAGTCATATTAACCAATCTTTCTTGTAGGCATATGGATATCATCCCATCATTGACAGAGTTGTGCCTCAGGATAGATGTTGAAATTTTCTTTTTGACAATGAATGTAACACCATTCCTCTTCAAGTTGTCATTCCTGGCAGAGTAGACCATGTGATTGTCTGATTCAAAATGGCTAATACCAGTCCATTTCAGCTCACTAATGCCTAGGATAGTGATGTTTATGGATTCCATCTCATTTTCCCAGATTCATACTTCGTACATTCCAAGTTTCAATTATTAATGGATGTTTGCAGCTGTTTCTTCTTATTAGGAATGATGCCACATTAGCAAATGAAGGTCCTGAAAGCTTGATTCTATCCATGTCATTAAGGTCGACCCTACTTTGAGGAGGCAGCCCAGAAATTGATTTTCTCACAGTTTAGGAGGCTAGAAGTCTGAATTCTGAGCTATGGTTCTAGATGAAGGCTTTCTATCTGTTAGCTCTGGGGGAAGGTCCTCGTCTCTTTTCATCCTCTGTTCTTTGGCAATCATGTGTCATGGATCTATTTTCCACCACCTCAGCTTGCTTGTTCTGTTCCTATTATATCTCAAAAGAGATATACTGAGATATATAATCCAGTATAATATAACCTGAGATATTATAACTCAAGACACACCCTACACAAATACTGCCTTATTAACGTTATAAAGAAAATCCACTTGCTAATGGGATTATAATCAAAGGTATAAAAAACACACTGCCATAGAGTCTATTCCAACTCATAACCAAAGATACAGGGGTTAGGATTTACAACACATATTTTTGTAGGATGCAATTCAATCCATAACATATGCCCAGAAGTGGGAATTGCTGGGTTATGTTATAACACTTTTTAATTTTTTGAGGAACTATCAGACTGTTTTCCATAGCACATGTGCTATGTATGAGGATTCTAATGTATGAGAATTTCTTCACATCTTCAACAACACTTGTTGTTTTTTGTGTTTTGTTTATTACAGCCATCCTAGTTGGTTTGAAGTGGTGTCTCATTGTGGTTTGATTTGCATTTCCCTACTACAAACATCACTGAGCATCTTTTCCTGTACTTTTGGAGATTTGTATACCTTCTTCAGGGAAATGTCTATTCAAGTCCTTTGCTCATTTTTTAATTGAGTTATGTCTTTTTACTGTTGTGTTGTAAGGTTCTTCATATATTCTGGATGTTGTTGATGGGTGCTGTAGAGTTGATTTTGACTCATATCAGCCCCAAGTGACAGAGCAAAACTGCCCCACAGGGTTTCCTAGGCATTTATTGAGCATCAACCACGTGCCAAATTTGGTACCAGATGCTATCACACAGTTTTGCTGTTTTAATATCTCTTCATGCTCTTTAAGTTTTTGTTGGTTTCCTCAGTTTAATCACCTAAAAAGTGTATATAAAGTTATAAGGATTAAATGAGGCAGTATTTGTAAAGCCTTTAAAAATTACTTAACATATAGTAACACCTGCCCGAGTATTTGTTTAAATTTGTGTTATTAATTACCATAAAATTTGGGAAGCAACTCTTTGGTGTATTGGGGTTTAGGGATAATAAGAAAATATGCCTGCTCTTAAGAGTCACTGCCATGGATTGAATTATGTCCCCCCAAAAATGTGTGTATCAATTTGGCCGGGCTGTGATTCACAGTATTATGTGGTTGTCTTCCATTTTGTGGTTGTAATTTTAGGTTAAAGAGGATTAGGTTGGGATTTTAATACCCTTTCTAAAGTCACATCCCTGATCCAATGTAAACGGAGTTTCACTGGGATGTGGCCTACACCAGCTTTTTATCTTATGAGAGACAAAAGGAAAGGGAAGCAAGCAGAGAGGTAGGGACCTCATCAAAACAAGATGGAAAGAATACGTAGAGTCACTATACCAAAAAGATTTGGTCTATGTTCAACTGTTTCAGGAGATACTATACAAGCAGGCACCAATGGTACTGAAGGAAAAAGTCCAAGCTGTACCGAAGGCATTGTCAAAAAACAAGGCTCCAGGAATTGACGGAATACTAACTGAGATGTTTCAACAAACAGATGCAGCACTGGAATTGCTCATTCACCTATGCCAAGAAATTTGGAAGGCAGCTACCTAGCCAACCAACTGGAAGAGATCTGTATTTATGCCTATTCCCAAGAAAGGTGATCCCACTGAATGCGGAAATTATTGAACAATATCATTAACAGCACATGCAAGTAAAATTTTGCTGAAGATCATTCAAACGGCTGCAGCAGTATATCAACAGAGAACTGCCAGAAATTCAAGCCAGATTCAGAAAAGGATGTGGAACCAGGGATATCATTGCTGATGTCAGATGGATCCTGGCTAAAAGCAGAGAATACCGGAAAGATGTTTGCTGTGTTTTATTGACTATGTAAAGGCATTCTATCACTGTGTGGATCATAATAAATTATGGATAACATTGCAAAGAATGAGAATTTCAGAACATTAACTGTGCTCATAAGGAACCTGTACATTGATCAAGAGGCAGTTGTTCGAAGAGAACAAGGGGATACTGTGTGGTTTAATGTCAGGAAAGGTGTGCATCAGGGTTGCATCCTTTCACTGTACATAGTCAATCTGTATGCTGAGCAAGTAATTAGAGGATCTGGAATATATAAAGAAGAATGGGGCATCAGGATTGGAGGAAGACTCACTAACAGCCTGCGTTATGCAGATGACACAGCCTTGCTTGCTGAAAGTGAAGACAACTTGAAACACTTATTGATGAATTTGAAGACCACAGCCTTCAGTATGGATTACACCTCAACATAAAAAGAAAACAGAAATTCTCAGAACTGGGCCAATAATCAACACCATGATAATGGAGAAAAGATTGAAGTTGTCAAGGATTTCATTTTACTTGGATCCACAATCAACACCCAAGGAAGCAGCAGTCAAGAAATCAAAAGACTCATTGCATTGGGCAAATCTGCTGCAAAAGACCTCTTCAAAGTGTTGAGAAGCAAGAAGTCACCGTGAAGACTAAAAGATGAACCTGATCCAAGCCATGGTGTTTTCACTCAACCTCATATGCATGCCAAAGCTGAACTATGAATAAGGAAGACTGAAGAAAAATTGATCCCTTTGAACTGTGGTGTTGGTGAAGAATATTGAATATATCATGGACTGCCAAAAGAATGAACAAATCTATCTTGGAAGTACAACCAGAATGCTCCTTAGAAGCAAGGATGGTGAGACTATATCTCACATACTTTGGACATGTTATCAGGAGGGACCAGTCTCTGGAGAAGGACATCACATTTGGTAAAGTAGAGGATCAGTGAAAAAGAGGAAGACCCTCAAGGAGACGGATTGACACAGTGGCTGTAACAATGAGCTCAAGTATAACAGCGATTGTGAGGATGGCGCAGGATCCAGCAGTGTCTCGTTCCATGGCGTGTATAGTTGCTATGAGTCAGCACCGACTCAATGGTACCTAACAATAATAACAATCTTTAAAGAAGCAGATCCCAGGTCTTTCTCCCATGTAGCTGCTGGTGAATTCTAACCATTGACCTTTTGATTTAGCAACTCACCTGATAAGGTTCTAGCTCCTTATATTCTGGATACTAGAACCTTATCAGATATATGACTTGCAAATACTTTCATCCATTCTGTGGGTTGTATTTTCACTTTTTTGGTAGTGTTTTTTGATGCACAAAAGTTTTTAATTTTAATGAAGTCCAATTCATCTATTTTTTTTCTTGAGTTGCTTGGTCTTTTATGTCATGTCTAAAAATTTTTTGTTTAATCTAAGGTCATGAAGATTAAACATATGTCTACTTCTGAGAACTTTATGGCTTCAGCTTTTACATTTAGATCTATTATACATCTTGAGTTAATTTTTATATAGTGTACGAGGTTGAGGCCCAACTTCAATGACAACGAGAGGTGGTGTTGATATCCAGTTGTCCCAGCAACCATTTCTTGAAAAGGCTATTCTTCTCCTATTGAATGGTGTTGGCATCCTTTTGTATATCAATCGACCATAAATGTATAGGTTTATTCCTGAACTCACAATTCTATTCCTTAATCTATATATCTATCTTTATGTCAGTACAACACTGTATTGATTACTGTAGCTTTAGAGGAGCTAAAGCTAAAGTGAAAAGAGGAAATGATGAAGTAAGACATGAGCAGAAGATTTCGATGGGTGGCCCGAGAAGACAAAGTATTATGATGAAATGTTCAAAGAGTCGGAGTTGGAAAACCAAAAGGTAAGAACATGCTCAGCATTTCTCAGGTAGAAAGAACTGAAGAAAAAATTCAAGCCTTGAGTTGCAATTTTGAGGGACTCTGTGGGCAAGATGTTTAATGATGCAGGAAGCATCAAAAGAAGATGGAAGAAATACACAGTCACTGCACCAAAAAGAATTCTTGACGTTCAACTGTTTTAGGAGGTTGCATATGATCAACAACCAATGGTGTTGAAAAAAGAAGTCCAAGCTGCACTCAACGCATTGGTGAAAAACGAATCTCAGGAATTGATAGAATACCAATTGAGATGTTTGAACAAATGGATGCAGGGCTGGAGGTTCTTACTTATCTATGTCAAGAAATTTGGAAGACAGCTACTGACCAACTGACTGGAAGAGATCCATATTTGTGCCCATTCCAAAGAAAAATGATCCAACAGACTGTGGAAATTATTGAACAATATCATTAACATCATATGCAAGTGAAATTTTGGTGAGGATCATTCAAAAGCGGTTGCAGCAGTGCTTTGACAGGGAATTGCCAGAAATTCAAGCTGGATTTGGAAGAGGATGTGGAACCGGGGATATCACTGCTAATATCAGATGGATCTTGGCTGTCTTAGTTAACTAGAGCTACTACATCAGAAACACCAGAAGTGGAAGGCTTTAACAAAGAGAAATTTATTGTCTCACAGCCTAGGAGGATAGAAGTCTGAATTCAGAGTGTCAGCTCCAGGGGAAGGCTTTCTCTCTCCGTTGGTTCCAGGGGAAAGTCCTTGTCATCAACCTTCCTCTGGTCTAGGAGGTTTCAATGCAGGGACCCCAGGTCCACACTCTGCTCCTGGCTTTTTTTCTTGGTGGTAAGAGGCCTCCCGTCTCTCTGCTTGCTTCTCTTTCTTATATCTCAAAAGTAAAAAAGTAGATTGACTTAAAAGATACAATCTAAACTTGTAGGTTGAGTCCTGCCTCATTAACGTAACTGCCTCTAATCCGGCCTCATTAACATCATAGAGGTAGGATTTCCAACACATAGGAAAATCACATCAGGTAACAAAATGGTGGACAATCACACAGTATGGGAATCGTGGCCTAGTTAAGTTGACACATGTTTATGGAGGACACAATTCAATCCATTACATTAACTGAAAGCAGAGAATACCAGAAAGATGTTTACCTGTATTTTATGGACTATGCAAAGGTATTCAAATGTGTGGATCATAACAAATTATGGATAACGTTGTGAAAAGCGGAAATTCTAGAACATTTAATTGTGTTCATGCAGAACCTATATATAGACTAACAGGTTGTCGTTCAAACAGAACAAGGGAATAAACAAACAAACAAAAAAAATTGTCGCCATCAAGTCCATTCTGACTCATAGTTACTCTATAGTGACAAGAGGCTATTGCGTGGTTCAAAGTCAGGAAAGTTATGCATCAAGGTTGTATGCTTTCACCATACTTAGTCTGTATGCTGAGCAAATAATCTGGCAGGCTGGACTGTATAAAGAAGAATGTGGCATCAGAATGAGGAAGACTCGTTAACAACCTGTGATATACAGATGACATAATCTTGTTTGCTGAAAGTGAAGAGGACTTGAAGCACTTGCTGAAGAAGATCAAAGACCACAGCCTTCGGCATGGATTACATCTCAACATAAAGAAAACAAAAATCCTTAAAACTGGACCAAAAGCTACATCATGATAAATGAATAAAATGATTGAAGTTGTGAAGGATTTCATTTTACTTGGATCTGCAGTCAATGCCCATGGAAGCAGCAGTCAAGAAATCAAACGTCATATTGCACTGGGCAAATCTCCAACTTTGTTCTTTTTAAAATCGATTTGACTATCCTGAGTCCTTTGCATTTTCATATGAATTTTAGGATCAGCTTGTCAATTTCTAATAAAAAGGCAGTTGGAATTTTCATAGCTATCAGTAGATTAATTTGGGGACTATTATAATTTTTTTTTAACAATAGTAAGTCTTAGAATCCATAAACGAGTGATGTCTTTCCATTTATTTAGTTCTCTTTAATCATTTTCAACGATGTTCTGTGGTTTTCAGTATACAAGCCTTACACTTCTTTGTTAAATTTATTCCTAAGTAATCTGCTCATTTTTTGATGCTATTGTATATGCAGTTGTTTCTTAATTTTGTTTTTGGATTGTTCATTGCAAATGTATAGAAATACAACTGATTTTTGTATATTGATTGTATCCTGCTAACTGGCTGTACTTAAAAAAAAAAAACCAAACCCGTTGCCGTAGAGTTGATTCTGAC
Source organism: Elephas maximus indicus (assembly GCF_024166365.1). Taxonomy (NCBI): domain Eukaryota; kingdom Metazoa; phylum Chordata; class Mammalia; order Proboscidea; family Elephantidae; genus Elephas; species Elephas maximus. The sequence continues at coordinate 24,251,018 of NC_064823.1, read as the reverse complement.
ACATAGTGACCCTAAAGGACAGAATAGAACTGCCCCATAGGGTTTCCAAGGAGCGCCTGGTGGATTTGAACTGCCTACTGTTTGGTTAGCAGATGTAGCTCTTAACCACTACACCATCAGGGTTTCCTGCTTTAGGATTTTCTCTATGTTTTTTTTTTAATTATGTCGTCTGCAAATAGGGAGAGTTTTATGTCTTCATTTTACAATCTGCATGCCTTTGGTTTCATTTTCTTGCCTAATTGCTCTGCCTAGTCCCTGGAGAAGGATATCATGCTCGATAAAGTAGAGCATCAGCTTAAAAGAGAAAGACCCTTAATGAGATGGATTGACACAGTGGCCACGATAACTGGCTCAAGCATAACAATGATAGAATAGGGCAGGACCGCGCAGTGTTTTGTTCTGTTGTACACAGTGTCACTATGAGTCGGAACTGACCCCACTACACCTGATAACAACAACAGTGCCTCCAGCGCAATGTTGAATTGCAGTGGTGAGGACATTCTTGTCTCCTTCCTGAGTTTGGAAGGAAAGCTTTCAATCTTTTACCATTAATTATCTAGCTGTGGGTCTGATGCAGATAAACTTTATCAGACTGAAAAATTTCCCTTCGATGCCTAGTCTGTTGAGTTTTTTTTTTTTTTAAATCATGAAGGGGATTGAATTTTGTGAAACGCTTTTTTCTGTGTCAATTGAGATGATCATGTGTTTTTCCCCCTCTATTCTATTTATGTGGTGTATTTCATTGACCGATTTTCCCATGTTGAACAAGTCTTGCTTTCCTGAGATAAATTCCACTTGGTTATGGTGTACAAATCTTTCATCTGCTGCTGGATTGTGTTTGCCAGTATTTTACTGAAGATTTTTGTGTGTATAAACCAAAAACCCAAACCTGCTGTCTTTGAGTTAATTCTGACTTGTGGTAATCTCAAGTGTTACAGAGAAAACTGATCCATAGGGTTTTCTTGGCTGTAATCTTTACAGAAGCAATTTGCCAGGCCTTTCTTCCACACAAACCCTGGTGGCATAGTGGTTAAGTGCTACGGCTGCTAACCAAAAGGTTGGCAGTTTGTATCCAACAGGCACTCCTTGGAAACTCCTTGGAAACTCTGTCCTATAGGGTCGCTATGAGTCGGAATCTACTCGACAGCACGGGGTTTGGTTTTTGGTTTTGGTTCTTCCACACGGCAGCTGGATGGGTTCGAACCACCAACCTTTAGATTGGCAAAGTACTTGTGCAACCAGGCTCCTTTCACGTCTATATCCATAAGGAATATTGATCTATAGTTTTATTTTGTTTTGATGTCTTCATCTGGCTTTGGTATCATGGAATGAGTTACAAAATGAGTTACAAACTATTCCTTTCTCTTCTATTTTTGGAAGATTTTGTGAGGGAGTGGCGTTGATTCTTCTTTAAACATTTGTTAAAATTCATCAGTGAAGCAATCTGGTCTTGAGCTCTCCTTGTGGGAAGTGTTTTGATTTCTTGATTACTAAATAGGAATTTTTTAAAGTCTGGTATCAACTCATTATGTAATCAGCTCAGATACACTTGAAATATTAATTGTTGCATTGATCATGGAATGCATTTACACAATGTTTTATACATATGCTTATAATAGCTTTTAAAATCTGGAAGGCCAAGTTTTTCCTCATTACTCTTATTTTGTTAAAGGATAATTTTTCCAAAAAGGTAAAGTCATGACTGTCACACAGATTTAAAGTGAACATGGCCGAAGATTCTATTTAATTCATGAACTGATGAGGGAATCAGAAAGATGTTACAAAAGGTTCAAAAGTGTATCAGAGAACCATACATACAAAGGCAATAAAGAATGCTGAAATGTATTTACAGATAGATGCAAAACGGGCTTATCCCATTGGTAGGAATATAGTCCCACAAGATCCTTGTCCATTAGCATACAAATTACCTGACTGCTGGTAAAAAAAAAAAAAAAAAAGAGCTACCAAAATTTCCAGATACTGTCAAAAAAACAAAAAAATTGAGTTCAGATCTTATCCTCTTGCTCTCGGAATCCTAAGGTTTCCCTGACACAGAGCTCAAGGCCTATGCAAATCTGCTTCATTTCAAAGTAAGTGGCAACCTGGTGAGTTCTACAGTACCGCCAAACATTCCCTAGGAAACCCACAGAGATCATCAGGGAGGGAGCTATTTGTCTCAGCCTTTTACCCGCATTGAAAAAATTTTTTTATTTTCAATGCAGGTAAAACTCCAAACTATTTTGGAGAGAGATGTCAGAGAACATACAGCAATTGCGAGAAGAACCAAAACAAACAAACACCCTCGACTCATTAAAAAAACAAAACATTGCCGTCGAGCCTATTCCGGCTCATAGTGGCCCTATGGGACAGAGTAGAACTGCCTCATAGTGTTTCCAAGGAGCGCCTGATGCGTTCGAACCGCCCACCTTTTGGATAGTAGCTGTAGCTCTAAACTACTATGCCACCAGGGTGGTGGGTCTTAATTGCTCGTATGCCTGGTTTTTGAGCTTCCCAGAATTGAGTCACACTTCTGTTATCCTAGAAATGTATCTGGTGTTAAACCCATCTTGGAGACGTAAGAACAAATGCGCTCATGGGCGACCTTTTGAAACCAAACATATTCCTAAACAGAGGAACTTCTGTACTTGCGCCTTCTTCTAGAAGCTTTCCCTAACCTCTGCCTTCTCCCAAGATGAGTTAGCCCTTCCTTCATCTCCCAGCACTTCATCTTACTTTTCTATGGCTTGCCACATTCTAAGGGGCATTTGTGTTACTCGTGTTTCCCGTATAATCTCCCTCCCTGTCCACCTGATTCTTCCTCTTCCACTGCAGTTACCACAACACTTTGCACATAGTAGACGTTCAGTATATGCAAGTATTCTGGACAGATATTCTGGTAATCATCTGTAGTACTCGTTAAGGTCAACTGAAAATCTCCAAAAAGCAATGAACTTCCATTTTGTGTAAGGGATTTTCAGAAAACTAACCTCTCTCCGGGAAATACGTAACAATTTAGTCAAAGCGAATGCCAGCTATAGGGTCGGTATGAGTCGGAATCGACTCGATGGCAACGGGTTTGGTTTTTTAATGCCAGCTCAGGAATAAGACATTAACACGTTTCTATAACGGTAAGAATTTAAGCCTCGTCTTTCTCTTTCCACGTCGTCTTAACCCATGGGAGGTCGGTAAAAGAAAGTCTTTTCCTCTTAGCAACCCAATCCGCTCCCTTCCTCTGGCCTCTTTCTCTACTTTTATTGGTAAATTGCTTCAGCCTGTGTTCCTTAATTTTAACAGTGTATTCCCCACGAGTACTCCTGGTCTATTGGTGATTAGAAATTTTCAAAGCCAATTCTGACACAGAATCGTCCTGGTTTCCCACCTCTCTGCTTCTTTGGGGGTGGGAAGTGTTTTCTCGCTTTGAAATACTGGCAAGAAAAAATAATGGGGGGAGAGAGTTGCTTTTAAACTTTTAAAAATTGTATCACGGCTGATCGCACAGCAGAAGCTTCAGAGTGGAGAAAATATAAACGTGGTTTAGGTGGCTCAATATCGGGGTGGGGGTGACTTCTGCGGAAAGGCGTAGGGTCGAGCCTCTAGAGCTGCCCAGGTCTCAACCGCCTCCTCGAGGCACCCCGGCACCTCCCCCGCCCGGGGCTGAATCCAGGCTCCCCCCGGGGACTGATGTCGCGCGCTTGCGTGCTACGGCCGAAGCGCCCGACTCAGAGGCCGGCCCCAGAAAACCGCGAGCGAGTCGGGGGCGGCGCGGAGGGAGGGAGGAGAGCCGGGGGTGCAGGGGGTTGGTGGGCGTCTGGGGGTGGAGAGGTAGAATATGTGACGCTGCGGCCCAGCCCGTGCCAGACTAGCCTACCCGGTGCCCGCGGTTGCAACTGGATCCTGGGAGCTGCAATTTGGGGAGGCGGCTTTCCCGAGAGCGGGGGCCGCAGAGACACCCAGCCGTAAACCCCAGTTCCCGGGCCGCCCGGCTCGCCAGCGCGCTAGGGCCGGCGGAGAGGGGAGCGGCCGAGCGGCGCGAGGCTGGGGGCCCGCGGGCGCGGCCGCGCGCCGCCGGGCGGGAGGCTGGGGGGCCGGGGCCGGGGCCGCGGCCCGGAGAGGGTCGGAGGCCGGGGCCGGGGCCGGGGGGCGGCGGCTCCTCGTGCAGCACCAGGGGCTCGGAATCCCCGGCAGGGCCCTGGCGGGGCCATGGCAGCCGGGAGCATCACCACGCTGCCCACCCTGCCCGAGGACAGCGCCAGTGGCGCCTTTCCTCCCGGCCACTTCAAGGACCCCAAGCGGCTGTACTGCAAAAATGGGGGCTTCTTCCTGCGCATCCACCCCGACGGCCGAGTGGACGGGGTCCGGGAGAAAAACGACCCTCACAGTGAGTGCTGGTACTCTGTTCCTCTCTTTGCCCCCTTCCCTCCAATTCCCATCTCCTGGCGGTTCTCTCCCCTCCCCTCACTCTTGCCTGCAGGCTCTTCCCTTCTCTGACTCCTTCTCTTCACTCCGACCCTAGTCTAGTGGTACGTGTGTTTTCTTTCCGCGCAGCCCTTGGCGGTTTCAGGTTCACCACTCTCTCCCTTCTTCCCAGAGCTGTAGGGAGTCGGGGTGTGTTGCAGTTTTCTTGGGAAACCGTTTCCCTGGGCCCGGAGCCGCAGGGCGCCCCGGCCTTGCGGGCAGGCTCCTTAGGCGCACACAACCTGTCGCGTCCCGGAGGTCCAGCGTCCCGGAGGTCCAGCGTCCCGGAGGTCCAGCCTCTCGCCCAGATGCCGCCCGCCGCTTCTCTGTCCAAGCGAGGCGTTCCTTTCCGCAGACAAGGACAGAAGGAACGCAGCAGATTTAAACGTTTTTTTATTTCAAAAGTACCTTTTTGGAGACACGCCTTTAGATGCCGACCCTGTTGGTAGGACTCGAGGTAGCTGCCACTCACTGCTCTCACCCCTGTGACTTTTTGGGCTACTGTAGCCAGCGACGGCAGTGGATTTTACTGGCTAGCCAGCTCTGTTCCCTACACCTCCCTGTTTCTAGTTTTTCCGAATTGGTAAAAGCTTGAAAGAGCTTTTGTTAATATAGGCTGTAACAGGTCTTTGTCGTAATATAGACTGTAACAGGAAAAGAACCAAAGTTACCTAAAATCTTTGCATCTGCAGTTCTTAACTTGGGGACCTTGAGCATCACTTAACTCCTGAGCCTATTTCCTCATGCCAAAATGGGGAGAACAGCGCTCCTGCAGTAGTTTTGAGGACCAAATGAGATCATTTATATAAAGTGCAATGGGGTGCAATAGTCTACACACTTGCTTTCTGTAACGGATAATCTGGTTATAGAAGTACCTTTGGCTTAGAGCAGTGGTTCTCAGACTTCAGGGCTGCATTAAAATCACCTGGATGGTTTGTTATAGCACAAATTGCTGGGCTTCATTCTCCAGACTTTCTGATTCTGTAGGTCTGGGAACAAGTTTGGGAATTTGCACTTAAAACAAGTTCCTAGGTAGCCCTTTTGGCGCTGGCGCAGTGCTAAAGGCAGGTGGTTGGAACACACCAGCCGCTCCGTGGGAGAAAGATGTAGTAGTCAGCTTCCATAAAGATTTACGACCTTGGAAACCCTATGGGGTAGTCCTGCTCTGTTCTTTAGGGTCGCTATGAGTTGGAATGGAAACCCTGGTGGCACAGTGGTTAAGTGCTACGGCTGCTAGCCAAAAGGTCGGCAGTTTAAACCCACCAGGCGCCCACTGGAAACTCTATGGGGCAGTTCTACTCGGTCCTATAGGGTCGGTATGAGTTGGACCTTACTCGCCGGCAACGGGTTTTTATGGGTTATGAGTTGGAATGGGCTTGATGGCAATGGGTTTGGTTTGATAAATACCTAAATGTACGTGTTACTCTACCGAGAGAACTATAACCACCAAGCTTTATACAACATCTAATTATGAGTTGACATAGGAACGAAAAATAACCTTTTATATTAGTTGGGTATTTATTGTTTCCAAAATAGCAACAAGCAAAAGATGCAGGTGTTTATTTTTTTTCCAGGCTTGTCTTAATTAAACATGTTTATCAACCATTTACATTATCCAATAAAACTTGAAAAGATGCTTGAACCCAATATATGGGCTAGTGGTATTTCTCTGTACTGGTAAATTGAATAGATTTTTGTTCTGCAGTTGTCTGCTAGGCTAGTTCAGCTGATTAGGGCAAGGTGCATATATGTTTCTGTTAGTTATGTTCTTTTCTAGTATCACAAACTGTTAATAATAATAATAAAGAAGCATGTTTTATGAGTAAAAAACAAGAAAATTCTTTTCCAGGTTAGGTGCAGATTTGGGGCTTCCTCTGGTTCTCTCTTTTTGTCTTTCTCGATCTCTTTTTTTCCCAGACTCTTTTATTCATTGCTGAATCATTTTCCTTGAAGATTTTGGTATCCTGTTTGCCTTAGAATAAGGTTGCATAGGGGCTAAAGAGTGGGAGTAATTCTGAATTACATACCATATTAAAACCCACTGCTATTGAGTCAAACGTACCATATTAGCACCCTTTTAAAAACAGATGTTAACTTTTTCTTCCCTACTATGAGTTGGACGGTCATTTCTGTAATCATATTCAAATTTAAATCCCAAAACCAAACCCACTGTCATCGAGTCGAGTCCCACTCATAGTGACCCCATAGAGTTCCCAAGGCTGTAAATTTTTGTGGAAGCAGACTGCCACATCTTTCTCCTTTAGCAGCTTGTGGGTTTGAACCACTGACCTTTTGGTTAGCAGTTGAGCCCTTAACCACTGTGCCACCAGGGCTCTTATATGAATCCAGTGGTTTTTAAATGGAGGTAGTTTTGGCTCCCAGGGAACGTTTGACAAAGCCTGGAGGCATTTTTTTTTTTTTGGTTGTCATAACCTGGAGGGGTGCTGCTGGCATCCAGTGCGTATGGGTTAGGGATGATGCCAAACATCCTACAATGCAGAGTAGTCTCTCTTCCCCAGAGAATTATCCAGCCCAAAATGGTAATAGTGCTAAAGACAAGATGTTAAATGTATGACGAGTAAAATACTCATTCAGATTTGTGGAGACTATGGGTTTTTTAAAAAGAAGATGTCTTTTACTCACAAAAATACAAGCCTAAAAATGACAAATTTAAACTACCTCTGTGTAGTCCAACCTGGACATGAGTTTAATGAGCATATCTTTCTGGCATATTGAAGATCTACTTGACCAAACCTGGAGGAGATTGAGATAGGAAAAAAGTAAGAAAAAAAAATGAATGTGGACCTGACACAACAGTATACTTCGAAAAGCTGCCCCCCTCCCTGAAAGCAAAACCGACCAGCAAACGAGAAATTAAACCAGAGTTAACGGTAGGCACAATTTCCCGCTGAATTATGGCTCAGATTTCTAGGCCTCTCTGAAAAGCTGAAAAACTTGTGGCCCCATTTCTCACACTGTTTTGTTCAATTAAACTAAAAATCTGTCACTGGAAACTTATTCTTTAGGCATAACATTTTCCGCCTAGATCTTCTCTAAAATGCAAGTAACTAGAAGGACTAACAAGTTCAGTGTTATCAGATTTTAACGTTTAGTGAGAATTAAATTGTGAGTGTGATTTCTTCCCTAAAGCTGACCAGAAGGACTGGAGTTGGGGAGGGATACTTTGGAGACTGGCCTAAATGGTGGGGTGCTGATTAGGTGTGAGGGGTGTGGCTCTGGACAATCTGAAGAATGAGGGTCAGGGTGGAAGATTGAGGCAGGGAGGACAGAGGCAAAAACCGAAAGGGGAAGTCCGAGAAGATGACTGCAGTCAAACTTTTCCAACTTCCCAGTTTTATTGAAGGCCAGCTCTGCTTTGTACCTGGGTGTCTTAGTTATTATCTAGTGCTGCTATAACAGAAATACCACAAGTGGATGGCTCTAACAAACAGAAGTTTATTCACAGTCTAGTAGGCTACAAGTCCGAATTCAGGGCGTCAGCTCCAGGGGAAGGTTTTCTCTGTCAGCTCTGAAGGAAGGTCGTTGTCATCAATCATCCCCTGGACTAAGAGCTTCTCAGTGCACTATTGTCTTCGTGGTATGAGGTCTCGCACCCCTGCCCACTCTCTGCTGGCTTCTTTTTTCTTTTATCTCTTGTAAGATAAAAGGTGATGCGGGCCATACCCCGGGGAAACTCCCTTTACACTGAATCAGGGATGTGACCTGAGTAAGGTGTTGCTACATCCCACTGTAACCCTCTTTAACATAATCTAATCTTGCCTCATTAACCACAGGCAGAGATTAGAATTTACAACACCCAGAAAAATTACATCAATCACAAAATGGAGGACAACCGCACAATACTGGAAATCATGGCCAAACAAAGTCCACACATATTTTCGGGGGACGCAGTTCAATCCATGACACAGGGTATTCTTTGAGTTGTTTTTACTTGAAAGGGTCCATTTTCTGGCACTTTTTTTCATAGTCCTGGAATAATACTCATTTGATTTGAGCGTCTTTATAAAAGCAAGATGTTAAGAGTGGTTACAGAGTCTCTGCTTGTCCGGCATGTGCCCTGCACACTTACCTTCCTTTTGGAGTTCTGAATATCTTGGGATACCGCTTCCAAATGTCCATGGGAGTGTATAACAGTAAGTGCATACTCTAAAGGAGTGAACTGTGGAAAAACATATAGAAGGGAAAACATTTTATCCCTAGCAACACGTACAACAGGAAGGGGGAGAATAGTAAATGAAATGTATGTGGCTTATGTACACTTTAGCCTTAAATTTGTTCCAGATGCTCTTATTTAGGAAAAATGAAGGTTGTTAGAAGTGCTGGGTCTACCCTTGAGCTTGTCCCAGGAAGTGACTGCTAGTTTGCCACACTTCTCTGCTTCTAGACCCCAAAAGACACTGAAACTCAGAGAGATGAGAGACCTGCCCACTCTGTGAAGCAGGGATGTGGTCCAGGGGGGCTCGACTCCCATGCCCTTTGCCACTGCATATCCTCTGGGCGATCCCAGTCATAAAACATGGACTTGTGAAATTGAAAGGAAGCTTTAAACCTTCTAGTTCATTGATGTCATTTTATAGAAGAGGATATTGAGGTTCAGAGAAATTAAATGAGTGCCTGAGTTCATTTGCTGATTTTCAGTTTTATTCTCCTGAATGAGCTTCTTGCCCACCTGGCCCTTTGCCTTCTGTCCCTGACCTCTACCAATCGAATTGTGCTCTTTTGTTCAGTCAAAACTGCCCCTCTGACCTCCCTTTTGGTTAAAAACCCTTTGCTATCTAGCTGATTCCGACTCATAGTGACCTTATAGGACAGAGTAGAACTGCCCCATAGCGTTTCCAAGACTGGTGAATTTGAACTGCTAACCTTTTGATTAGCAGCCTTAGCTCTCAACCACTGTGCCACCAGGGCTCCCCCTTTTGGTTAGGCTTGCTCCATTTCAGGGTACTGACATGGCCAGCCCCTCTGAGGACTTTTTGGTTGTATTCCTGGGGTATCAGATAAAGCCATCTTGCCTTCTCACTACCTCTGTCTTTATGTAAATGAGCTATTGATTTAATTATACTGGATTCTCTCCTGGAAACCCTGGTGGCATAGTGGTTAAGAGCTGCAGCTGCTAGCCAAAAGGTCGGCAGTTCAAATCCACCAGGCACTCCTCGGAAATTCTATGGGGCAGTTATACTCTGTCCTATAGGGTCACTATGAGTCGGAATAGACTCAACGGCAACGAGTTTATGAGTTTCAGATTCTCTCCCACCTCACCTTTTTGGGTAATGTCAGCAAGTGGGTCCCACATAAACACAATCTTTACTGTGATTCTATTTATGTGCAGTAAACAGATGAAGTCAGATCCTAATAGCTCATTGAATGTGGAAATCATGTAATTGGTACAGCAATGAAAGGGTAATTCATGAGTCATAGGTATTACCACACCTTGGGAGACTTTTAAGATGAGTTTAATGCCAAGTGACTTCAGCCTAGAAAAGGCTATCCTCCTGTGACACGCCCTAAGTGCTTTTGTTGTGTTTATAAAACGTCATTAAGCAATTAGACTTTGACAGTGGGCCAACAACGTAGTACTAAGTATGTATTCTCATTTTGATTTATGATCCATTTAAAATGAATGGGCATGATTTTAAAGTTTAATTTGAAAATAAATTGTTACAGATGTAACAACCAAAATAAGAACCATCCTTGATACGTTAGAAGAATAAAACTGACTTTATTCGTCTACACATTGTTTCTCAGAAACGACCATCACTTACATGGAAAAAGACAATTTAAGGTCTCACATTATTAAAACTTATTTTCAAACCACAAAATGCCTGTATAAGAAGATATTAACTACACATGTGCCATAGCTTCTGCTTGTTTTTCCAATTCCAGGATTTGTTGATTTTTCCAGACACCCTGCTTGGGCCCCTTTGTCCTGTAGCACACATCTGCAAGAAGGCTGGCCTGGGTTGAGTCTAGGACCATGAAACAGAGTAAGGCAAATCAGCACATTCGGGGCAAAGCTGAGACTCTAACCTCTTTGGAGTATTCTGTCCAAATAGGTGTTGTATTTTGTCCTGTTTTGTTTTTGAGCTTGTCATTTTCTGTGCTCTGAATTCAGCCTCTGGTCTTGTACTTTATCAGATCTTTCACAGAACTTGTATGTTGTCAGTGCTCAATATTTAAAGCTTGGTTATTTGCAAAATAATTAGAAAGAATGGTTATCAATGTAGAACTTCAGTCGTATAATTAGAAGACTTGATCGTGGCACCATGGTTTTCAGTGTTTCCTTCCTGTATCCACTGGTAGGTCAGTTCTGGTACTCTCTTTTCCTGCCAAATGCTCTCTCTCTGCCAAGGAGACCCTCTGAGCTATGTTGTTTATAGCCCTCAGAACTGACCAAAGGACTCAAAGAAAAGTGGTGACTCCCAGGGAACCTCACCTGTTGAGCCATAGACTGTGGTTCTTAGAAGACAGACTAGTGCCATTCTAAACTCTCCTAGGTTATTTTTAGTTTGAAGAAGTTTGAAGGTAACAGACAGCCCGTATTCAGTGTTTAACTTATGTCTCATTCTGACTGTCTTCTGTCACTCTTCCTGTACAGGAGGACTTTTAATTTGACCAGTTGCATCCTTAACACTCTGCTTACTCATTCATTTACAGAAATCTGTAATGCGTGTGTGTGTGTGTGTGTGTGTGTGTATTTTCAAAGGGCTACTTTCCCAAATTAACTTCTAAGTTGAACTATTCAATAGTGTAAAAATGGTGCGGCAGCAGTGTCAGGCCTCCTCCTCTGCCTTCACAAGGGTGGAGGAGAAAGAATCACAATCAACAGCCCAAAGCTGATTCCTCCGAGGTGGAGGTCAGACTTACCTCCTCTCTCCAACCTTTTTACCAATTCTGTCACCAGCTGTCCCTCCCATGGTACTCTCTGCTCCTCTGCTGGGGTCAATAATTTGTTGCAATGGCCACACAGAACTCACAGACCATACTCACAGTTGTGAGGTTTATTAGGGAAGGGACGGGTTACAATGCAGGATACAGTTCTTTAGTCAGGACAGCTTCTCAGCCATGCTTGCAGGCAGACACTCTCTATCTCTCAGCTCTCAGCCCCTTGGCCTCTGGCCCCTGGCCCTTGGCCCTTGGCTCTTGGCTCTCAACCTGGCCTCTGCTCTGCTTGGGCAAGTGCTACAAAGCTCTTTCAGCTCTGCTGATAAGTACCTGGAGCTACCCCACTCCACCAGCAAGCCTCCTTCCTGAAGGCTGGGAAGCCCACCCCACCACCTTATGCTGGTCTCCTGGTTTTGCTGTCACAATTTCTCTGCCACTTCTTCTTGCTGTTTTGCGCTGACTCTGTGTTACAGCTCTCTCTCTCTGTCTCCTTGGTCTAGGATGTTCTCAGTGCAAGGACTCCAGATCCAAAGGACGCAATCCATTCTCGGATCTTCTTTCTTGATGATAGTGAGGTCCCCCTTTTTTGCCTCTGGGATGGTCCATTTTAAACCAAGTGGGATGGCAAAACTGACCAATTCCATCGGTAGGGTTCCATATATCTTATTTGCATGGTCCCATCCCCACAAGGGTGCCGAGCACCTTGTTGCATTATTAGCAAGCTGTCCAGTCCACTTGGTGGGTCACAAGCACCTTATTTGCATAGTCCCACCCAGTCATTTGGTGGGAGTTACAAAACTGTGGCTGGAAAGGCCATATGAAAACAATCCATCTTATCCCAAATAGAATTCTCAAGTGGAAGTTTTACAGATTTTTAAGATATTCTGGAGATTAAAAAATGAAGGTATGTGAGTATTAAATGTTCCAGATATAACTGAATTATTGAAAGAAATTATCCTGGCTTAATTTGCAATTAAGCTATAAACTAATTTGTAATTAAAATTTGTAGTTAAATGATAACTCAGGATTTTTTTTTTTTTTCTAAAGAAAATTTGTATAGAGTAGTAATGATCTGGTTAGGTTCTGTGAGTGGAATGTCCTCTCATTTAGGCATTTTGAGAAGATTCTGGCACCTTAAGGTAGGAACCATGACTTTGCCATATAAATAAACTTCACAAAAGGCTGAGTCCGTTTTACTCAGGGACTGCTCACTAAATGTCAGCCAATGATGAAAACATTCTCTGTGGGCCTTCCTGTGGAGTGACCACTCCTGGATTATGTATACTGTATAAAGCTTGGTGGAAGTGTATAGTTGTCTTGGTATAGTGACATGTACATTTAGGTATTTACCAAACCAAACCTGTTGCCATTGAGTCGATTCTGACTCATAGCAACCCTGGAGGACAGAGTAGAACTGCGCCTTAGGATTTCCAAGGCTGTAAATCTTCATAGAAGCAGACTGCCACATCCTTCTCCCATGGAGCAGCTGGTAGGTTCAAACCACCGACCTTTCAGTTAGCAGCCAAGCACTTAACCACTGCGCTATCAGGGCTCCTTTTTAGGTACATAGTCATTCTTTTAATAAAGATAATTATAACAAAGTTGTATTTGGGAATTTTAGAGATAGACTGTTGGTGTTCTTAGGATAATCTATAGAAAGATGAAGTGTTTTTTTCAGAAAAAAAATTTGATAACTTTTGTCAGGAATTCTGGCCTCTTTAAAAAAACCATTTAAGATTTTCATTATGTACTAGACCATGTAAAATTCCTTATATACACTGTGTGTTGTTCATTCTTACTTTCTTTCAAGGCTAATATCCTGGAATCTTGCACCATATTCTCTTTTCTACTTCATCTCTCTCTTTTCTCTTTTTAGCTCTTTTCATCTGGTGTCTGTCCCTAGTGTTCTACTTAAATCATTCTTTATGAGACCACCAGCATTCTTCTAGTCAAATCATGTGGCCTTTTGCAATTTGTCACACTACTTCTGACTTTTGACACTGTTGTTTGCCTCCAACTTCTTGAGAATTCCTTGGCTTCTGTTACACAGAGAAGCCTGGTTTTCTTCTTACCCATCCATCTTTTCAGCAAGTCTCTTCCTCCTGGTCTTTTGCCTTTATATTTCTCAAGGCTCTGTTTTTGGCCCTCTACTCATCTTTCTGTGTGCTCATAATTCCTTTAGGAGATCATTTATAGTCTTTGCCCCTGATTTCTCATCTCTGTGTTGGTACCATGTTTTCTACAGCTTGAGGGACAGCTCCACTGAGACATACCACCACAGCTTCACACTCCACAGGGTGAAACAGTAACTTAATATCCTCTTTCTCAGCTTGTCATCCCTTCCTTTCAACTTTCTGTTGGTAGTGAAATTATTCTTCTAGTCTCCAAAGGTGGACACCTTGGAGTTATTTTTTGATACTTTTCTCCTCTTCTTCTTTTGTCTCCAAAATGTCTCCAAGGCTTCTTAGCCCTGACTCTTGATTTTACCTGTCTTCTAATTTTCTGCTATTTTTTTTTTCTTTAAGCATAAACCAGACCCTACTTGGCTTTCCTTCTCAAATATGACCTACCTGCTCAATCTTATTTCTCACTATTTACAGTCCATACTCCCGCGATGCCTCCAGCACTCTGTACTTAAATTATAGCCTCTCTAACCTGACAAAACCACCGCTGTAACAACGATTGGCCTTTCCTCATGTGGCCCTTGCTTTTGGAAAATCCTTCTTTTTCCTGTCAACTCCTTTCTCTCACCCCCCTCCCAACCCCACCTTTGTCTGGAAAAAGCTTTTTAAGAGCCAGCTCAATTATCTCCTATCAGGGAGAATTGTTTCTATGTCTGTTTCCCATAGTACTTCATAGAAATTCTATTACAGAATTTAATATTTTTTATTATAGGTAGTTGTTTATATGTCTCTCTCTTGGACTGGGAATATGAGCCCTTGTAGCAAAGACTGGGTCACATTTTCTGTGTCTGTCCTTATACACATAGTGACCACTCAGGGGAAGTAAGTAAAAAGGCACCCAACAAATAAGCCAAGCATGGCTCCTAACTTCCTTTTTCACCTTCCTCGCACATCCTTTTAGCCTTTAACTAGGCCATTTCCCTGGCCTGGAAGGTCCTTTCTATCCTCTTACCATGTCTCAATCCTCATCACCTTTAAGTTCTATTTCTTTCACGTCATCCTGTACCCCTCTTTCCATTCCTATGTGCTATCTAAAAATTTTTTCTAATGGCTTGGTGTGTTTTAATTTTGTGTCCTCCAATTTTAAATTGGAAATTTTTAGCTGGTAAGGAATCCTTTTATTTAATTTATAAACCGTTACATAACAAAGGACATCATGCTTGGTAAAGTAGAGGGTCAACAAAAAAGAGGGAGACCTTTAATGAGATGGATTGACATAGTGGCAGCAACAGTGGGCTTACACGTAGCAACGATTGTGAGGATGGCACAGGATTAGGCACCTTTTCGTTCTGCTGTACATAATAAGGTCACTAAGAGTTGGAGCCAAATGGCACCTAACAACAACAGCAACCTAACAGTCCTTTACTCTCTTTCTGTTCTGAAGGTCTGAGACTGAATTTACTTATCCCAAGATCTCCTTGACCCCATTATTGAATGAGTGACCAGTCTGAGGCCCACGAAGAGGTTCAATTTATATTTTTTGGTTGAGCTGGAGCTTTAAATAAATTAGCATAAATACTGCAGTGTAAGGCATAGAAAATGACTAAATTAAATGTAATAGCACTGAAGTTCTTTTCTGCACGCACTGTTTGCATTATTCAAGGAAGCAATAAAGGTAAAATATAAACATTTGTTAAAGATCACTTTTTATTGTGAAACATTTTCTTTTCAGCTATTTAGCAATGTATCTATATTTCTAGCCTATATTGATATTTAATTTTGAAACTGGTTGTGGTCCAGGAATGTAAATCTAGGAAAGTCATACCTGATTCAGATACTTTAATTCTCAAATGTCTTTTTTTTTCCTCCAAGTCTAAAGCCAGTGAATCATATTATAAATTAGGATTGAAAACTGTCTGGTACCATTGTTAGTATTTGTTTTGTCTGTGATGAAATGATGCAGATGTTTTCATCCTAATATTCATTCAGATTTATGAGCCAGTATTTTTTTTTTCTATTCATCGTAATCTGTAAAACTCTTAAAAGGGTAGAAATCGTATGACAAAAGTGAGTCATAGTTTTTGTGATGTGATGTCTGCAAGGGTGGGTGGGAAAAATTGCTGAATGAATGACCAGTCTCGTTCTATCCCTTTCTAAGCTGAATCATTTTGCAAATAGAAAACAATCCTTAAGGTTCTACACAGTCAATTACAGAATTAATAAGAGGAAGGTGGAAGGGTCAAATAATACCTCCAATTTAAAATTACTTTTTGAACTATATCGCTTGAGGAATAGTCTTTGTTTTGAATTGGTTATGGAATTAATCTTTCTTCTGCCTGATATTTATATATGTTTAATTTTTCTATTTATTATGTATATTTCTTGCCTAGATTTGTCTTGATTCTTTGAAGGATCTTTAGACCGTTCTTCTCATTCCTATTTCTAGACTTTGCTCATTTGGAGATAGTATGGATGTGTGTGTCCATGTGTTGCAGATAACTATTTGAATGATTAGATGAGGATTCAAGAGAGGAAGGTCCCTTTCATCTTGGAAGTTCTGATTCTGGAATAGAATTATTTTGCATCTTGCATTGTGGGCCCTGTTACTTCTCATCTTATTAGAAACATAAATCTGGAAAGCCTTTTCTGAGTCAAATTAAACTTTAAGTGTAAGACAGTTTAACCTTATTTCCTTATCTTCTTTGGAGTAAGGTATTAGTCAAGATAATTAGATGAAAAAGGGAATATTCTGTTTTGATGATGTTTCTTTCCCAGTTTTAGAACTTCTTTCATTTCATTTTACTTTTTGCATTACTCTTAATAACAACTCAGTAGTAGGGATGTAATTCAAATGAGATGATGGAGATAATCTTGCTAGGTGATCTTAAAAATAGCAACAACAACAACCAAACCCATTTCCGTCAAGTCAATTCTAACTCATATCGACCCTATAAGACAGGGTAGAACTACCCCATAGGCTGAAATCTTGACAGAAGCAGGATGCCACATTTTTTTTCCAAGGAGCCGCTGGTGGGTTTGAACCACCAATCTCTGGTTAGCAGTCAAGCACTTAAACCACTGAGTCACCAGCGAGCTCCTGTTTGTTGTGGGCAAATTCTGTCTTAGTTAGCTAGCGCTGCCATAACAGATATACCACAGCTGGATGGCTTTAATAAACGGAAATTTATTTTCTCACAGTTTAGGAGGCTAGAAGTCCAAATTCAGGGTGCTGGATCTAGGGGACGGCCTTCTCTCTCTGTTGGCTCTGGAGGAAGGTCCTGGGAAATCTTAGAGAATAGTAATAAATTAAGAAGATACAGACAGCAGATATTGGATTGAAAAATAATGAATTGTAGCGACATCCTTGGCTGGGAAGATTGGGAAGAAACACAGACTTTTTGGGGGAGGGGTAAGAAGGGGATTAAAACCAGAAGTGTTGATGGGCTCTGTCCAGCCCTGGCCAGACACCCAAGGGGATTGTCATAGTGACTGTGCAGAGTCCCTCCCTATGGTGGGGGAAGGAGCAGTTGTTTGGGCTTCACCACCGTATTCCCTAGAACTTTGATATTTAATTATTATTGAATGAATGAGTGAATCGCAGGCTTGAGAATTTGCTCTGTGTCAGCTTTACAAATAATGACTGTTTAATCTTGATTACAAACTTTAGAGGTAAGTAACATTTCGCTCACTTTACTGATAAGAAACTGGAGTTATTTTATTTTTTTTAATTGACTGTTCAAAACATGATTTCTTTGTCCTTAACAAGTAATTGTGCATTCTAAACTTCTTAGAGTTTAGAATCAGGCTCATGGCCAGAATTCCAGATGGACAGTGTAACAGAAATTTGAACAGAAATAGTGATTTGAAAAACAATGTCAACTTAGCCAGAGATTTTGCCATGCCCAACAAACTTAACATCGCTCCCATCTATTCACTATTCCCCTTCTATATTGTACTCTTCTTTATTTAGGAAATATTTCTGCCATGATGTAGTATAAAATAATATTTCTTCAATACTTTGGTGTTGCTTTCTGATGAACTCAAAGATTTTTAAATAGCACATACAGAAATAGAAAGAGTGGGGCATAGCAAAGGATGGGCATGATGTGTTGTTGTTAGCTGCCACTGAGTCAGTTCAGACTCATGGTGACCCCGTGCGTGCAGAGTGGAGCTGCTCCAAAGGGTTTTCAAGGCTATGACCTTTCGAAAGAATATCGACAGGCCTGTCTTTCAAGGTACCTTTTGATGGGTTTGAACTGTCAACTTTTTGGTTAGTAGTTGTGCACTTGACCATTTGCTCTACCCGTTAAAAAAAACCCGTTGCCAGCAAGTTGATTCCCACTCATAGTGACCATATAGGACAGAACATAACTGCCCCATAGGGTTTCCAAGGAGCAGCTGGGTAGATTTGAACTGCCAACCTTTTGGTTAGCAGCCAGGCTTTTAACCACTGCATCACCAGGGTTCCATACTAAATGCTGTGTAAGAATGGAATAAACCGTAAAGCTAGGATGAAAAGAGAATAATTAAAAGAATGTCTTTTAAAAGTAGGCCTTTTCCACTGAGTTTATGTTGATAGTGGTGAATTAATTAGGATAAAGATAGGGATAGGTGTTTGTGCAACATGAAGAATGTAATCAATGTTCTTGAATTGTACATGTAGAAAGTGTTGAACTGGCAAACATTTTGTGTATATTTTCACCACACAAACACAAATGTAGGTCCTTTCAAGGAAATTCTGGATAGGCTTAGGACTTAAGGACATGTGATATAAGATTAAAAAATAACAGGAAAAAAAAAGTGGGTATCTTCACCTCAGAAAAACACCCTGACATGTAACATTTTACATGTATTTTCAGAGGATCTCAGTTTGTCAGTGAACCCTAGGTTAGAATCCCAACCTGGAGGAAAGATGCACTCTGTATCTTTGGGGCAGCCGTCCATGAATATTTCCTGCAGTGAGACTTTTGAGAAGTTCTGCTTTCTGGCCTACCTAGACAGTAGAATCATGTGCTTTAATCTCCAGTCATGGTGAGCATTAGGCTACTTCTGGAAAAACAGAAATGCCTAACACAACACCCAATCGATTCTGGAGGTGATACCCATGGGCAAGGTCAAGATTCTCCAGAATTCTACAACATAAAGCTCTACAGTTCTATATCATAAGCATGGCCAAAAATAATTTAAGTCTGGAAAATATTCAGAGTAGGTGTAGCTAAACAGATAGCCCATTTTTTTTATATCTCATTAAAACACTCAGAGAATGTCTGACTTAAAGCAATGTAACTTCCTGCAATGCCTTCCAAGAAAAATTAGTTGAATTGCAAAATGTATATGTGAGTAACTAAATAAATTCTCTATTGTAAAGGGATATTAACTACATCGCTGTTAAAAGTTGATAGGAGGGTCTAACAAAAATTATAATTTTGATCTAGAATAATAATCTAAAGCATTACTTTCTGGTGGTAATTAGATAACAGGGTTAGCTGTCTATTAAAAATACTTCTAGATCATAATATATCTATATCACCGATTTATAGAGGGACAACATACTTCCAGTTTATTAAAAGTAATATTACATCATTAATCTAAAAAAATTTTTTTTTAATGAGTGACCAGCCTGGCTATTATAATTCCTGTCCACAGAATTAAAACATTGAAGGATATCAGTAAAAGCCACAATTAATATTATATAGATTCTGACACAAGATGGTAATAATTTTAATAGTGGGTTATAGCAGAAATGCCATGACTAAAGATTGCCTGCTCCTCATGAAAAATAATGGCCTAAGACAGGTACTAGCAAACTTTTTCTGTAAAGGGCCAGACAGTAAATATTCTAGGCTCTGAAGGATATATAGTTCTGCTGTTGTAATGCGAAGGCAGCCATAGGCAATACCTAAACAAAGGTAGGTGGTTGAGTTCCAATAAATCTTTATTTACAAAACAGGCTATGGGCAGGATTTGATCCTTAGCTGCTAGTCTGAGAAGCTGAAACATGAGATCTAGACTCTTTCCTGAAAAATAAATAAATAAATAAATAAAACAAAATGAACTTTTGCAGAAGATTCTTATGAGAAATGTGGTTAAAAAAAAAATTCCATTAAAATCAGCATACTAAGCCTATGGTGTTTTATTACTCTTCCATTCTAGTATCCTGTTTATAACTTATGCTGTTATTTTCTGAGTATTCACTAGCCTCTTGTTTACTAAACCACATTAGGATTTTTTCAGGGACCCATGCCAAGCTTCTACCTATCTATAGTTTCCAGAAAACACTCTTTGATATCCATGAAAACCACCCATCTGCTGGTAACTTTCTCACTCTCTATGATTTCTTAAAGATTTTCAAATATAACCACATCTGTAAGCTTTTGGAGGCCATGTGTGTACCAGGAGATTGGACTCTTTCAAAGTCCAGGGGGTCCAGTGATAAACAAGACACGTAATTTTTTCTGAGAAGAGGCATAACATGATCTGAGCCTCTTTTTCAGGAAGATTACTCTGGCAAAGAACAATGCCCAGTTGATTAGATGGGGGAAGGCTGGGAGGGTGGGTTAGAAGGCAGTTACAATAATCAGAGCTGGAGCTAGAGCAGCCAGAGCAAGAATGCAGAGACCAGCATGAGTGCGAAAGACATACATTTTATCAGATTATCCAAGAGCCAACCATGATCCAAAACATGCTAAGGACATTATCTCTAGTACATGACATATGTCTTCTAATTGACTGGACCGTTGGCGAGAGAGCACCATCTGGACACTTCACAGTGTACACCCCATTGCAAATGCATTTACCAAATTGTGTGTTGGGGTGAGCCTTTCATTTATGGTGTTTTTATGGGAAATATATTTATCTCTACGAAACATGTCTCTGTGTTAATTA
This sequence comes from Elephas maximus indicus, assembly GCF_024166365.1. Taxonomy (NCBI): domain Eukaryota; kingdom Metazoa; phylum Chordata; class Mammalia; order Proboscidea; family Elephantidae; genus Elephas; species Elephas maximus. The sequence goes on along the minus strand of NC_064823.1, from coordinate 24,230,652 downwards.
TAAGAAATGTTCAAGGCTGTTGTTTATCTCATTACGTAGTGTCAACTCCTAGGTCCCTTGGGAGAATTTCTCTTTAGCAATTATGTCAGGACTAGTTATGCTTTGCCTTAGCAGCCAGTTTGTTTTTACCTTGGAGTTTCTGGGAACCTTGTTATTAGCTACTAGAAAGCCAAATATGTGACCTACTTCTAGCAAGTATAGTAAGTTTACTCCTGGCTTCACTAATTTCTCTTTGCCCCAATTTTTAAAGTTTTTTTAGTTTCATTTTTTGTCCTGCTGTATTTATATTGCCTTTATATGTTTCTTTATAAGTTACCTTAAATATTTTGGGGACCAGACAAATTATACCTGAATAAAGAAAACAATATATTAATTGATTTTAGTTACAAAGTGTTGTCCACTATATCACCATTGACTGTGTCACCCACGCATGGGTGCTGGGGATTCAAAAGTTAAATAAGATGTGGTTCCTGTCCCTTAAGAAGCACATCGTGTGGTAGGACAAGGAAGAGATGTAAATAAATAAGTGTAATAAAGTGTTAGGCCTGCTTTGCTTGCAGTGTGCCCTGTGGTACAATGAGGTCATATACCAAAGGGGCAGTCACTTCTAACTGGGGAAGTCAGAAAATACTTCAAACAGGAGTGACTCCTAACTGGGTGTTGGGGAAGGCGAGTAGGTGTTTGCCAGGCAGACAGGGTGGGTAAGGGCATGAAAGCCAAGGAAATAATGTGACTAAAGGTACCGAGGTGCCAAATTTGGTATGTTTGGGAACTGCAAGCAGTTTGGTATGGCTGGACCGTAGAATTATGGCGAGAAGTAAACCCAGTAGCAGGGGCCAGATTATCATGGGCTTTGTAAACCATACTGAAGGATTTGGTCTTTACCTCAGACACATTAAAAGGTTTTAATCAGGGGAGTAAAAGGATCAGATTTAAGTTTTTGAAAGATCACTCAGGCAAGAGTGTGGAATGGATTCGAGGATATAAGGGTATAAGTCTGGGAGCAGGGAGAATAGTCATTAAATTATTGCAGAATTGTAGATCTCATAGACCATGGCCTGGCACTTAATAAGTGATGTATATGGGTAAGAATGGAAGGCTCTCCATTTTGTCAGGTGGAAAAAAGGAAATTATCAAATAATACTTCAGATATTCCCCTGACTATGAAAACTACATACTTTCGTAGTAAATACATAGACTAAGATGTGGAAAGGATACACACCAAACTGCTAACAAGTGCTAACTTTGGGGAGAGAAACGGGATTGGGGAGGAGATAAAGAGGAATCTTTACTTATTGACCTATGTATTTACACACGGAGGAAAAAAAAACTTAAAAATTTTAGATACATTTTAAAAAACAATGTATATATTATTCTGTGAAATTTTCCAGGAAGAGTGAATGGGGAGTGAAGAAGTAGAGGTGGATGTTGGATTCTATTCTCTGGGGCACATGGATATATGAAGGGAAGGAGAGATAGGAGAGTAGCCAGGAGGTTCCTGGACTGGGGCAGTGAGTTGTGGGAGGGGTCTTTGGCCATCATTCAGCCAGACGGATGCAGCACCTCAGTCGCCTGTCAGAGTGCTGCTTGTTGGTGAGCTGTGCTTAGGCCTGTACCTGCCCTTCAAAAGGAGCCCACTCCTCACTCATCTCTCCCATCCAGTCCTCTACCCTTTTTCAGAGTAGCTTGTCCTTAATTGTTGTCAGTGCACCTGCTTAGGGAAATGATACTTAATTAGCACTTGAAATCAGAACATTATCTCTAATTCACTGTACATTCTAAATCAAAGTACACCCCAAATTGAAATCTCAGCATATTCAGCATAATATATTTTACTTTTCTAAGTTGAGAGAATCTAAGGAGATACCTCCTCTACTAATGGCACAACAATTTGGAAGGGACAGGAAGGGACTGAATCAATAACAGAGAAGAATGGTATTCTGGATTGAACTATGTCCCTCAAAAATGTGTTGTAAATCCTGTTGTAACTGTGGTTGTAATCCCATTTGGGAATAGGGTTTTCTTTGTTCTGTTAATAAGGCAGTATTAGTGTAGGTGTGTTAGTCATCTAGTGCTGCTATAACAGAAGTACCACAAGTAGATGGCTTTAACAAAGAGAAGTTTATTCTCTCACAGTCCAGTAGGCTAGAAGTCTGAATTCAGTGCACTGGCTCCAGGGGAAGGCTTTCTCTCTCTGTCTGTTCTGGAGGAAGGCCCTTGTCATCAGTCATACCTCGAACTGGGAGCATCTCAGCGCAGGAACCTCAGGTCCAAAGGACTTGCTCTGCTCCCGGTGCTGCTTTTTTGGTGGTATGGGGTCCCCATGTCTCTCTGGTCACTTCTTTCTTTTATATCTCAAAAGAGATTGGCGTAAGACATTATCTAATCTTGTAGATCTCATCAATATAACTGCCGCTAATCCATCTCATTACATCATAGTGATGGGATTTACAACACATAGGGAAATCACATCAGATAACAAAATAGTAGACAGTTATACAATACTGGGAATCATGACCTAGCCAAGGTGACAGATATTTTCGGGGGCGGGGGGCACAATTCAATCCATGACAGTAGAGTATGTCTTAAATCAATTTCTTGAGATTTAAAAGATTAAATTAAGCAAGCAGAGATGGTGTAAGATAGATGCCGTGCTACATGAGATCTCCAAGGAACCAAGAAACAGAAGCTGAAAAGACAAGGACCTTCCCCAGAGCCAACAGAGAAAGACTTTTCCTAGAGTTGGCATCCTGAATTTGAACTTTTAGCCTTCTAAACTATGAGAAAATAAATTTCTGTTTGTTAAAACCACCTGCTTCTGGTATTCCTGTTTTAGTAGCACTGGACAACTAAGACAGATGGATTAAGCTAAGTGGACGCAAGGAGACTGGGCTGGAAGAGAGGAGTGTGGACTGGGTGTGGCACAAACGGTTTGCTCTCGGTTACTAACTGAAAGGTTGGAGGTTCAAACCCACCCAACAGCACCACAGAAGAAAGACCTGGTGACCTGCTTTGATAAAGATTATAGCCAAGAAAACTATGGAGTAGCTCTACTTTGTAACGCATGGGGTCACCATGAGTCAAAATTGACTCAACAGCTGTGGGTTTGGTTTTTTGGTGGACTGGATTTGGTACTTGAGCAGTGGTGCTCACTGGGAGTCAGCCTGTCCTTGGCATCTCAGCACAGGCCATATCCCTCTAGAGGATGCTTCCTGGGGTTACGCTGAACACATGGTGATCACTTGATAACCAAACAACTCCGATTTTTAGGAGGTCATTGTTAGCATAAACACTAGCCTGAGTGCCAAAAGGGGAGAACAAATAAGTCCTGGCTTGTTCACTATGATGCCCCAAGGAAAAGGGTCAGAAGAGTTTCTGACAGAGGCACTGGACTGGCCTCCTATTAATATTGAGAATTTTAGTTTTGCTTTGGTTCACACTAAGTCTAAGGACACTCCTCCCTTCCTGATTAGTGCTTTCCAGAGGGACAGGGAGTTTACTTTTGTCTCCTGGTTTCTCTTTTCCTTCTGCTGAAGTGTGTGGGTTAGTTTGCTTCTTCAGGATTTCTGGAAACAAGAATAATGATTTTCCAGAAGAAAGGACACTATTAGATTAAACATAAAAAGATTTGCATTAAGATCTCAGTGATACTTAGATGTGGAGATGTTTCAGCTGCTCTTGCCTCCATTCTGGAGACCTGTGGTCACTGCTGTAAACCATCACTCCAGTCACTGGTCTTAGTCATCTGTCATCTACTGCGAAGTATCTTCCACCGTAAGCAAATGCCTCTGCTCTGCCCTCACCACAGAGATGAACTGGGCCCCAGATGCCTGTTTCTGAGGACCTGCACAGCAAAGCAGAGTTGAGACTTCAGTCTGATTAGGTATCACAGATGCCAGGGCATTTTTTTTTTTTTTTTGAAGTCATTCTGGTCTGTGATTGGAAATGTCTGCTGCTTCTGTCATAACATCTTCCTCCTTTCTTGTGAAGGACAGCGTGCCATTGATTAGAAGCAGGTGTATCAGCATAAATAGGGGCACTTCAGCTTTAGTTTGTCTGAGCCTCATGAGAAGTCCAAGATAACGTAGAAGTAAGGGAAAATGGGTATATCGTGCCTTCCTGTTGGTCAGAATACGTCTTCATTAGATTAGGTGAAGGGCCAAGAGCAGAGGAGTCCCTCCATGTGCTGCAGATCGCCTTACCTGCACCCTGAATGACTGGATCTCCTTGACTAGGTCTTGTTTATCTTTATGTCCACAAGGGCAAGGTGCCTTCTTACTCAGAAGCTAAAAGGCCCTGCCAGAAACCCATCAAATACATACAGAGATTTCAGTGTGCCAATTTTGTAGCAAAATTACTCAAAAAATGACAAACTCTCTGTCTTAGTTATCTAGTGCTGCTGTAATAGAAATACGTCAAGTGAATGGCTTTAACAAACAGAAATTTATTCTCTTATAGTCCAGGAGGCTAGAAGTCTGAATTTAGGACGCCAAATCCTGGGGAAGGTTTCCTCTCTCTGTTGGCTCTGGGGGAGGATCCTTGTCATCAGTCTTCCCCTGGGTCTTGGAGTTTCTCAGTGCAGGGACCCTGGGTCCAAAAGAAGAGCTCAGCTCCCAGCTCTTATTTCATGGTGGTAGGAGTTCACTCTCTACTCAATTCTCTCTTTTATATCTCAAAAGAGATTGACTCAAGATACAACTAATCCTGCAGATTGTGTCCTCCCTCATTAACATAACTGCCTCTAATCTTGCCTCATTAACATCGTAGAGGTTAGGATGTACAAGATTTAGAAAGATTTCATCATACCACAAAATGGAGGGCAACCACACAATACTAAGAATCATGGACTAGCCCAGGTGACACGAATTTTTAGAGGACATAATTCCATCCAAGACAGTCCACCCTTTGACTCCCCAAAATCATGTCCTCACCAGTTACATGTTGTCTTAGTCATCTAGTGTTGCTATAACAGAAATACCACAACTGGATGGCTTCAACAAATAGAGTTTTATTGTCTCACAGTCTAGGAGGCCAGAAGTCCAAATTCAGGATGCTGGTTCCAGGGGAAGGCTTTCTCCCTCTGTCAGCTCTGGAGGAAGGTTCTTATCATAAACCTTCCCCTGAACTAGGAGCTTCTCAGTGCAAGGACCCCGGGTCCAAGGGACACGCTATTCTTCTGGCACTATTTTCTTGATGATATGAGGTTCCCATGTCTCTCTGCTCACTTTTCTCTTTTATATCTCAAAAGAGATTGATTTAAGATGCAACCTAATCTTGGAGATTGAGTCCTCCCTCATTAATATAACTGCCGCAAATTCCACTTCATTAACATCATAGAGTTAAGATTTACAATACATGGTAAAATCACATCAGATGGCAAAATGGTGGACAATCACACAATACAGGGAATTGTGGACCAGCCAAGTTGACACATTTTTTCGGTTACACAAGTCAGTCCATAACACATGTAAAACACTTTCACCCCATCATATCATCCCAAAAGACTTAAATCAGCTCCGAGTCCAAATTCCATCCTGGGGCAAAATTCCTCTTCATCTGTGAACTCTAGAATGCAAGTTATCTGTTTCCAAAGTGGAGCCCTGGTGGTGCAGTGGTTAAGAGCTTGACTGCCAACCAAAAGGTTGGCAGTTTGAATCCACCAACCACTCCTTGGAAACCCTATGGGGCAGCTCAACTCTGTCCTATACGGTCGCTATGAGTTGGAATCAACTCAAAGGCTATGGGTTAGTAGTTTCCAAAGTACAATGGTGGAGCAGGCACAAGGTAGACATTTCCATTACAAGTGGGAGGAATTGGAGGGAAAGAAGGGATAAAAGGCACCAAGCAAGTCCAAAACCCAGCAGAACCTATTACATTAGCTCCCAAGGCTTGAAAATAATCCTCTGTTCTCTGAGACCATTTAGGCAATGACCCTGTCCTCCAGAACTGGGTTTTTGCCACACTCTCTGGATTCTGGGTGGAGGCCCCTCGGCCCTGGGCTTCAGTTCCGCCTTCCAGGTCCACTGGGACAGCTATTCTGTTCCCTCGGATTTGGGCGGCCTCATTCTCCTAATCCGTCTGAGTGGCGACCCTACCTCCTCGGCCCTAGCAGGCCCTGTTCTTCTGCCCCTTGGGCATGGCATCCTCACCCTCTCAGCTTTGGGCAGCAGATCTAGCCCCATTCCCCTGGCACTCATGAATGGTAGCCCCACAGTCCAGAATTGAGTTGGTGAAGATCTAACTCTATGAAACCTAGGAGGCCATGGGCCCACCCTTTGAGACCCAGCAGGCCATGGTTCCAGCCTTTGAGACTGAGGCAGCTCTGCCTCCCATGCTTCTTGTCTTTTCAGCTTCTGCTTCCTGGTTCCTTGTCCTCTTAGTCCCTTGGCCCCTTGGGCATTTCGGGCCAGCCTGGCCTCTGCTCTGCATGGGCAAATGTTACAAAGTTCTTTAGCTCTACTGATAAATGCCTGGAGGCAGCCCACTTTACCAGTTAGCCTTGGCCTGAAGGTACTCAGCTGTCTCCCTCCGTGAGTCAGCAAACCTAGGTCCACCAACAAGTGTTCGGAGGCACCCCACTCCACCAGAAAGCATCCGAGCCTGAAGGCTCTTCTTTCAAGGTGGTAGGAGTTCTCTCCCCTGTCTGCTCACTTCTCTCTTTTATATCTCAAAAGAGATTGACTTAAGATACAACCTAATCCTGTAGATGGTGTCCCACCTCAGTACAACTGCCTCTAATCCTGCCTCATTAACATGATAGAGGTTAGGGTTTACAACATATAGGATAATTACATCAGATCACAAAATGAAGGGCAACCAGACAATATTGATAATCATGGCCTAGCCAAGTTGACATGAATTTTTCAGGGGCGCAATTCAATCCATGACACTCTCCTTGGTGGCTTTACCAGTTGCCATTGAGTCAGTTCTGACTCAGGGCGACCCCATGTGTGTCAGTAGAATTGTAGTTCATAAGGTTTTCAATGGCTGATTTTTTGGAAGCAGATTTCCAGGTCTTTCTTTCAAGGTGCCTGTGGGTGGACTTGAACCTCTAACCTTTTGGTTAGCAGCTGAGCATGTTAACCATTTCATCACCCAGGGACTCCCTGGATGGTTTAATTGCTATAAAAAGTAGACAGATGTTCCACCAAATAATGAGCTTTGCATGGGTAGCACAATATAGGTAGGTAAGTTTTTAGGTCTAGGAACATTGAGGGACTTCATGTCTGTGGAAACTCAGGTTTTTTACTTGAAGTAGGAGGCAACACTATCTTAGAGAGAGGTGCAGCTGTGGGCTGGGTATCCTGTAGAAAATGGTGTAAACCCATATGGCTGCCGCAGACCGTGGGAGAGGAGAGCGACCAAGGATATGGCCATGGTTGTTGAACACTTGCTGATGCCCTACTTAAAGCTGGAGACCCCACGTTCATAATAACACCAGTCTGGATGATTACACTATTTTGAGATTTATTTCCATTGTTTATGTTCAACAGCACAAGTGCATCAGTGGAAGAGCCAGGTGGCTATGTTAATCTAGAAGTGAGGCATGGCAGTAGAGGTCCTGGACAGAAAAAGCAAGAGGATTGAGTAATCACCACAGAGTTGGGGCTGATAAAGAAGTGAAGCCCAAAGACTATGGACTAGTAGACAAATTATGGAGTCAGGATCCGTTAAGTAAATGAGGCTGAAAAGCCAGCAGAGGGAGATGATGTTCTATAATATTGGAGTGTAAGATGAAGGAGCTCCAAAGAATGGAATGGCATTGAAAGTGGTAGATACAAGTGGCTGGGTCTGAGTAGGCTAAGCATCCTTCAGGCTAGGTTGTTAGTGGGTTAGCTACATAACATTGAAGTCTTTCAGGATGATGAGAAGAGATATTGGGGAGCCAAATTCTAAGGTTTTAGTGAGTGCTAGTGGTCAATTAGTAGATGGCATCAAGGAGGAAGAGAGGGCGTCATACCCAGATAGCATGAACCCGGAAGGAGTGAGAACTTTAATATAGTAATGGGAAAGTAGTAGTTGTAAAAGTAGTAGCGGGAAGCCGGAAAAAGACTTCACTGGCCGCGAGAGGAGAAGCCTGAGCCCAGTTGGAAATAGCTGTTCAGAAGAATTGGCCGTTCCCTGGTGTGCTTGGATCCCCGTAGTGTTCTAATGGCCTGTAATGACCAACAGCCCTGAGGATTTGAGTGTTGCAAGGGGGAGAGACCAAGGGAAGGGCAAGGAAAACATCTTTTCATAGGGAGTCCATTTTGCATTTTAAAAAACATGACTCTTGGGGCAAGTGATCTATAAAATATTTTCCTGGTTTAAAAGTTTTTATCCCAAGAAGAAAGTGGGAGGCCTCACTCTACCTGATTTTAGAACATATTATACAGCCACAATAGTCAAAACAGCCTGGTACTGGTACAACAACAGGCACATAGACCAATGGAACAGAATTGAGAACCCAGATATAAATCCATCCACATATGAGCAGCTGATATTTGACAAAGGCCCAGTGTCAGTTAATTGGGGAAAAGATAGTCTTTTTAACAAATGGTGCTGGCATAACTGGATATCCATTTGCAAAAAAATGAAACAGGACTCATACCTCACACCATGCACAAAAACTAACTCCAAGTAGATCAAATACCTAAACATAAAGACTAAAATGATAAAGATCATGGAAGAAAGAATAGGGACAACGTTAGGAGCCCTAATACAAGGCATAAACAATACGAAACATTACCAAAAATGACGAAGAGAAACCAGATAACTGGGAGCTCCTAAAAATCAAACACCTATTCTCATCTAAAGACTTCACCAAAAGAGTAAAAAGACCACCTACAGATTGGGAAAGAATTTTCAGCTATGACATCTCCAACCAGCTCCTGATCTCTATAATCTATATGATTCTGTTAAAACTCAACCACAAAAAGACAAACAACCCAATCAAGAAGTGGGCAAAGGATATGAACACACACTTCACTAAAGAAGATATTCAGGCAGCTAACAGATACATGAGAAAATGCTCTCGATCATTAGCCATTAGCCATTAGAGAAATGCAAATTAAAACTACGATGAGATTCCATCTCACTCCAACAAAAAAAAAAAAAAATTTTTTTTTTTTTTTTTTTACAAGGCTGGCATTAATCCAAAAAACACAAAATAATAAATGTTGGAGAGGCTGCGGAGAGATTGGAACTCTGGTGGGAATGTAAAATGGTACCACCACTTTGGAAATCTATCTGGCATTTTCTTAAAAAGTTAGAACTAGAACTAGCATACAACCCAGAAATCCCACTCCTCGGAATATACCCTAGAGAAATAAGAGCCTTTACACGAACAGATATATGCACACCCATGTTTATTGCAGCACTGTTTACAATAGCAAAAAGCTGGAAGCAACCAAGGTGTCCATCAACGGATGAATGGTTAAATAAATTATGGTATATTCACACAATGGAATACTACCCATCGATAAAGAACAGTGACGAATCTGTGATACATTTCATAACATGGAGAAACCTGGCAGGCATTATGCTGAGTGGAATTAGTCAAAGGCCAGAGGACAAATATTGTATAAGACCACTATTATAAGATCTTGAGAAATAGTATAAACTGAGAAGAACACATACTTTTGTGGTTATGAGGAGGGGAGGGAGGGAGGGTGGGAGAGGGTTATTTACTGATTAGTTAGTAGATAAGAACTACTTTAGGTGAAGGGAAGGACAATACTCAATACAGGGAAGGTCAGCTGAACTGGACTGGACCAAAAGCAGTTTCCGGGATAAACTGAATGCTTCAAAGGTCAGCGGAGCAAGGGCAGGGGTTTGGGGACTATGGCTTAAGGGGACTTCTAAGTCAATTGGCAAAATAATTCTATTATGCAAACATTCTGCATCTCACTTTGAAATGTGGCATCTGGGGTCTTAACAAGTGGCCATCTAAGATGCATCAATTGGTCTCAACCCACCTGGATGAAAGGATAATGAAGAACACCAAGGTCACACGATAACTATGAGCCCAAGAGACAGAAAGGGCCACATGAACCAGAGACTTACATCATCCTGAGACCAGAAGAACTAGATGGTGCCCGGCCACAAGCGATGACTGCCCTGACAGGGAGCACAACAAAGAACCCCTGAGGGAGCAGGAGATCAGTGGGATGCAGACCCCAAATTTTCATAAAAAGACCAGACTTAATGGCCTGACTGAGACTAGAGGAATCCCGGCGGTCATGGTCCCCAAATCTTCTGTTGGCCCAGGACAGGAACCATTCCCGAAGACAACTCATCAGACATGGAAGGGACTGGGCAATGGGTTGGCGAGAGATGCTGATGAAGAGTGAGCTACTTGTATCAGGTGGACACTTGAGACTGTGTTGGCATCTCCTGTCTGGAGGGGAGATAGGAGGGTAGAGAGGGTTAGAAACTGGCAAAACTGTCACGAAAGGAGAGACTGGAAGGGCTGACTCATTAGGGGGAGAGTAAGTGGGAGTATGGAGTAAGGTGTATATAAGCTTATATGTGACAGACTGACTTGATTTGTAAACGTTCACTTAAAGCTCAATAAAAATTATTAAAAAAAAAAAAGGAAGTTCTTATCACGAATCTGGAAAAAAAAAAGCATGTTAGGAGCTCAATCCTTTGTAGTGCCCAGCTGGAAGAATGTGCCTGAATCCTGAATCGTCTTTTCCCCACACGAAAACTAACATTCTCTTAGAATTTAAAAGCCTGAGATAGAAAGCAGAATACTTTAAAAATTCTTCAGAAAAAATAGGTAATTGTGGTAAAAGTTGTGACTTGAACAAGATGAGATATAGTTATGTTTCTGGTCTTGGAACAATTTACATGGGAGGGCTGGACTCCATTGTCCCTCAGACAGAATCACTATCTGTGCCTAAATTCTTACTCTTCTAAAAATATGCAGACACAATGGTGGATACCTTTATATATCTATAAAAGATATAGATTTTTTTCTTTTGCATGGCCTCATACATCTTCTGGAGGAAGCAGAAAGAATAAATTAAGCAAGAGAGCAGGTAGAGTAAGGGAGATAGAAGAAGAGGGAAAGGAGGAGAGAGAGAGAAAGATAACAAAAAAAACCAAGAACATGCAATAGAAGTTAGGCTGACTGTTTAGTTTTATGGGGCTCCTGGCCCTCTATTCAGAGAATGCTTCCAAATCTGACAAGAAGAAAAGAGCAAAAGAAAACAAAATGACTTGTCTCGGTGGCGCAGGGGAAAGAAATACATTCAGTAGTTGTGATTTTATGCTCCTTTTTTGACATGGAGCCAGAAGCTATTTACTTAATTTAGTACTTGTGTAGTTACTTTGGAAACCCTGGTGCCATAGTGGTTAAGTGCCATGGTTGCTAACCAAAGGGTCAGCAGTTCGAATCTGCCAGACGCTCCTTGGAAACCCTATGGGGCAGTTCTACTCTGTCCTATAGGGTCGCTATGAGTCAGAATTGACTCGATGGCCCTGGGTTTGGTTTTTGGTTAGTAGTTACTTTTATGATTTTTTTCTCTTAACTTTATAATCTACAGCAACTATTTGTTCATTTTATTACAAAAAAATAAAAAGACAAATAGCGTAAGAAGATTGCTTTTGGGAAGAGAAGACCTCTTACTTGATGTTTTCATGCATTTCCTTTTCCTCTCTCCCACAACTAAGTTCTTGGAACAAAGCATAGTTTTAGCCTTCTTTCAACCAGCTATTCATTGGTAAATGGCGAACGAGTAAATGACAGAGTGACATGCTTCAAAGGGGCAGTATGGTTCAGCAGACCCAGCAACAGAGGAGAATTGTTGTTAGTTGCCGTTGAGTCAGCTCTGACTCACAGCAACCCCATTTACAACAGAACAAAATGGCATCTGGTCCTGTACCAGCCCCATGATCTTGTGTGTTTGAGTCCATTGGACAATATTCTTTTGTGATCCATAGGGTTTTTCTTGGCTACTTTTTGAAAGTAGATCACCAGACTTTTCTTCCTACTCTGTCTTCGTCTGGAAGCTCCAATGAAACCTGCCCACCATGGGTATCCCTGAAATACTGGTGGCATAGCTTCTAGCATCATAGCAACACACAAGCCACCGCAGAACAACGAACTGACATGCATGGTAGATCTCTGATATCTGACGCTAGGTCACTGGGTAACCTTGGGCAAAGCAATTTACCAATCTGGGACCCAGCTTCCCTATCTTTAGTTGAAGGACCTGGACTATAGGATTTCCTCATCCTAGATGAGCTGTAAGGATTTTTGAATCAAATGTTGCAGGAAGGTCAAGAATCAGTTTTGGGGAAGGGATGATATATTATCAGAAGTTGTTGTTTTTAGTTGCTGTTGATTCTCACTCATAGCGACCCCATGTGTGCAGAGTAGAACTTCTTATAGTTTCCAATGCTGTGACCTTTCCGAAGCAGATCACCAGACCTGTCTACCAAGGTGTGCTGCTGGGTGGGTTGGAACTGCCAGCCTTTCGGCTAGTTTGCTTAACCTTTTGTGCCACCTAAGGACTGCTTATCAGAAGTAGGCATGGCCAAGGGAAAAGAATATGAGTCCAGAGAAGAGCGTGCTTCATATCTGGCCTGTCACTGAAGATGGTCAGAGGGTACTCAACAACGCACTGATCCTAGGAAACCCTGGTCGCGTAGTGGTTAAGAGCTACAGCTGCTAACCAAAAAGTCGGCAGTTTGAATCCACCAGTTGCTCCTTGGGAACTCTATGGGTCAGTTCTACTCTCCTATAGGGTTGCTATAAGTCAGAATCGACTTGACGGCAATGGGTTTGGTTTGGTTTTTTGGGTAGATCCTAAAGTGGATACACATGAGGCCAGGCTCTTAGCTAAAATGTGGCTCCAAGGGTTATGGAAAACTTGAAGGGGATACTGCTGTTATCAGAGTTAGAATGACTGGTACAGAGGTAGAATGACAAGCAGGTTCTGGCTTTCTTAATAGGAGCTGGTATCAATTAATTCCTTGAGGCATTGTTGGTAGTTCAGCAGCAGAATTCTTGCCTTCCACGTGGGAGACCTGGTTAGATTCCCAATCAGTGTACCTCATGTGCGAACACTACCTTTCAGTCAATGGAAGCTTGTGTACTGCTGTGATGCTGAACAGGTTTCAGTGGAGCTAAAAACCCTATGGACTACAATGGTCTTATTTGTAGTCAATCATGGGAGTGGTGCAGGACCAGGCAGTGTTTCATTCCGTTCTGCACTGACAGCAGCTAACAATAACATCAGTGCCTTAATTAGAATGTGTTGAAAGCTGTTCTTGAAATTAGAGAAAAATGCAAAATCGTAATTAAGTGGCTGTTCTTCTACCTCTGGCCCTGGCCTCAGCCACTGCTGCCTTTTTTCTCACCCTGGTGAGAGTACTCTCATGATTTCATCTTTCATATCTGTGTAGGTAACACATCCGGGTTTATGTCTTAGCTCTACTCTTATAGTTGTATGATCTTGGGTAAGTTACTTAATTTCTTCAAATACCAATTTCTTTATCTGCCAAGTGGGATATTAGCTAAAAATAACTAATATATTAGGATTGTTATGAATATTTACATATGATAACACAGGGTAATTTAGTACTGTCAAATAGTAGGCACTTAAGGGATATTAGCTGCTGTTGTTTATTATTCCTTAGCTTTTTTTTTTTAATTCAAGAGTATGTATTTATTGAGCACTCTTTCTATCGTGTCGCTATGAATCGGAATTGACTTGATAGCAACGGGTTTGGTTTGGTTTGGTTCTATGTGCGTGATACTTTGCTAAACGGAAGTGGAAAAAATGTACAGAAGCAGGCCCAGAACGTACACACTCTTACAGAATTTATAGAAGAAAGTGGGAGGAAGGCTCTATTTATACAACCATAAAATAAATGTATTTGGTGCAAGTGTTAATGATGAAGAGGTACGTGGCATGATGAAGGCATAAATTAAGATAATTTAACTAGTCAAGGAAGTGAGCAAAGGCTTTCCTGAAGATGTTATTATTTTTTTCTTCTAAACACTAAGGAATGAGTTGGACCTAATAACACAAAGATGAAAAGGAAGACCGTTCTGGGTAGTGGAAACACCATAAACAGTTAAGAATTTCTGCACATGTTCATGAGGAATACTGGCCTGTAGTTTTATTTTCTTGTAATAGCTTTGTCTGGGTTGGATACCATGTTAATACTAAGCTTGTAAAATTAGTTGGAAAGTGTTCCCTCCTCTTCAATTTTCTGGAATTTTGTAGATTTGGTACTATCTCTTCCTTAACTATTTGGTAGAATTCACCACTGAGGCCATTGTGGCATGGAGTTTTCATTGTGGGAAGACTTTCAATTGCATATTCAATTTAAAAAAATTCAGGATTAGTAAGGTTATCTTTTCCTTGTGTGAGCTTTGGTAGTTTGTCTTTCAAGAATGTACCCATTTTATCTAAGTTATTGAATTTATTAGCATAAAATTATTTAGAATATTTTAATATTTGTAGAGCCAGTAGTGATGCCACTTCTCTCATCCTTGTATGGGAACTTTGTTTCTTCTCTAGAAATTCATCGATTTTATTGAGCTATTCAAATAATCAGCTTTTAGTTACAGTGATTTCCCCTATGGTTTTTGTATTTTAAATTTCATTGATTTCTGTTCTGATATTTATTATTGCCTTCAGTATGCTTATATTTTGATTCACGTACTCTGGTTTTTCTAGTTTTTTAAAGTGGAAGCTGAGGCTATTGATTTGAGACATTTTGTCTTTCCTAACATTTCGAATACTGCTTTAGCTGTACCCCACAAGTATAATATATTGTTTTTTCACTTTAATAAAGTACAAAATCCTTTCTAATTTATTTTTTGATTTCTTCTTCGACCCTTGGTTTATGTAGAAAAAGTATGTTACTTAGTTTTCAAATATATTTGGAGATTTTTGAGATATCTTTCCGTTATTGATTTCTAATTTCATTGTGGTTGAAGGACATATTTTGTATGACTGGAATCCTTCAAATTGATTGAAACTTTTTATGATCCATAATTTGGCCTATCTTTCTAAATATTCCATGTGCACATCAAAATAATAAGTATTTTGTGGTTGTTTGACAGAGTGTTCTATAAACGTCACTTAGTTCAAGTAGATTGATAACATTGTTCGTCTTCTTTACACTTACTGATTTTGTGTCTACTTGTTCTATCAGTTATTAAGAGAGCTGTATTAAAAAGCCTACCTAGAATTGTTAATTTGTCCATTTCTCCTTGCAGCTCTATCAGTTTTTTCTTGCTTCATTTCGAGCTCTGTTTTTAGGTATGTAGATATTTAGAATTGTTATGTCTTCTTCATGAATGGGACCTTTTATCATTATAAAATGCACGTTTTTATCCCTGGTAACAGTTTTTGCTCTGAAATTTACTTTGATATGAATATAGACACTCCAGATTTCTTTTGATAAATTTCAGCTAAAGTTTTAAATAGCCAACACTTTCAGATATTGTTAGTATTTATTCCTTTCTATTCTGGGATTACAGTTGTTACACCCAACTTTATTTGGTTCTTTTTTTATTATTAAAAAAAATTGTAAATGGTGTATTGTTTGTTTTTAAACACGCTTTTCAGTTTATTGTGAAGATAGTATCCCAGAACCCAGAGTTCCCAAATACCCTAAATCAAGTTTTTCTTATTATTAATATCTTCTATTAGTATGATACATTTGTCACAATTAATAAAGCAATATAGGTACATTAAAAAAAAAACGACGACGATGACAAAAAACCAAACCCATTGCCATGAAGTCGATTCTGACTCATTGACCCTATAGGACAGAGTAGAACTGTCCCATAGGGTTTCCAAGGAGTGGTTGGTGGATTTGAACTGCTGACCTTTTAGTTAGGAGCCATAGCTCTTAACCATTGCACCACCAGGGCTCCACTGGTACATTAGTATTAACTAAAGTTCATACTTTATTCAGATTTCCTTCATTTTTACCTTACCTCCTTTTATCAGCTCTGAGATCCCGTCCAGGATACTGCATTACATTTAGTTGTCATGTTTCCTTAAGCATCTCTTTACTGAGACAGTTTTTCAGACTTTCTTTGTTTTTGATGATCTTGACAGTTTATTTTTTGAATATTTTATTGTGTTTTAGCTGAAAGTTTACCCAGCAAATTAGTTTCCTGTTGAACAATTCATACACAAATTGTTCCATGACATTGGTTGCCATCCTCACAATGTGATAAGATTTCCTCCATTTCTACCCTGCCTTCCCTGTTTCCATCTGTCCATTTTCCCTGCCCCTCCTTGCCTTCTCATGTTTGCTTTTGGGCAACTGTTGTCCGTTTGGCTTCATACAGTTGATTGTTCTAAGATGCACACTCCTCACAGGTGTTATTGTTTATTTTATAGGCCAATCCATTATTTGGCTGAAAGGGGAACCTCCGGGAGTGGCTTCAGTTCCAGATGAAAAGGGCGTCTTAGGGTGATAGTTTTGGCATTCCTCTAGTTTCTATCCATCCAGTAAGGTTGGTCTTTTTTATGAATTTGAGTTCAGTTCTACATTTTTATCCCATTCTAACCAGGACCTTCTATTATGTCCCTGGTCAGAGCAGTCGATAGGGGTAGCTGGGCACCATCTAGTTTTTCTAGTCTCAGGGCAGAGGAGGCTATGGTTCATGGATCATTAGCCCTGTAGAGTGATTGTTTCTTAGAGCCTTTGATTTCCTTCACCCTCCTTTGCTCCAGATGGGAGCAGACCAATAGTTGTCTCTTAGATGGCTGCTTGCAAGCTTATAAGACCCCAGATACTACTCACCAAACTAGGATGTAGAACATTGTCTTCATGAACTATCTTATGCCAATTGACCTAGATGCCCCCCGAGACTAGGGTCCTGAGCCTTTAAACCCAGTAACTCAGTCCCAAGAAATATTTGGATGTCTAGGAAGTTTCCATAACTGTGCCTCCTGTGTCCTCTATTATACATCTGAATATACATGTGCACATACAAATATGTCTATGCAAATACCCACAACTACACCTATATAGGCATACTCCCATATGCCCTCCCACACCTATATAGCACATAAATATCAACCTATGTAATCACTCACAAATTTTTGGTTGTCATTACTGTTGTTGAAAAATTGTATTTAGCTGTTACTCTTGTTCATTTTTCCTAAATCTCCCCTTTGCAGTCATGTATCTCATCTGCCCTCCAGTGCTTCAGTTATCTATTTCTGTATATGAAATACCTCAAAATTTAATGGCTGAAAATAACCATTTCATTATTTCTCATGATTCTGTAGGTTGACTGAGGCTCAGCTAGATGGTTCTTCTGCTGGTATTGTTTGAGGTTTCTCATGTAGATGCAATCAGATGGTGATTGGTGCAGGAATATCTAAGATGGCTTTACTCATATGTCTAGCACCTTGGCAGAAACAACTGGAAGCCTAAGGACCCCTTTCTAGCTCCATGAGGCTAGTTTAGGCTTCTTTTCATAGTGGCTGGATCTCAAGAAAGGAGCCCTGGTGGCACAGTGGTTAAGTACTCAGCTGCTTACTGAAAGGTCAGTGATTTGAACCCACTAGCTACTCTGCAGAAGAAAGATGTGGCAGTCTGCTTCTGTAAAGATTACAACCTTGGAAACCCTATGGAACAGTTCTACTCTCTTCCATAGGGTAGCTATGAGTCAGAATTCACTTGACAACAATGGATTTGGGGTTTGGATCTCAAGAGCAAGAGTCCCAAGAGGGCAAGCTCCAATGTGCAGGCATTTATCAAGCCTCTGCTTACATCATGCCTGCTAATGTCATTGGCCAAATTGAGTCAACATGGTCAAGACTGGATTCAGCATAGGAGGGGCTATGTGGTGCCCTGGTGGTGCAGTGGGTAAGAGCTTGGCTGCTAACCAAAAATGTTGGCAGTTCAAATTCCCCAGGCGCTCCTTGGAAACCCTACTCTGTCCTATAGATTTGCTATGAGTCAGAATTGACAGCAACAATTTTTTTTTCTCACAAGGTATGAGTATCAGCAAGTGTAGTTCATTGGGGGACACAAGAAAAACATTGACTATATCCAGTTTCTAAATCCCTGCTGTTTGGAAAACATGTTCATTTGAGTGTCCCTCTATAGTGTCGCGATGAATCAGAATTGACTCACTGGTACAAATGACAATCAACTTGATTCTAACTAACTTTACTTCCAATCAAATATACAATATATTGTTGTCTTTGATGAGTGTGGAATTGTGCAAGGTGCTCGGTCATAAACTGTATATCCCACTTTATAAACACCCCATTATTCCATATCAGTTTTAACAATTCCAAGTTGAAAACCTAAACACAATTTCTCTCCCCCCTTCTCATTTTTTACCAAAATTCAAACTCTTTCTTTTTTTGATCTCCACCCTTATTGCCACTATCAAAGTTCATGTCCTTATTATCTTATACATGGACAGCTGCAAGTTAGATTTTCTTTAAACACCAGTTTCAGTATAGCACATTTCTTTACAAGAACATACAGTATATTTATATTTCATTGCATTAAACCTAACATTCCTGTCTTTCTAAGGCCCTTAATTGCCTGACTCTACTCCATTTATACAACTCTATTTTCATTACTATATGTCATAAACCCTCCAGAATCAGGGAGTACAAAAGAAAGTCCTTTATAAGGGAGTTCAAGTCCATCTACATAATAAATACCTTAGAGAGGAGAATAGAGGAAAAGACAGAGTAAAAACCGTGAAAACAAGATGTGAAGCGGAGGAGTTTTTATTGTTGCTATTTGTTTTTTGTTTGTTTTATAGGAAGAAAGACAAAAGGGGAATCAAGAAATATTTCAGGGGGTTAGAAATTACATCACTTTTTTTTTTTTTTAATAGAAACGCTTAATTTTTGAAAATCTTTAACTTTTTTGATCACTCTACCACTTCTACCTAGTTTGGCCCCGCATTAATGCACATGCAGTCTGTTTCTGTTGTTATCATTGTTAAATGGAATACTGCCAGACTGTATATAGTAGTGCAGGACTTGGCACATAAGTGCTTTGTAAACGAGCAAAACTTAGCTTGATTTATATCTTTTATAAACTAAAATGGATAACATCAATAGAGTCAAATAAAATGATTTATGCTCTTATATATTGTTATGGATTGAATAATGTTCTCCCAAAGTGTGTATCAGTTTGGTTAGGCCATGATTCCCAGTATTGTGTGATTGCTGATCATTTTGTCATCTGATGTGCCTTTCCTATGTGTTGTAAATCCTACCTCTATGACATTAATGAGGCAAGATTAGAGGCAGTTACGTGAATGAGGCAGGACTCAGTCCTTAAGATAAGGTGGTATTTTGAATCAATCTTTTTTGAGATATAAAAGAGAGAAGTGAGCAGAGAGACAGAGGGACCTCGAGACAGAGGGACTTCATTACCACCCAAGCAAGAAGAGCCAGGAGCATGTGTGTCCTGTTCTGAGAAGCTCATAGACTAGAGGAAGATTGATAACAAAGACTTTCTTCTGTAGCCGACCGAGAGAAAAAGCCTTCCCCTGGAGTTGGCACCCTGAATTCAGACTTCTAGCCGCCTAAACTGTGAGAGAATAAATTTCGGTTTGTTAAAGCCATCCACTTGTGATATTTCTGTTATTGCAGCACTAGATAACTAAGACGTATATTAAATGGAAAGAGATGCAATACCCATTTTCAAAAATTGTCTTCACCACAAAGAGTGAACATTTGGTAAAATGTGCTCTAGATGCTGAGACTGTAGCTGGGATGAATGAAGACTTAGCTACTTACACTGCACAATGAGTGTATCTGTTTTTTCTGTAGATGAAGTGTATAGCATTGTTATGAAAAAGAAAGTCATTATATCTTTTCATATTTATATCTACAAGACTTTTGGATCAGATAAGATTTTAAATATAGGACATTGAAAGAATAGGTTCCTGTTGACATGAGGAAACAATATTTTACAGTGGTAGAGATAGAAAAGCATCAATCTAAGAAAGTTTAACAAGCTTATTCAGTTATTCACTGACATTGCTTTGTTGACTGTTCAGTTCTATTCCAAGGGTATAGATAGTATTTTGTGAAACCAGTGACAGTATATAACCTCAAAAATTGAGATTGTATAAGGAGACAGCAACCATTATTTTTGGTGAGGAATCTCCCCCACGTCACTGACTGTCAAAAACAGTTACTCTGGAGAAGTTCACCTAATTTTATGAACTCTTGCTCTGGGTGGATTTAACCGGAAGTTGGAAACAGATCCAGTGCCCAAAAGTCTCCACCCAGCATATGTCATGCAGGGGATGCAGGGAATGATTTTCCTTGCAAGGGCCTCCTCACAAATCTTGGAGATGGGCCTTGAGCTCTTGGCTGGAATCGTGGTTTTCCACAGTGGAGGCTGCAGTAATGATCGTCATTGATTGAGAGACGTGCTGCCTTGGGTATTTTCATGAGAGTCAAATAAAACTCTCTTGTCTTACTCCTGCTTTGAAAGGTGTTTTTTTAATGAATTTACCATTCGAATAGAATAACTGTGTGGGAAAGTGTAGCTAAATAACTGGAACACTTTGGGCAGCTTCACTTCCCCACCTTGTGCCCCTACTTGCCTTTTCCCCTAAAGCTCCTCTTTCCCCAGGCACACACATGCTGCTGTGTTTTCTGTGCTGGAGCTGCCTGAATTGTGTGATTTTTGTAGATGAATGTGAACTCTTCAGTCCAGGAAGAAGTGCCAGGAACACAAACAGCCCAGCTAATTGGCATGCACCCCTTGGGGAGGCACATGACCAAGCAAGCCAGTTGCATTATCTCCATGGAGCACTTACTTAACTTTGAGAGAAAACTTAGTCTCTCACAAATCATCCAAGAACTATTTCGAAAAGAGAGAAGGAATGGCTAAGGAAAGGCTGTAATCAGGAGGTGTTCCATTGCTTGGGTATGTTGGCTTGGTTGCAGAAATACTTACTTGAGGCAGGTTATATTTTTGTCATTAAAGTTAACCTTTTCCTGAGCTGCTTAGGATTTGAGGGTATTCTAGCCACCTCAACTTATTTTGAATAGGGATTTCAAATTGGTGACCCAAAAGTCAAATTCCAATCACAGACTAGTGTGTGTGTGTACAAGAGTTTTCAAGAATTGGCTGGAGCTAAGTAGTGGCTCTCCCATTATTTTGGGTATGTGTTTTGCAGTTTGTCACAATCCTCATCAGTCCCTACTACTTCTAGTCTTCCAGGAAGCTGCTTCCTTCCTCTATGTTACCTGCATGGCCCGTGTAGGCCTTTGAGTTTGCTGTCCTACTTGGAGTACAAGTATTTTCACAGTGTTCCTTGAATGTTGTACTCCAGTTTACTCTACAACAAATCAAAGGGGTTGAGAGATAAAATTTAGAAACATGAATAGTTATTTTTTCAGTTTATACCAACTGCCATACCAACTGCCAGTACTCACTGAAGAGCCGGCTCCTTTAACAATTTGTTCCATGAAAGGACGTTGATCTCTTCGCAGGTCCGTCTCTGCAGTTGGTCTTCTCAGGCACCAGAACAGCTCCTCTAAAACCTCTCACTTCCACCTCTAGTTGGGGATGGCCCCTGCTAGAGGACATGTTGTGATAAGTAGTGCAGATCTTTGCCTTAGAGACCAGTGAACTTCTATTTATTACTGAGCCCATTCACTAGGAAGTCAGGAGTTCTCTAACTAATAAAAATATATAAAATCTGTAGACATTCAGCTCTCTAAGTCACAAAAATCTTTTGTCATGTGTTTAATTAAATAATTCTCCTCTACCATCTAATTTTTAATATAGCAACAAACAGGTAGTAAAAGTGATACTTGAGCTTCATTCTTCTTTTCTCTGCCCCCGTACCCCCTCACCCTCTAGTGGAAGTACTCAGAGGCTACGAAGAGTAGAGAATGGAAGAAAATGAGAACCCACAGTGGTGAAATAGTCCACAGACTGCATAATTGGCTTCTGAATAATTTAGAATCAGATGAGTAGAATGAGCAATAAAAAATTTCAAATGATTACTCTTAGGCTCATTTCATATTTTTTTCACAGATTATTAGAATGAAATCATTAAAATTTAGTATTAACTGAAACTTCTTATCATATGTTTGTGTTGTATTATATAGTATTTCCATCAGTAGTCTTCAGTTTGTTGTAATGTGATGGCTTGCGTGTTGCTATAATGCTGGAAGCTATGCCACTGGTATTTCACATACCAGCAGGGTCACCACAGTGGACAGGTTTCAGTGGAACTTCCAGTCTAAGACAGATTAAAAGAAAGAATTGGTGATCTACTTCTGAAAATTAGCCAATGAAAACTCGATGGGTCACAACAGAGCACTATCTGAATCAGTGCTGGAAAATGAGTCCCCTAGGTTTTTTTTTTAGGTTGAAAGGCACTGCAACTACATGGGGGCCACAACAATGGACTCGAGCGTAACAAATACGGTGCAGGGCCTGGCAAAGTTTCATTCTGTTGTACATGGAGTCATCAAGAGTCGAACCGACTTGAAGGCAACTAACAACGACATTGAATTTATATTGTTTTAAGACACAAGCACTAGGAAACTGCACTAGAATATAAGCTCCTTGAGAGCAGAGACTTTGGTTCCCGTCAGTGCTGTATCCGATGTGCCTAGTTAAAAAGCTGGCTCATAGTGGGTGCTCAGTCAGCGCTGAACTGTAGAATGAAAAAGAGCTAAACACTGCAGAGGCTAATTATTTGTGCTGTGGGCTGTTCTTCCCCATGAGTTCTCAAATTCTTCTACCCTCTATTCTGTAGTGGGAACTGAAATTACAGTAAAAATACTATATAAAGGAAACTGTCTTCTTTATGGAAACCCTGGTGGCATACTGGTTAAGAGCTACAGCTGCTTACTAAAAGGTTGGCAGTTTGAATCCACCAGGCACTCCTTGGAAATGTTGTGGTGCAGTTCTCCTCTCTACTATAGGGTCACTATGAGTCGGAATCAACTCGATCGTGATGGTTTTTTTTTTTTATCTTGTTTGTATTACTTTAACTTTTTATTTTTTCTCCAATAGTTCTATGTATGTTAAAACACAGATTTCAAATGTTAATTATTAAACTAGAAGTAGAGATTTTGAACTCGCTGGCTTTTTAAAATTAATTTAAAAAAAATTGAGATAATTGTAGATTCCCAGGAAGTTGTAAGAAAGGATACAGAGAAATTCCATATACCCTTTCCCCAGTTTCCTCCAACGGTAGCATCTTGCAAAGGTATAGCACAATATCCGAACCAGGATGTTGACACTGACACAGTCAAGACACAGAACATTTCCACCTTCACAAGGATTCTTCACGTTGCCCTTTATAGCCATACTCTCCCACATCCACTTCTGGCAACCACTAATCTGTTCTCCAGTTGTGTAATTTTGTGGCTGACTTATTTTTAGAAGTGATTCTCCAACAGTTGGCCTAGGGGGAAAAAGACCATTTAACAATAATAGAAGGTTAATGACTTTTATAGGTGGAATCCAGGTAATTACGGATGTGTGCGCTCAGTGTCCTTTTGTGTTGCTGTGCCAGGAGACAGTGTGGGGTCCTGAAACACAGATTACTGAGGCGTCAGTACTGCAGCTGTTCATGCCAGAGAATGTCCCTGCCAAAGTTGATGGAATTTTCCCGCCTGAATTATACTACCTCCACAAAGCAGGCCAAGAAATGTCCTTGGTGGAAGAGTGTTTCTGGCCTCTCCTTGACACTGGGGTAGTCAGATACTGTCTGCTGCACTGGCAGCTATGGAAAGGGTGAGGGAAGGTGTTTTCTCTGTCAACCTGTTGCAACTATGTACGATGTGTGTTGGAACTGTGAACTCTCCCTTTTTCTCTCCATCTCTGAAGCTTATCTTTGCTGCTGTGCAGTTCTAGTTTGTCCTTGTATTGCATCTGGAGCTTTTGGGATGCCACAAGATGGCAAACAGAGTTCTTAGTCTTCCCTTCTTCCTTGCTGTCATTCTGACTTAATTGCCCAATGCCACTATAGAAGTAAAAGTAAAAGCCATTGTCATTCTTAAAGGCTGTGATATTAGAAGAAGCAGGAATCATCTGATGTCTGTAGCTATTTGGACATTGGGTTATACTTGCTTTTATCTGTAGCTAGTCAAAACACTTCCATTTTAGGACATAAAGTAATAACATGAAGTAATAAATGCTACTTTCCCTTCTTCCTTTTTTCCTATTTTTTAAAATACTATGCCCAATTTTCACCTTGTTTCCAAACTGAGAAGTTGCCAATTATCTTAATGAAATATCAGAGTATCTCATGTTCTTATCTATTAACTCATATTTATCCAGTTAAATTGTGAAAAGAATAGAATTTATGGTTTTTGGGTTCTAGGGTGACATGCAAATAAATGAATAAATGAAATTTGCAAATAAACACAGAAGTAAGTTTTGTGAGAGGAGCTGTGAGAAGCTTCTTAGTCATATTTGTGTTTTCATCACACAGACACAAAAAGTAAAAGAAAAAGAAAGAAATTTAGCATGCTGATTTTTGTTATTTCTCTGGTTATTGCTGGAGTTACTCCATATACAAATAAGAGATTTGAAGTTTTCATTTTCAGCAAATGAGTTTCTTTTGTTACCTGTGTCAGTTACCCATTTGTCTTAGTTGTCTAGTACTGCTGTAACAGAAATACCACAAGTGGATGGCTTTAACAAACAAATTTATTTTCTCACAGTTTAGGAGGCTAGAAGTCTGAATTCAGAACACTGGCTCTGGGGGAAAGCTTTCTATCTCTGTTGGCATTGGAGCTTCTGCATCTCTGTTCCTTGGAGATCTCTGGGTGTCTTAGCATCTATCTCACCCCATCTGTGTTACTCACTTGCTTATTTAATCTCTTTTATATTTCACAAGAGTTTGACTCAAGATACACCCTGCATTAATCCTGCCTCATTAACATAACAAAGATAGGCCATTCCCAAATGGGATTATAACAACAGGCATAGAGGTTAAGATTTACAACACAATTTTGGGGGATACAATTCAGTCCATAACATTCTACCCTTTGGTGCCACAAAATTCATGTCTTTGCTATATGTAAAACACATTCACCACATCACATCATCCCAAAAGTCTTAAATCAATTCCAAGTCCAAAATCTCTTCTTCTGAATTATCTAAATCAAATATGGGTGAGACTTTAGGTATATTCCATCCAGGGGCAAAATTCCTCTTCATCTCTGATTTTTTGAAATCTAGACTACAAGTTATCTGTTTCCAAAGAACAAGGTGGAACAGACACAAGGTAGATATTTCCATTACAAACAGGAGAAATTGGAGGATAATGGGCATCAAGCAAATCCAGAACCCAGCAGAAAAATTTACATGAGCTCTCAAGGCTTGCAAATAATCCCCTGTTCTTTGGGCCCACCTGGGCAATGGCCCTGCCCTCCTAATTCTGAATGTTGGATTCTGGGTGGAGGCCCCTGAGCCCTGGGCTTCCGCTTCATCTTCCATGTCCTCTGCGATGGCAACTCTGCTCCCTCAGCTTTAGACGGCTCCATTCTCCTAGTCCATCTTGAGTGGCGACCCCATCCCTTAGCCATTCTTCTGTTCCTTGGGCCTGGCAGCCCCACACCCTCAGCTTTAGGTAGCAGCCCCATTCCGGTGGCACACCTTAATGGCAGCCTCACACTCTGGAACTGAGTTGACAAAGATCCAACTCTTTGAAACCTGGGAGGCTGTGGTCCTACTGTTTGAGATCCAAGAGATCATGGCCCCACCCTTTGAAACCGAGAAGGCCCTGCTTTCTGTGTTCCTTCCAACAGTTCTACTTATTTCTGAGCTGCTGCAGGTATGGCCTTTTTCTTTTCTTGAAAGATAGCAGATGTAGCTCCTTTGGCCTGTTTCTTGCCTGTAGAATTCCAAGAGGCAGCATTCTTTCCTTTTGTTTTTTCTCTGTCCACTTCAGTCTAAGCTAATGGGTTTTCTGCTGTGGCAGTTGGTTAGATCCATCAGTTACATGCTTAATCTCTTTAACAAAAGATTATGCAGCCATGTTCTTGGTGAACATTCTAGGACATGTGTCCTTAGTTTATACAACAGAATTTTCCAAACCTTTAAGTTCTGTTTTCCTTTTGCACAGTTTATTTTTAAGTCAGTTTCCTCTCACATTTTACTATAAGTGGTAAGGAGAAACCACACGGCCCCTTTAAGATGTTGCTTAGAAATCTCATCAGCCAGATATTGCAAGTTCTATCTTCCACCAAACATTTGAACATAACTCAGACAAGTTCTTTGTTGCGGCATAAAAAGCATCACCCTTCATCCATTGTCCAATCATATGTTCATCATTTTCTTTTAAAGCCTCACCAGAAGCACATTTAACATCCACATTTCTAGCAACATTCTGTTTCTGGTGCTATATGTATTCTCCAAGACAAAATAGACTTTCTCTGTAGCTCTCCTTACTTCCTTCTGAGCCCTTACCAGAATTGCCTTTGATGTCCATAAATCTACCAAGATTCTTTTCAAGGCAGTTTAGGGTTTTAATGTTGTTGCTGTTAGGTGCCATTGAGTCGATTCCAACTCATAGTGACCCTATGTACAACAGACTGAAACACTGCCCAGTCCTGCGCCACCCTCACAATCGTTGTTATGTTTAAGCCCATTGTTGCAGCCACTGTGTCAATTCATCTCATTAAGGGTCTTCCTCTTTTTTGCTGACCTTCTATTTTACCAAGCATGATGTCCTTCTCCAGGGACTGATCCCTCCTGAAAACCTGTCCAAAGTATGTGAGACATAGTCTCACCATCCTTGCTTCTAAGGATCATTCTGGTTGTACTTCTTCCAAGACAGATTGTTTGTTCTTTTGTCAGTCCATGGTATATTCACTATTCTTCTCCAACACCACAATTCAAAGGCATCAATTCTTCTTCGGTCTTCTTTATTCGTCATCCAGATTTCAGGATTTCAGGAGGTGACTGAAAACACCATGGCTTGGGTCAGGTGCATCTTAGTCTTCAAGGTGACATCTTTGCTTTTCAACACTTTAATGAGGTCTTTTGCAGCCAGTTTGCCCAGTGCAATGTGTCTTTTGATTTCGCGACCGCTGCTTCTGTGGTTGTTGATTTTGGATCCAAGTAACACGAAATCCTTGACAAATTCCATCTTTTGCCTGTTCATCGTGATGTTGCTTATTCCTGTTGTGAGGATTTTTGTTTTCTTTATGTTGAAGCGTAACCCATACTGAAGGCTGTCGTCTTTGATCTTCATCAGTAAGTGCTTCAAGTCCTTCATCACTTTCAGCAAGCAAAGTTGTGTAATCTATATAGCACAGGTTGTTAATGAGTCATCCTTCAAGCCTGATGCCCTGTTCTTTTTCATATAGTCCAGATTCTTGGATTATTTGCCCAGCATACAGATTGAATAGGTATGGTGAAATGATACAACCCTGATGCACACATTTCCTGACTTTGAACCATGTAGTATCCCCTTGTTCTGTTCGAATGACTGTTCAACACCTTAAAACTCTTCCAGCCTCTACCCATTACCCAATTCTAAAATCATCTCCACGTTTTAGGTATCTGTTAGAGTAGCACCCCACTGTCAGTACCAAATGTCTTACGCTGGGTTCTCTAGAGGAGCAAGACCAGTGAAGTGTATATGTAGAAAGATTTATTTCAAGGAAATGGCTCATGCAGTTGTGGAGGCTGGCAATTCCCAAATCTGTGGATTAGGCGTCAGACAGGAGGCTTCTCCTGACTCACGTGGTTGCAGGAGCTGATGAACCGAAAATCGGCAGGCCAGTAGGCAGGCTGCTGGCTGACATCCCAAGAACCAGAGGTCAAAGGATGACAACAAGTCAGATGCAAGATGGAGAGGCAGCGAGCTTTGCAAGAACTTCTATATATATTGGATGCAGGCCACACTCCCAAGGAAACTCCCCTTTCAGCTGATTGACTGCTCACATCAGATCACAAAATGGAGGATGATTACATAATATCTGCCAAACCACTGAGAATTATGGCCTAGCCAAGTTGACACTAACCTTAACCATCATACCATTCAAGGATTTTCATTGTTTGGTCTTCAGCACTGTATTAGATGATTCCTGATGGACAAAAAGAAATCAGTGGTTTTGTCTCAGAATTTAGTTACCTGTTACCCATGAATTTCAGTTCCAAGTAAAATACTAAACTTGACTTAGTCATTTTTGACTCAAAAACATAATTCTGTTGGAAAGCTGCATCACTTTGTCACTCAGTTTTAAATAAAATAACTTGTTTTGAGTGAGTAAATAAGAGGTTGTAATTTGTATGCTGTGCTCCAAGATGAGGATGTCAGCATATATGAATACTTATCATCTGCACACGGACATATTGAACCTTGAAATATGGTATTAAACAACAGCTTTCAAATTACCTTAGTGTACTAAATCGAATGTTTCTTTTTCCTTTGGTTTAGATTACTTAAATGAGAAATATCGTGAATTCTGTTCCAGCCAAAGAAAAATCATGCAGCTGCCACTAGAATGTAAGCTCCATGAGGTCAGAGACTTTGTAGGTCTTGAATAGCTCCTGGTACATAAGAGACACCCAATTTGTTGCATGAATGGATGGTAAACATAAGGCAATAGATTAAGAAATTGAGTAAGGTCTATATTATCTTGATGCCTTTGAATTATGGTGTTGGCGAAGAATATTGAATATACCATGGACTGCCAGAAGAATGAGCAATCAACAAATTTGTACAGCCAGAGTGCTCCTTATAAGCAAGGATATCCACATATTTTGGATGTGTTATCAGGGGGGACCAGTCCCTGGAGAAGGACATCATGCTTGGTAAAGTAGGGCGTCAGTGAAAAAGAGGAAGAGCCTAAGTGAGGTGGATTGACACAGTGGCTGCAACAGTGGCAACATAGCAGCGATTGTGAGGGTGGTTCCGGACGGGGCAAGATTTCATTCTGTTGTACATAGGGTCACTATGCATCAGAACCAACTTGATGGCACCTAATAACAACAACTTCTTTGCAGTATCATTTAGGTTATTACCTTGAGAATAATGAAACTGTAAATTTCTTTGCTATAGGTGAAGTACTGGCCTCACTATGTTAAGACATTATATATAGCACAAATGACATTTTTAAAATTGTGGCAAATATATATGTAACAAAACATTAGCCATTTCAACATTCTTCCCGTGCACAATTCATTATATTAATTACGCTCATCATGTTGTTCAACGATCAGAATTATCCAATTTTTTCATCACCCTTACAGAAGCTCATTGCCTCCCTAAGCAACGATCCCCCTCTCCTCCTCTTCCTCCCCTCGTAACCACTAATAAAATTTGGTCTGCGTACACTCGCCTATTTTAGATATTTCATGTAAGTGGGTTCATACAATATTTGTCATTTTGTGAATGACTTATTTCCCTTTGCATAATGTTTTCAAGGTCCTCCATATTGTAGACGTATCGGGACTTCATTTCTCTTTATGGCTGAGTAATATTCCATTGTATATATGTACCATATTTTATTTTTCCATTCAAATATTGATGAACAATTAGGCTGTTTCCACCATTTGGCTATTGTGAATAGTTTTGCAGTGAACATTGGTGTACAATATCTGTTTATGTTCCTGCTTTCAATTACTTGTTTAAATACCTATGAGTGGAATTGTTTGCTGGATCATATATGTTAATAGTATATTTAACTGTTTGAAGAACAACCAAATTGTTTTCCACAGTGGCTGTACCATTTTACAATCCCACCAGCAACGGTTAAGTTTTCCAATTTCTCCACAACTTCTTTAACACCTGTTGTTTTCAGTATTTTTTTAATCACAGCCATTTTAGTTGTTGTGAAGTGATACCTCACTATGGTTTTATTCATTTATTTATTGTGGTGAAAATATCCACAAGACACATATGCCAATTCAACAATTTCTAACTTGTATAAAAAAAGAATTTTTTTTTTATACTTGTATAATTCAGTGATATTGATGTCACTGATGTTGTGCAACCATTCTTGCTATCCTTTTTCAAATTATTCTACCACCATCAACATAAACTGAATGCCCTCTAAGCAAAACCTCCACCTTTCTCCCTCCCTACCACCCTTGATAACCACTAACAACTTTTGGCTGGCTGTTCAAATTCTCTAGCTGCTCTGGGGGAGAAAAAACCTGGATATCTGTTCCTGTAAATATTTACAGCCTAGGGAACTCTATGGCCTAGTTCTACTCTGACTTATAGGGCTGCTGAGTCAAAACTGATATATTTTGCAACACATATTTGCTTATTTCATAAAAGTGAGGTCATATAGTATTTGTCCTTTTTGTGACTGATTTATTTCTCTCAGCATAATGTTTTCAGGGTTCATCCATGTTGTGGCATGTGTCAGGGCTTCATTTCTCTTTATGGCTGAGTAATATTCCATTGTGTGTGTATACCACATTTTGTTTATTCATTCATTTATTGACAGACAGTTTAGTTGTTTCCACCTTTTGGCTTGTGCAAAGTGCTGCAGTGAGCATTGATGTACAGGTTTCTGTTTGTGTTCCTGCTCTCACTTCTGGGTATATACCTAGGATTGAGATTGCTAGGTCATATGGTAGTTTTATGTTTAACTTTTTGAGGAACTGCCAAACTGTTTTCCTCAGTGGCTATACCATTTTACATTCCTACCAGCAATGGACAAGGATTCCAGTTTGTCTACAACCTTGCCAACACCTATTGTTTTCCATGTTTTTGATCATTGCCATTCTAATGGAGACGAGGTGATATCTCATTGTGATTTTGTTATCCGTTTCGCTAATGACTAACGATGTCGAGTATCTTTTCATGGGCTTGTTGGCCATTTGTATTTCTTCTTTGGTGAAATGTTCTTTACTCATTTTTTGATCACTTTTGTTGTTAGATTTTAGGAGATTTTAAAAATATGTATTTATTCTGGATATTAAATCTTTATCAGAGACAAGGTTCCCAAAATTTTTCTCCCAGTCTGTAGGTTATGTCTTCACTTTGTTGATAGAGTCCTTCAATATTCAAAAGCTTTCAATTTTGATGAGCTATCAGTTATCTATTTTGTCTTTTTTTGCTCATGCTTTTGGAGCCATATCTAAGAATCTGTCGTTAAAAACTAGATTCCAAAGCATGACTCTGTGTTTTCTTGTAAGAGTGTTATGGCCTTAGTTTTTACATGTAAGCCTTTGATTCATTTTTAGTTAGTTTTTATATATGGTGTGAGGTATGGGTTCAGGTACATTCTCTGCTTATGGAAATCCACTTGTCCCACTCAGTACCATTTACTAAAGAGACTATTCTTTCCCCATGAATGGACTTAAAACCTTTGTTGGAAATCAGTTGATCATTGATATAGAGATTTATTTCTGAACTCCTAATTCTATTCCATTGGCCTATAAATCTGTCATGCAGCACTGGTGGTACTCACTTGTCTGTGCCAAGAAATTTGGAAGAGAGCTACCTGGCCAGCTGACAGGAAGAGATCCATATTTGTGCCCGTTCCAAAGAAAGGTGATCCAACAGAATGCCAAAATTATCGAACGCTTCATTAATACCATAAAAAAAGTAAAATTTTGCTGAAGATCATTCAAAAGCGGTTGCAGCAGTGCATCAACAGGGAACTACCAGAAATTCAAGCTGAATCCAAAAGAGGATGTAGAACGAGAAATATCATTGCTGATGTCAGATGGATCTTGGCTGAAAGCAGGAAATACGAGAAAGATGTTTACCTCTGTTTTATTAACCATGCAAAGGCATTCAGCTGTGTGGATCAAAACAAATTATGGATAACATTGTGAACAATGGGAATTCCAGAACAGTTAACTGTGCTCATGAGGAACCTGTACGTAAACCAAGAGGCAGTCTTTGGAACAGAGCTAGGGGATACTGAGTGTTTTAAAATCAGGAAAGGTATGTGTCAGGGTTGTATCCTTTCACCATACTTATGCAATCTGTATGCTGAACAAATAACCTGAGAAGCTGGATTCTATGAAGAAGAATGAGGCATCAGAATTGGAGGAAGATTCATTAACAACCTATGATATGGAGATGACACAACGTTGCTTGTTGAAAGTGAAGAGGACTTGAAGCACTTACTGATGAAGGCCAAAGACTATAGCCTTCAGTATGGATTGCACCTCAACATAAAGAGAACCAAAATACTCACAATGAACTAAAAAGCAACGTGATGATAAACAGAGAAAATCTTGAAGTTGTCAAGGATTTTATTTTACTTGGTATTGTGGATTGAATTGTGTCCCCCCAAAATGCGTGTCAGCTTGGCTAGACCATGATTCCCAGTATTGTGTGGTTTTCCATCATTTTGTGATTTGATGTGATTTTCCTATGTGCTATAAATCCTATCTCTATGATGTTAATAAGGCAGGATTAGAGGCAGTTACATTAATGAGGCAGGACTCAATCTACACGATTAGGTTGTATCTTGAGTCAATCTCTTTTGAGATATAAAAGAGAGAATCAAGCAGACAGGCAAAGAGACCTCAAGCCACCAAGAAAGCAGAGCCAGAAGGGGTGCATATCCTTTGGACACAGGGTCCCTGCACTGAGAAGCCCCTAGACCAGGGGGGAAGACTGATGACAGGGTCCTTCTCCCAGAATCAACAAAGAGAGAGCATTCTCTGGGAATTGGCGCACTGAATTCAGACTTCTAGCTTCCTAGACTGTGAGAGAGTAAACTTCTGTTTGTTAAAGCCATCCGTTTGTGGTATTTCTGTTACAGCAGCACTAGACAACTAAGACACTTGGATCCACAATCAGTGCAGCAGTCATGAAACCAAAGGACGTATTGCATTGGGCAAATCTGCTGCAAAAGACCTATTTAAAGTGTTAAAAAAGCACTTTGAGGAATAAGGTGTGCCTGACTGAAGCCATGGTGTTTTCAGTGGCCTCGTATGCATGCGAAATCTGGATAATGAATAAGGAAGACGCAACAATCGATGCCTTTGAATTATGGTGTTGGTGAAGAATATTGAATATACTGTGGACTGCCAGAAGAATGAACAAATATGTCCTGGAAGAAGTACAGCCAGAATGCTCCTTAAAAGAGAGGATGGCAAGACTTTATCTCACATACTTTGGACATGTTATCAGAAGGGAACAGTCCCTGGAGAAGGACATCATGCTTGGTAAAGTAGAGTCAGTGAAAAAGAGGAAGTCCCTCAACCAGATGGATTGATACAGTGGCTGCAACAGTAGGCTCAAACCTAACAGCGATTTGAGGATGGTGCAGAACTGGGCAGTGTTTCTTCTGTTGTACATAGGGTTGCTAGAGTCAGAACCTACTTGACAGCACCTAACAACATATGTCTATCATTATACCAGTACCAGATGGTTTTGATTTCTGTAGCTTTATAAAATGTCTTGAGATTGGGAAGTGTGAGTCTTCCTACTTTGTTCTTCTTTTTCAAGGTTTCTTTGACTATTTGGTACCTTTGTAGTTCCACATAAATTTGAGGATTGGCTTTTCCATTTTTACATAGAAGGCTGTTGGAATTTTGATGGATATTGTATTAAATCTATAATTGCTTTAGATAGCAATGACGTTTTAACAATAATAAGTCTGCTGATCCATGAGGATGGAATGCCCTTCCATTTATTTAAGTCTTTCTTAATTTCTTTCAGTAATGTTTTATAGTTTTCAGTGTACAAGTCTTTCACTTCCTTGGTTAAATTTATTCTTAGGTATTTTATTCTTTAGATGCTATTATAAATTGAATTATTTCCTTAATTTTCTTTTTGGATTGCTTATTGCTGATGTATAAGAACTAGACTGATTTTTGTGTGTTGACCTTGTATCCTGCTACTTTTCTGAATTCATTTATCAGCTCTAATAGTTGTTTGTGGATTCTTTGGGGGGCCTTCTATATATATAATTATGTCATTTGGGAAAATGGATAGTATTGCTTCTTACTTCCTGATTTGGATACCTTTTATTTCTTTTTCTTGCCTAATTGCTCTGGCTAGAACTTCTAGTACAATATTGAATAGCATTACTGAGAGTTGGCATCCTTGTTTTGTTCCTGATCTTAGGGGGAAAGCTCTCAGTCTTTTTCTA
This sequence comes from Elephas maximus indicus, assembly GCF_024166365.1. Lineage (NCBI taxonomy): Eukaryota > Metazoa > Chordata > Mammalia > Proboscidea > Elephantidae > Elephas > Elephas maximus. The sequence goes on along the minus strand of NC_064823.1, from coordinate 24,196,630 downwards.
TTGAGTATGATGCTAGCTGTGGGTTTTTCATAAATGCTCCTTATCATATTGAGGAATTTCCCTTCTATTCCTAGCTTGTAAAATGTTTTCATAATGAAATGGTGTTGGATTTTGTCAAATGCCTTCTCTGTACTGATTTTGTCAAAGATTGGCCTTTTCTTTGGTTCTGTTAATGTATATTACATTAGTTGAGTTTCTAATGTTGAACCACCTTTGCATTCCTGTGAAAATTCCCACTTGATCATGGTATATGATCCTTTTAATATGCTTTTGTATTTGGTTTGCTAATATTTTGTTAAGAATCCTTGAATCTGTATTCATAATGGATATCAGTCTGCAGTTTTCTTTTCTTGTGGTATCTTTGTCTGGCTGTGGTACCAAAGTTATACTCATTTCATAGAATGAGTTAGAAAGTGTTCCCTCACAATTCTCAAAAAGATGCTTCAGCCACAGTTTTTGGTCGTTCTGTTCTCACTTCCTTGTTCACAAATATAGAATTTCTTAAAAAATACAAAGTGATAGAAAAGAGGGCAGGTCGGGGTAGGAGGCCAACATATTTGAATGTTCACCGTACATTAAAACTTTTACTTATATAAAGATCTAATATCATCTAATCTTCACCATAGTGGTATGTGATAGCAATTATTTCCCATTTTACAGAAGAGGAGGTAAGCTCAACTAGTAAGTGGTAAGTCTGATTTTGAGTCCAGTTTTCTCTGATTCCAAAGTCCATGTATTTTGCACCCTGTTATTTTTTTCTGAGTCCTACAGTCTAATTTCTGTGGTTTATTTCACAGGCGATTTTTTTTTCCATTATTATTTCAGAAATAAGCACCCTGTGTACTTTGAGGTGATTAGAATAACTACTTCTGGATTACTATAATAAATATTTGTCAAAATAGCAATGATCTCAATAATCATATGGACTTATCTCACTCATTAAGGACTTTTAAAAACAATTTTTCTGTATCAAAAAATTTACAAAAGTCAAAAGAAAGCTAAGTAATGGTTTATGCAAGAGAGATGGAAAATCCTGTTGGGGAAACACTAATGAGGCATTTTCCCCACTACACTGTTTATTTATGTATTTCATAAAGACAGAACTAGGTTGTTTTTTTTTTTTTTTTTTGCCTTGCTTTTGGGGCTTAGTCTGAGAGAGAGTGCAGGATACTACTCATCTGAGGCGAAAAACTGCTTCTAGGATCTCAGGTGTAAGCCACCAACTGGCTTTTCTGATAAAAGGTTCAAGGTTTGAAGAGGGAAGAAAGGAAAGCAAGCATGTATTCTATTACACATTTCAATAAATATGCAAGAACACCTCAGTAGTTATGAACAGTTTGAATAGTAAAAATGCAACCGATTTCATGCTTTGAATTTTTTATCTTGAGAATAATTTTAAATATACATTGTTCTAAAAGAATCAAAGAAATCACACACACAGACACGTATGTAACAAATACACACACACATATGTATATAAAAGGGACTCTGGACTGTCATAACAATATCGTAACAATGAGGCCAAGCATGACCACACATCTATCTACTTTATAAAGAGAATATTGAGAAGAAAAAGTAAGAGAAGGAATCACCGATGTGTTTATGCTCAATGCTTTTGCTAATGCACCAGATAAATGTAAAAACCGTGATTGCTTGTTTGCTTCCAAATAGCCAGACAATTTTCACTGGTTTACCACCAATTAACTACACAAGAGTGGAGTCCTAAGTATTCAGAGAAAGACTGCAGGTGACTCTTTACTTCTTTTCTGGTCCCCTTGACATATAATTTTCTGCATTCAAAACATACGTAGGTAAACACACATGATAATTTTTACTTAACCAAATACATTTAAAAATAGATAAAATACTTAAATTCTGAAAATACAACCTTAGTTTTCCTATTCATTAAAACATTTTACAGTTGCTCAAGCATGAGAATTGGAAGTGTGTGCTTATTTAAAGAGTATTACTGAACTTTTTTTTATTCTCCAGAAGAAAAAGCAGACCCAAAGCGTCTTGTTATCCTGGAACATTTTAGACATGTCGACATGACCTTATTTCTAGACTTCAATGAAACAGCTTGTACAAACTAGTGAATATCTGTCCCTATTAAACAAGCGAGGTAGCCGATGTGTTAGAGAAGCCAGAGCTGAGTCAGCTCTTTTCTTTCTGTTGCTTCCAGTTTCTAGCATGCTGACAACTAGCATAAATTTATTTAATGCCTCCATGTTGGTTCCCATGATTGAATTGATGGGATCATATTTTTGAATTCCATATATGGGTGCCATTTCTGTGTGCTTGATTATTTTCTGGGCATCAGACTGAAGGAACATGCTGAGAAGAACTAATACGCTATAAATTGCCACTGAATGCAGTGTGGCACCAGCCACAGTGGTAGATGGAAGAAACATAGATCCCGGTGAGGACATGAAGACAAGACCTAGACCCGCTCCGAGGGTGCTCCCATGTTCAGAAGCTTCTCACAGAGAGTGCATATGGCCACAATGTCAGATGTGTGATATGCACCTCTAATAAGAGGCTGCCCTAATATCATCAGAGGAGCTACCACTGCGCCCATCATACCAGAATGTAGTGATTAAGCAAGATGCTTTGGGCCTGGGCTATTATGACATGATATCGATTGTACCAGCGTTCCAGCTCCAGTCATGACTGCAAAGGTTGCACCAGTTGTCACCCAAGAGCCTCTCATCATGAAGTTCATGAAAACAGGATTTCTGCTTACTGCCAAGGCAGACAAGGCTATTAAACCAATACCTCCAGCTAGGTACATATGGGTAGAATGAATTCTATCTTTCACAGACTGGGGCCAGATTACAACCTTTCCAACAGCTCCAGTCTCATTAGACATTCCCACGCCACAGAAGCACAATGTGTTAAGACCAACAGCAGCCTCTCCAGCGACAAACCATCTTCCCATCTGATCAGTTTTAAATGTTTTTCTCATTGACGGTTCCAGTGAAGCCTCTTTGAGGTTTTGACCGGCTTTCCCACAGCAGGTCTTATCTTAGATCTCAATTCTTGTCTTGGTGGCATATTTCCTGCTGGGCCTTAAAAGTCATTGATTCTTTGTGATGTAATTCTTCAGAACAGAGGAGGAGTTGGTGAAAACTGGGTGGAAAGACCCGGAAAGGTGTGTCTGGAGACACACAAACCTTGCGACCAGCATGGTGGTGCACCAGGCTTATCAAGCAGATCTGAAAGATTCACTCCCTAGTCACCTGCATCACACAGTTCCTTTGCCAGGGTCCCCATAACACATATACCTACCACCCTAGTCCTCTGCCTGCTCCTTACTCTTCACAGGAAAACTTCTAGAAGGAGTTGTTTGCATTCGTTGTTCCCTAATTCTTTCTGTGGGGTACAGCCAGTGAGTACTTTTTAGTCTTGTATTACCTGGCTTGTTTTGTAGTACTTGACACTAAGAACGTTCAAGAAGGTCTACTTGTGATGCTGTCTTCACTTGGTTTCTCATATTGCCTGGTTTTCTACCTCTGATCACTCTCTTGGGATTTCATTAAATTTTGCAGACTATTCGGGCCTGGGCCCTGGTGATACGACATTGATTGACTAGCATCTCAGTGCCAATCGTGACTGCAAAAGTGACATCTTAACAATATTGAGTCTCCCCATCTGTAAACATGCATTTGAGTCTTTTTATTTGAATCTTTTTTAATGACTTTCAATAAAGTTTTATAATTTATCCATAAAAGCCCTAGGCACCTTTGGTTAATATCATAAATGCTTTTTTTTTTGATTGCATATTCTAACAACTTATTGTGGGTGTACAGAAAATCAGTTGATTTTATATTTTTATATTAAGCAACCTTACTGAATTACTCCCAATAATCTATCTGTATTTTTTGCTTGATTTTAAAAAAGTTTTTATCTTGGGATAAATTTTGAATTTACAGAAGAGTTGCAAGGATTGCACAGAAGTTTATCTTTGCCCTTCGCACAACTTTCTCTAAAGTTAACTTCTTACATAACCATGGTACCTTTGTCAAAACTAATAAATTCATACTGGTACAATGCTGCTAACTAAACTACAGACTTTATTTGGATTTTTCCATTTTTTCCATGGATGTCCTTTTCCTGTTCCAGAATCCAATCCAAAATATCACATTGCATTTAGTCTCTTGATTTTTGATGTAGAAAATTATACCATCTGCAAATAATAACAGTTTTGTCCCTTAGTATCCAATTCTTTGTGTATGTGTGTGTATGTGTGTGTGTACTAGCTGAGTATATACCTGTCTTATTGCACTGACTTGGACCGACTACTCTTTTGAAGTCCCTGCTTATTCCTTCTACTCCTCCTGTAAATGTTGGTGCTCCCCAGGATTCTGTCCTCTGCCCTTTAATTTACCCCTGCTACACATTTTCTATACCTAAGATTATGAAGATGGCACAGGATTGCACAACATTTCATTCTATTGTACACGGGAGTCAGAGCTGTGAGTCAGAGCCAACTCAACGCCAACTAACAACAATCCCAACATACTCTTCTGAAGCATCTCAACCACTTCACATCCCCTGCCTGAGTTAGGTGCAGCCTGTGCTCCACTGTTGGTTATGTTTCCAGATCTTTATCTCGAGTATAGATTTCTTTTTTGAGATCCAGATTCCTATAGCTGACTATCTTTTGGATATCTTTATCTGGGTTTTCCACAGGCACCCCAATTTTAACATTTCTCTGTGGAATATATCTCATTGTCTTCTCTCCTCAACTTGTCCCACCAGTTTTTCCCAGCTCAGCAATCACTCAGTTATTTAAGACAGACAGAAACTTGCACTCCCTTCCTTCTTTCCTTCCTTCCTCCCTCCCCCCTCCATCCCTCCCTCTTTACCACCCTCCTTTTCTTCTACCTATATCTACTCCTGTTATTGTTTCCTTCATGTCTAGACTTCTCTTCATTCACATTATTTCATTAAAAACTCTCATTCTTTCATCACTTAAGTCCTCTTTGCACGCTGCCAAACTCCTTCACATAGTATTCAGAGCCTCCCGGCCTTTTCTGCCTCATCTGTTCCTGTTTTGCCCTCTTCCAGGGTCCATGTATACACGCCCACATTCTCTGTACTAGCCTTACTGAACACCTGAAGTTCCTTGAATGTGCTTTTTCTCTCTTTCTTCTTTGGACATAATATATTATGCATTCATTTTGTTGCTACTCTCTTTTCCTTCCACTAACTTCTACTAATTCCTTAGGTTTCCATCCAGTTGGCACTGCTTCCAGGAAACCTCTAATCTCCCAGTCTGGGTTAGGTGTACTGTCTGAGTGCTTTCAAGATAGTTGTGTCTATTTCTCTCATGGCACTTACAGTATTGAGAATGTTTAGTTATTTATATACCACCTCCCTTGCTTTTAGCAATACTGTGTGTTCTTCGAGGTCAAAGACTGATGTTTTCTATTTCTTTGTACTTCCTATTGCTTAACACAGTACCTGGCACATAGTTGTTCCTAGTAAATGTTTATCGAATGAATGAATAAACGTATTCACTATTCTTGGAAACAGTGACTACTTGACTGTTTTCAAAAACCATGTTTTTTCATAAGGGACAAACCTCTGTAAGTGTCAGCTTCCTTATTTAAAAATGAAGGGACTGGAATAGAGGATCTCTGAAATCCTTTACAGCTCTAATCAATTGGTATTTTATGATCCTAAGATTTATATTCTTGAGCATACTCAAAAGAAAATGATGCAGACTCTGGAGGGAATTCTGTAAAAGGATTTCCAAATGTTTTGAGTAATGGTGGTAATAATTTGGCTTTATGGCCCCACTGTTTAATGTGTTGAGTGCAAATGATCTGAGCACTTGAACATTTGAGTGGTTTATTTTTGGTGATCAGTTTCTGTTCCTTTGCTTACATATCTAAATAATTTTAGACAGACTGTGTTAATTCCCCTTTGCTTAAGATTTTTAAGTCAAAGTTGGACAGTTACTTGTGGATGTTGTAGGTGTGACTTAAGATATAGCAGTACAAGGATTGGACTAAATGACCACAGAGATCTTGCCCAACGAGATTCTTCAGTTGTGGCTTGTAGTTATGTTTTTGTGCTAAAACAGAAAAAACAAAACAAAAAACCCTCAGTTTAATCTTGAATAACACGGCATTTATTTTTTCCAAGTTTATCTTTCATGGACTTTAATATCAACACTAGAAAGCCAGCAGAAATCTCTGTTTTATCAAAATCATTGACTTCTATGCTTCCAAAGACTGTAAATCTAGTGGGTGTTCTCCAGCTTGCTGAAGTGATCTGGCTTTGGTGTCCATCGACTTGACGGCAACTAACAACAAGGTCCAATTTAGAAAGGTCTTTGAGTGTAGTCTTTTTAAGTTTTTAAAACTTTTAACATGTACAATATAATATGTTGTTGTTAGTTGCTGTTGAGTCGATTCTGACTCATGGCGACCCTATTTGTGCACAGTAGAACGGCTCCACAGAGTTTTCACGGCTGTGACCTTTCAGAAGCAGATCACCAGGCCTGTCTCCTGAGGTGCCTCAGGGTGGGTTTGAGCTGCCAAATTTATTTTATGCAGTTTTCTGTACTGGAAATGGTTAAATGCTAGACTGCATAAAATACATATGTACCTTAATGAATTATTACTAGGTGAACATCTTTGTAACTATCACTCAGGTCAAAAAATAGAACTTTGCTGGCCACTGAGAAAGCACTCCATGTCTCCCAACTCAATCACAGCCCCATGCCTCTCAATAAAAGTGTACTAGTTTGTATTTCAGTTACTTTGCTTTTCTTAATAGGTTTATCATACCAGTCAGCATCCAGCAACACTAGTTTAAATTTTGCCTTTTAAAAAATATGAGTTTTAAGCCTCTTTTAATCTTAGGTTCTTCTTAGGTCCTGTTGTAAATTTTTTTTTGTTAAGGACATTGGATTGTGTGACCTGTAGTGTTTCTCAGCCTGGATTTTGCTGATTAGATGTCTAGGATTTGAGCAGTTAGTACAGGTGTGGCTGTTTCCTGCCTCAGTCCTGGAATACCATTCTCACTGGAATGATAGCCCCTTGTCTCTCCCGACTCTTTACCGTGTTCATGTCATTATCTCCTGTTGTGGATTGAATTGTGTCCTTAAAAACTGTCTGTCAACTTGGCTGGGCCATGATTCCCAGTATTGTGTAGTTGTCCACCATTTTGTGATCTGATGTAATTATCCTATCTGTTGTAAATCCTAACGTCTATGATGTTAATGAGGTAGGATTAGAGGCAGTTATGTTAATGAGGCAGGGCTCAATCTACAGGATTAGGTTGTATCTTGAGTTAATCTCTTTTGAAGTTTAAAAAAAAGGAGCAAGCAGAGAGAAGAGGGACCTCATGCCACCAAGAAAGAAGTGGAATATGTCCTTTGGACCCAGGATCCCTGCACTGAGAAACTCCTAGATCAGGGTTAAGATTGATGTCAAGGACCTTCCGCCAGAATCGACAGAGAGGGAAAGGCTTCCCTGGGAGCTGGCGACTGAAATTGGGACTTCTAGCCTGCTAGACTGTGAGAGAATAAATTTCTGTTTGTTACAGCAGTCCTCTTTTGGTATTTCTGTTATAGCAGCACTAGATAACTAAGAGATCTCCTATTTACCCTTCAGAATTTAGCTCAAACCTTATCCCTCCTTTAAATATTCCCTGACCTTGCATCTAATAATAAAAACCGAAAACAAAACCTGTGCCATCATTGACCCTGACTCATGGCTACCCGATTTGTTACAGGGTGTAGAACTGCTCCATATGGTTTTTGTGACTATAATCTAAATGGAAAAAGAACCCTGGTGGTGCAATTGTTAAGTGCTTGGCTGCTAACTGAAAGGTTGTCAGTTCAGATCCACCCAGTGGCTCCATAGGAGAAAGGCCTGGTGATCTGCTCCTATAAAGATTATGGCCCAGAAAACCCTATGGGGCAGTTCTCCTCTCTCATGTTGGGTCGTTTTGAGTGGAAAATTGACTCAGTGGCACCTAGCAACAACATTCTTAACAGAAGCAGATTGTCAGGCATTTCTTCTGTGGTACCACTAGGTGAGTTCCAGCCATCAACCTTTAGGTTAGCAGTTGAGTGCAAACTGTTTATGCCACCTACAGACCTCCATCTAATAACAGACATGGCATTTTCTGTATTCTCATAAAAGAAAAAACAAAAACAAAAAACTCCAGTATGGCACTAATCACATTGCTGAAATGATTTCTTTCTCAATCTTTCTCCTTTACCAGAGCTTTTCATTCAACAAACATTCACTAGATACTTCTGTGTGCCTGGAACCATGATAATGGTGGGGATGCAGAGATAGATAAGATAAAGTTCCTGCCATCAAGAAGCTCGCAGTCATATGAGAGGGACAGACAAGAAAACAAACAACTATTGTATGGTATAAAATATCTCTGAGTGGAGGAAGCAAGATAATATGGGAATATAGAGGATAGGGTTCCTATCCTAAACTGAGGTGGGAAGGGAGGAGGGAATGACCCCAAAAGACTTTATGGACTAGATTATAATTTCAATGTCTAGCTTATTATTGGCCACGTAATAGGTGCTTAGTTAAGTGTTTGCTGTATAACAGAAATGGACTGTTCTATTTTATTTTATAGTCATTTATTAAGCACTTTTTAGGTGGCAAGCTTCATATTGTCCTGGAGAAAATATCTCACTTTTTTGCTTTTTTGATAGCTATGGCAGAAACTTTTCAAGCGTATAATTGAAAAGCTGAATTGAATATTAAAGTAGGGTTTTAAAGTAATATAAAACTAGGCCGTTATCATTTATCTAAGAATAAAAGTGTATGTTAGTTATTTTACTCTTTTCAGAAACTAGGCTAAGGGTAACAGCTCCCCTTGTTAGGTGCAGAAGGGAATGGATCATTTTGATGGTTCAGAAGCGCTAATGATTTAGTCATCCTCCATTTTTTAGGACAAATTTTTGGTAGCTTACAAAAATTGTTTATTATATATTTTTTTCATTTTTTGAAAAGCATGGAAAATTTACTGTGTACTATTTGGTGGGAAATTTAATATAATTCCATTCATTCATTGAAATACTTAAGTCTATACCTTTAAGAAGACCCTCCTGCACACACCAAGCAAATGAAATGTGTCTTTGGATTATACCTTTTGCTGTGTCGTAGAAGATCCAACTGCTTTGCTTATTAAGAATCTTCCAAATCTCAGTTCTCATGATTTTATTGTAGTTTTCTCCCCATGAAGCCAGTCCAACGTGGAACAGTGACAACTAACAGGCTACATGGAATGTAGCTAGCTTTAAGGTCACTGGTACTGCTGCGTAGGACCTTGAAGAACTTGCTGAGATCTTACATTGTATGGAATCAGCGAAGTACCTCAAGGGCTCTGTCTGGAACCTGAACAGTTTCCGTGCCACGCTATTCTGTCAGCATCTTGCTATCCAAACTTAACTCTAATTACCAGATGAACTTCTTTGATCACATTTTTTCTTTTATAACTAAAACAACTTTTTATTAGGGAAAATTTCAGTTGTTTACAAAAATAGATCACTATAATGAAACCACTTACCACTCAGCTTCAACAGCTATCATGAGTGGCCAATCTTGTTTCACCTACACTCTCACCAACTGGATTGTTTTGAAAAAATCCTAGGTATCATTTCATAATATAATTTCATAAATGATTACACAAGCCATTACTTAAATTATATATATTATTATATACCCAGTGCCATCGAGTTGATTCCAACTCATAGCGACCCCATAGGACAGGGTAGAACTGCCCCATAGAGTTTCCAGGGGGCGCCTGGTAGATTCGAACTGCTGACCCTTTGGTTAGCAGCCATAGCACTTAACCACTACGCCACCAGGGTTTCCCGTATTATGTAGTAGGTACATAAATGATTAGTTTGTGTCTCTAAAAGATAAAGATATTTTAAAAATATAATCACAGTTCCATTCTCATGCCTAAAAAATTAAAAAATCCTTTAAACAATAAAATATTCAGATAATAATTAAAATTTCCCCTATGGTCTTATAATTTTTTTTAATATTGGTTTGCTTTAATCAGGATCTAAACAGCATCTACTTTAGGTCCAATTTAGAAAGTCCCTCTCACTCTTTGAACTCATAAATGTGATTATTTCCATAGTCATGTTTAATATGGCGCACACTTGGTATTTCATCCTAGATTATTTTTAAATTTGAACAATGCTAACTAACATTGTTACCTTCTCATTATAAAAGTAACATATGCTGTCATCCCAGAAAAATTTCAAAATATAAAAAATCATGTGGAAGTAAAACACTATCTTTATCTCTTTATCCTAAAATAACTATTAACTCTTTGGGATTATTTTCTAGTAATCAGTTTTTCTTTGTGTTTCTTTATCTGCATAGACAAACACACACATACACACACTTTCTCTATATAGACACATGTATATAATGTGTATATATGTGCACTCAAAGTATATAATTTTTACATACTGAGTATTCCCGGTAATATTATTCATTACTTTGGATTGAATTTTCCTTTTTTTCCTAGTTCTTAAAGTTTAAGTTTACATTTTTATAAAGTTTCACTTTTTTAATATAAACACATAAAGCTATAACTTTCTCCTTAAGAATGTTGACTTTTCAGTATCAATTCAAAGTATTTTCTGATTTTCCTTGTGATTTCTTCATTTCTGTGTGTTACTTAGAAATCTGTTGCCTAATTTCCAAATATTTGGGGATTTTCTAGATAACTTGTTACTAATTTAATACTCTGTATGATTTCAGTTCTTTTAAATGTGTTGAAGCTTGTATAAACTAGTATATGATTTATTCTTGGGAATGTACCCTGTTCCCTTGTAAAGAATGCATATTCCACAGTTGTTGAGTGTAATTATCTTTAAATGTCAGGTTAGGGGTATCCATACCCAAAGAATGAAGTCAGACTCTCACATAGTATAGAAAAATTAACTCAAAACATAAATGTAAGAGCTAAAACTAAAAATCTTAGAAGAAAACATAGGGGTAAATATTTGTGACCTGGGATTAGGCAGTGGTTACTTAGATGTGATGCCAAAAGCATAAGCAACTAAAGGTGGGAAAAATCAATGAATTAGAATTCATCAGAATTAAAACTTTTGTGCCTCAAAGGATGCCACCAAAAAAGTGAAAAGACAACCCATAGAATGGAGAAAATATTTGTAATTCATGTATTTGTTGAGGTACTTGTCTCTAAAACATATTAAGACCTCTACAACTAAAAAAAGATTAAAAAAAACTAAAAAAAGATATAACCTAATTAAAAAAAGGAATTAGACATTTCTCCAGAGAAGATATACAGTCTGCCAATAAGCACATGAAAAGATGCTCAGTATAATGTCATCAGAGAAATGCAAATCAAAACCACAGTGAGATATCACTTCATGCCCACTAAAAAACCAGTTGCCACCAAGTCTATTCCGACTCATGGCAACCCCATGTTTGTCAGAATAGAACTGTGCTCCATAAGGTTTTCAATGCTGATTTTTTGGAAGTAGGTCTCCAGGCCTTTTGTCCCAGGTGCCTGGTTGGGTGGTTGAGTGGGTCCAAACCTCCAATCCTTTGGTAGGTAGCCGAGCATGCTGTTTACACCACCCAGAGATTCCTCATACTCACTAGATGGCTATAATTAAAAAGATAGATAATAATAAGTGATATCGGTGATGTGGAGAAATTGGAACACTTACTTATACATTGCTGGTGGGAACGTAAAATGGTGCAGTCTCTGTGGAAAACAGTCTAGTCATTCCTAAAAGATTAAACATGGAGTTACCACATGATCTAGCAATTCAACTTCTAGGTTTATACCCAGTAGAAATAACATATGTCTTTGCAAAATCTTGTATATGAATGTTCATAGCAGCATTATTCATAATAGCCAAAAAAGGTAAACAATCCAAATGTTTATCAAATGATGAATGAGTAAATAAAGTGTGCTCTAGCTATACAGTGAAATATTATTCGGCAAGAAAAAGAAGGAAGTACTGATACATGCTACGACATTGATGAACCATGAAAACATTATGTTAAGTGAAAGCAGCTAGACAGGAAAGGCCACGTATTGTATGATTCCTTTATATGAAATTCCTAGAATAGGTGAATCTATAAAGACAGAAAATAGATTAGTGGTTGCTTAGGGCTGGGAGTTAGAGAGGTGTCTTAGTTTCCTAGGGCTGCCATAACAAAATACCACAAAGTAGGTGCCTTTAACAAACAAACTTATTTTCTCACAGTTCTGGAGCTAGAAGCCCAAATGCAGGATATTGGCTGTGTGGATTCCTTCTGAGGGCTTTGAGAGAGGAACTGTTCCTTGCCTCGCTCCAAGTTCTGGTGGCTGCTGACAATTCTTGGCATTCCTTTGCTGCTTATAGATGTATCTGCCTCCCTTGTCACATGGCGTATGTCTCTCCCCCATGTGTATAACTCCCTTTGTAAGACGCCACTCAGAAGGGATTAGGACCCACCCTACTCTGGAATGTCATCATTAACTAAAAAACGTCTGCAAAGAAAAACTCTATTTCCCTAAAGAAGGTCACATTCACAGGTACATCTTTTGGGATTAATCCATAACAGGTGGTGGCTGCCAAATGGAATGGTGTGATGAAATGTTCAAAAATTAGTTGTGGTGTTGGTTGCATAACTCTGGAAATACACTGAAAACCACTGAATTGTACGTGCGTGTTAAAAGGGTGAATTTTATGGTATGTGAATTACATCACAATAAAAACCCAAAACCAAATCTGTTGCTGTCCAGTTGATTCCAACTCAGAGAGACCCTATAGGACAGAGTAGAACAGACCCATAGGGTTTCCAAGGTGTGGCTGGTGGATTCAAACTGCCAAGCTTTTGGTTAGCCGCCAAGTTCTTAACCACTTAACCACTTTACCACCACATCACAATAAAGCTCTTACCAAACAGATAAACAAATGAACAAACCAAGAGCAAAAACAGTTCAGGACAAAGACCCTTGATATTATTTGACATCACGGTGACTGGAAAAAGAACTTTGAAGCTGAAGTTAATTGGTTTGAACAATTCAAGTCTACTGACAGATCAGTACAGAGGGCTTTACCATGCTGGCAGAGTTAATTTTTTTTGAACAGTTTTCAGAAGGCTATAATGTTAACAGGAGAATGAAGTCTGGGGTGAATAAAATTTACTTGACTTTAAAAAAAAAAAAGGTCAATTAGATCAAGCTGGATGATAATATTCATATCGTCTATATTCTTACCAATTTGTTAATTTCTTCCCTTTTTTTTTTCCTTCAATTTTTGCTTCAGTTACTTCAGAGTTCTATTATTGGGTGTTAGATATTTAGGCTTGTTGTGCTTACTGAGTCTGACCCTGTCATCATCACGAGATGACCCTGTTCATCTCTGGTCATACTCTTTGCCTTGATATCTATATTGTCAGTTATTAATATAGCCACACCAGTATTCTTATGCTTAGAGTATGCATTTTATATCTTTTTCCCCACCATTTTAACTTGCCTGTATCTTTATATTTAAAGTGTTTTTCTTAAAAACATCATATAGTTGGGTTTTGATTTTTTTTTTTAATCTTGTTGAAAACTTCTTCCTTTAAGTGGAGTGTTTAGTTCATTTACATTCAGTGTAATTATTAATATGGTTGGATTTAAATCTACCCTTTCAGTATTTGTTTTCTAATTATCCCATCTGTTTCTCCTTTCCTGCCTTCTTTTGTGTTAAGGGAGTAGTTTTTATTATTTTATTTCTTCGCTTTGTTTTTTCAGCTGTACTTCTTTTTCTTGGTTACTCTAGAGGTTTCAGTGTGTATCCTTAACTTAGCACAGTTTTCCTTCACATAGTATTATACTGCTTCGCAAACAGTGCGAGAACCTCAGTGTTCTTATTGTCATACATTTTACTTTTACGTATGTTACAAACTCCACGATGCATTTTGTTTTTCCTTTAAATAATAATTTAAAATAAAACAACACACACACACATACACACTTGATTACACACACATATAATAAAGATGATTAATAAATGGTCTTTTATATTTATCCGCATACGTACCCTTTTTACGTCTCTTTGTTCTTTTCCAGGCTTCCATCTGGTATCAATTCTTTTCTGCCTAAAGAACTTCCCTTAACATTACTTGGAAGACTGGCCTGCTGGGGACAAGATAAATGTCCTTTTATGGAGCTCATTTCTTAAAGGATATTTTTTCTAGGGATAGAATTTTAGGCTGACAAGGTTTTTTCTTTTGGTAATTAAATTAGAAGTCATTCCATTGTCTTCTGGTTTCCATTGTTTTTGATTAGTTTTTGTTGTTAGGTGCCTTGGAGTCAGTTTTGACTCATAGCTACCCTATATATAACAGAATGAAACTTTCAGTCCTGTGCCATCCTCACAATGATATGTATTTTTGAGCCCATTTTTGCGGCCATTGTGTCAGTCCACCTTGTTGAGGTTCTTCCTCTTTTTCACTGACTCTCTACCAAGTATGATGTCCTTCTCCAAGGATTGGTTCCTCCTGATAACATGTCCAAAGTAAGTGAGATGAAGCCTTGCCATCCTTGCTTCTAAGGAGCATTCTGGCAGTACTTCTTCCAAGTCAGATTTGTTTGTTCTTTTGGCAGTCCATGGTATATTCAGTATTCTTTGCTAACAGCATAAGTCAAATGCATCAGTTCTTCCTCAGTCTTCCTTTTTCATTGTCCAGTTTTCGCATGCGTATGAAAAAAAAAAGGGTTTTTTTTTTTTTTTTTGAAGCTATTGAAAATATCATGGCTTGGGTCAAGTGTACCTTAGTTATCAAAGTAATATATTTGCTTTTTAATACTTTAAATAAGTCTTTTGCAGCCAATTTGCCTAATGCAATATTTTTTTTTATTACCTGACCACCGCTTCCATGGGTGTTGATTATTGATCCAAGTAAAATGAAATCCTTGACAACTTCAATATTTTCTCCATTAAGCTGAGGCTGTGGGGGCCATGGTCTTGGGGAACATCTAGCTCAACTGGCATAACATAGTTTATAAAGAAAATGTTCTACATTCTACTTTGGTGAGTAGTGCCTGGGGTCTTAAAAGCCTATAAGCAACCTTCTAAGATACTCCACTGGTCTCATCCCTTTGGGAGTAAGGGAGAATGAAGAAAACTAAAGACACAAGGGAAAGATCAGTCTAAAGGACTAATGGACCACAACTACCACAGCCTCCACCAGACTGAGTCCAGCACAACAAGATGGTGCCCGGCTACCACCACTGTCTTCTCTGACAGGGATCACAATAGAGGGTCCTGGACAGAGCTGGAGAAAAATGTAGAACAAAATTCTAACTCATAAAGAAAAAAACCAGACTTACTGATCTGACAGAGACTGAAGAAACCCCGAGAGTATGGCCCTGGACACTCTTTTAGCTCAGTAACAAAGTCACCCCTGAGGTTCACCCGTCAGCCAAAGATTAGACAAACCCATAAAACAAAACAAGACTAAAGGGACATAACCAGCCCAGGGGCAAAGATTGGAAGGCAGGAGGGGACAGGAAAGCTGGTCACAGGGAACCCAAGATTAAGAAGGGAGAGTGTTGACATGTCATGGGGTTGGTAACCAATGTCATAAAAACAATGTGTGTACTAATTGTTTAATGAGAAACTAGTTGTTCTGTAAACCTTCATCTAAAGTACAATTTAAAAAAAAAAAGAAAAAAAATTTTTTTTTCCACTTATGATGTTGTTTATTGATCCAGTTGTGAGAATTAGAGCCAGCTGAAATTCTTACTGATGTTCTTCTGAGTATAAAGCATTTTCTTTTCCTTTTTATGCTTTTAAGTTTTTTTTTTCAATATTTGATTTTCAGCATTTGACTATGATGTACCTAGGTATTGTTTCCTTTGTATTTATCTTGATTGGGGTTCATTGAGCTTCTTGAATCTGTGATTGTCTTTCATCTGTTTTGAAAATTCTTGGTCATCTCTTCACATAATTATTCTGCTCCATCCTTTCCTTCTCTTTCCTCTCCTTCGGGGAATCTAGTATCTTAGTGCTCTGTTCAGTTTTTCTTTCTTTTGTTCTTTTTCTTTTCTTTCCTTTTTTTGTGCTTCAGTTTGGGTAATTTCTATTGCCATGTCCTTAAATTCATTGATCGTATCTTCTTGTTTAACCTGCTGTTAAGCCTATCAAATTAATTCTTAGTTTCTATTACTGTGTAATTTAGTCCTAGAATTTCCATCTGGTTCTTTGTTACATTTCTGAGTTGAAATTCCCTATCATGCATGTTTCCCACCTTTTCTACTATATATTTTAATGTATGGATTATATGTCAAATATGTTATTCTTTGCTAAATTTAACATCAGAATTATCTGTGGGTCTGTTTCTATTGGTGCTTTGTTGTTGTTGTTAGTTGCCATCGAGTCAGTTCCACCTCATGGTGACCCTATGCACAACAGAATGAAACACTGCCCAGTCCTGTGCCTTCCTTACAATCGTTGTTATGCTTGAGCTCATTGTTGCAAGGTGTCAATCCACCTCGTTGAGGGTCTTCCTCTTTTCCACTGACCCTGTACTTTGCCAAGCATGATGTCCTTCTCCAGGGACTGATGCCTCCTGACAACGTAAGACGCAGTCTCGCCATCCCTGCTTCTAAGGAACCATTCTGGTTGTACTTCTTCAAAGACAGATTTGTTCGTTCTTTTGACAGTCCATGGTATATTCAATATTCTTCACCAGCACCACAGTTCAAAGGCATCATTTCTTCTTCGGTCTTCCTGTTCATTGTCTAGCTTTCACATGAGTAAGACGTGATTGAAAATACCATGGCTTGGTCAGGCACAGCTTAGTCTTCAAGGTGACACTTTAAAGAGGTCCTTTGCAGCAGATTTACCCAATGCAATGCGTCGTTTGACTTCTTGGCTGCTGCTTTCATGGGTGTTGATTGTGGATCCAAGTAAAATGAAATCCTTGACAACTTCAATCTTTTCTCCATTTATCATGATGTTGCTCCTTGGTCCAGTTGTGAGGATTTTTGTTTTCTTTATGTTGAAGTGCAACCCATACTGAAGGCTGTGGTCTTTGATCTTCGTCAGTAAGTGCTTCAAGTCGTCTGCAGTTTCACCAAGCAAGGTTGTGTCATCTGCATAACGCAGGTTGTTAATGAGTCTTTCTCCAATCCTGATGCCCCATTCTTCTTCATATAGTCCACCTTCTTGGATTATTTGCTCAACATACGGATTGAATAAGTATGGTGAAAGAATACAACCCTGACGCACACCTTTCATGACTTTAAACCAATCGGTATCCCCTCGTTCTGTCCCAACAACTGCCTCTTGATCTATATACAGGTTCCTCATGAGCACAATTAAGTGTTCCGGAATTCTCATTCTTTGCAATGTTATCCATAATTTGTTATGACCCACACAGTTGAATGCCTTTGCATAGTCAATAAGACACAGGTAAACATTCTTCTGGTATTCTCTGCTTTTAGCCAGTATCCATCTGACATCAGCAATGATATCCCTGGTTCCACATCCTCTTCTGAAACCAGCCTGAATTTCTGGCAGTTCCCTGTTGATACACTGCTGCAGCCTTCTTTGAATGATCTTCAGCAAAATTTTGCTTGCTTGTGATATTGAGGATATTGTTCTATCATTTCCACATTCGGTTGGATCACCTTTCTCGGAAATAGGCATAAATATGGATCTCTTCCAGTTAGTTGGCCAGGAGGCTGTCTTCCGTATTTCTTGGCATAGATGAGTGAGCACTTCCAGCGCTGCATCCATTTGTTGAAACATCTCAATTGGTATTCTGTCAATTCCTGGAGCCTTGTTTTTCGTCAGTGCCTTCAGAGAAGCTTGAACTTCTTTCTTCAGTACTGCGGTTCCTGATCATATGCTATCTCTTGAAATGGTTGAACATCGACTAATTCTTTTTGGTATAATAAATCTGTGTATTCCTTGATTGGTGCTTTATCTACCTCTTATTCTGAGATACAGACTTCTCCTTTTTTGATTATGTGATAGACATTGTGTATAAAATATCAATAGTGACTGAAGTAGATAGTATTTACTACCAGAAAATAGCATACCTTTCCTTTGACTGGCCACAGGGTTGGAAGCACTAAGGTAATCTAGAGGAGCTGGATCTAGGCTTTTTTTTTTTTTTTTTTTAACAGCTTTATAGAATACTCTGGGTGGTGCATATGGTTAAAGTGCTTAGCTACTAACCCAAAGATTAGAGGTTTGGGTCCACCCAGCAGTGACTTGAATGAAAGGTCTGGGAATCTACTTTTGATAAAAATAAGACATTGAAAACCCTATGGAGCAGAATTCTACTCTGACACGCATGGAGTCGCCACAAGTTCAGAGTTGACTTGACAGCAACTGGTCGATAGTCAGTTCATTACTGGTGTCACATGTTTTAGGAGCAGGATTAGGACTTTCGCTTCAGCAGGGCTTGGGATATGAATGCTGGCAGATTACTGAGATCTCTTTATATTTTCTATCCCAGTTACCATCTTTCTGAGCTGTAGATGATCTCTGTATAGTCTAGCTGCACGTTCTTTGGGTTGGTGGGGAGTTAGTTTGGGTCTGAACTCCACCCGACTTTTTGTGCCTTATAAGATCGCTCTCCATCCTGCCGTTCCCTGACTTCAGTGAGCTCTGGCTTTATTTGGTGAAGCCTCAGAGCTTCTCAGAAATCTCTCTCAGTTCTTTTTTCTGCTACCAGCCTTCAGTGGACTGGTGTTTTGTACGTATCAACCTGATTTCTCTCAGCCTCCTGCTCTGTCCCAGCTGTGGTGTGCTGCAGCTGTGCACTCAGTGCAAGCCCCAAGGGGGAGAATTGGCAGGTGGGTGTGGAATTGCTCTTTAATTGAGGTTCTCAGAAACATAATTCTTCATACCCACCCCCCCCAAAAAAAAACCCAACTCCATTGCCATTGAGTTGATTCTGATGCGTAGCAACCTTATAGGACAGAGGAGAACTGCCTCGTAGGGTTGCCAAGGAGCACTTGGTGGATTCGAACTGCCGACCTTTTGGTTAGCAGTCTTAGTTCTTAATTGCTATGCCACCAGCGTTTCTATTTCTTTACATCAGCAGCTGTTAAAAATTTGTTAAAATTTCAGCTGATTTCTTCATACCCTCTTTTTTAGAAAGCGTATTCTTCTGTCAGGGATGAAAACAGTTGTGTATCTCCTTCTGGGGAAAGAATTATACCTGGAATTTTTAAGTTTCTTTGCATCTCAGCCCTTTGTTTTTTTTTCTTTTAATCTATGAATTTGTGTTTTATACACTTCTTCTCATTGTAGTCTCAGGCTATTTTTTAAAGTTTACTTTTAAATTATATGCCAGTGGAGACACTTGGAAGCATACTAGTGTGGAATACCTGAGAAATTTGTCAAAGTTCTAGTGAATAAATGATGACATTTACTTTGAGTGTTTAGTCACTCAAATAGCCACACATTAATACCCGTGATCTCGTTTATAGCTAGTAATCCATATTTACAAGATAGCAAGCGAGAGCTGGGGAACAGTATTGATATGAAGCATAAAGAATGTTTAGTGATTGAGCAGGCAGTCTTGCCTTATGAGCATTTATCCAGCCTTATGAGTTAAAAAGAGATGCAAATGCATTCATAATATCACTTATCTAGATCACTTTAGAGCTATAGAGAAGAATTTGCTCATGATTTTTAGGATAATTTTGGTTATATTGGTAAAATAAACTTATTTTCTACAGGAGGTAATTGGTAAATCACAGTTATTTTTCAGTAATGTTGTGAAAAAGACTTTATGCCCTTGTTTAGGATCCATGTCTTGATTAAATTTCTTTTGCTCTGTGTTATCTTTTAAGATTCCTTAGGAAAATTTCACCCCATAACTGTAGGCTCTGCTGGTTCTGTGTTCTCTGGAGTCCAGGGGTGACTGGTACACAGAAATGAATTGGACGTATTTAATGTCTTACAAAATTCCAGGATCTTTTGATTTTTTTTTTAATGTAAATTCTCAGACATAACATAAAAAGTATTGAAAAGAGAATAATAAACTCCCGTGCTTCCAATAGTTATTCAATCTTGTTTTATCTATTCCTTTCACTTTATAAAAATTTTTACATTTATCTATCTATTTATATTTTTTTCTGGAGTATTTTAGAGCTAATCCCAGATAGCATATCTTACTTGACTTGTATGTTGGTCTGAGTGCCATCATATCTAACAAAATTAATAATAATTCCAGAATCTTTTACACGTTGCTTTTTATGCCCTATTTCTTTAACTACCTGGAAATAACTAGGAAAATTAATTTTATATTCCTAATTTTATCCAAATAAGGTTATTCTGACCTTTAAAATGTTTGAGTCTGCATTGCGTTTTTCTGTTGCTCTCAAGAATGTCCTAGATTGGGGGATGCCTTACAAAAAGAATCTAATACATTTGAAAAACACTGTATCCTATATCCCCTTATAGTGTTTCACAGTGCAGCTCATCACATGCAAAGTTCTGAGAAATTTGGGAATAAAGAATAACTTGGCTTAACCCAGAATTTCCTGAACTAATTCGACCCCAGAACCTGTTTTCTTATGTAACATCTGTTAAACAAAACACACTTTGGGGAACATTGTTCTGGGCAGGAGATTGCAGAGCTGCCTTTGAATAGCAAAACAGGAATGTTTCACTTCATTTTTACTTGAATTAATTGGATAAATATTTGTCCATATTACATTGTCATTACAATCAAGTCATATTTGTCCTTCGTTCTGCAGTCTGCTTAATATTGATAATGTAGCATAAACAGATAGGTCATCTGTTCTAGGATCTTACATTCTGAAAATTGTCCATCACACTATATGAGCATACTGTGGTAAAAGCATTTTATTTTTCTACTCATATAGTTGCAAAAAAAAAAAAAAATATATGAATGCACATTCCTCCATAAAGAAAGGAAGTTAAAATTTATTGGTATAAAGGAAAGCCAGAAATAAGATGTGGAGCAGGTCAAGGAAAAACAAACCAAAAGCTAATAATGAGGAAGTAAATAGAATGTATTTTACTTGTAAAGACTTGGCTAAAAATGACTTTTAAAGATATTTAAACATAGGCGATAGCATGGAAATTCATCATAAATACTTTGGATTTTTATATACTCTTAAAATTTGTTCACTTTTTTTTTTTTTTAAACCAGTTCACAGGGTCTAATGGAGGTTCTTTGGTGTCAATCAAAGGGGAAAAAAATCCTCCATTTCTGTCCTTCCTCTTTTGTCACTCAACGTGAGTGAGAAGTGAGTCATCAGGCATCACAGATCACAGCCATCCTAACAGAGTTTAGCTGGCCTCCCCTCATCCTCCAGAGTGCATTAATTAGTTGATTGCTCAGGTGTCTCTTGTCTTAATGTTGCATAAATATTGTAAAATGGTCCTTTTCTCTATGGTGCTACAAAGGTAATTTTTTCCCTATTATTCTTAGTTAAACTACAGCTTCAAGCAGAAGAGAGAGGTGTTGTGTCTATCAAAGGAGTGTGTGCCAACCGTTATCTGGCTATGAAGGAAGATGGAAGATTGCTGGCTTCTGTAAGTAATGCTTTTCTGGTGTTTTGCAACTTTTTTCTTCCTTACAGCTTACTGCTGTTAATTTACTGATATAGGTATTTATTAAATCTGTATTAAGAACTTTACAAGTATTATATCATTTATTTTTCATATTCTCCTATAGAGAGTATTATTACCTCTACATAAACCAAATCAAATCAAACCCGTTGCTGTCAAGTTGATCTCAACTCATAATGACCCTATACGACACAGTAGAGCTGCCCCATGGGGTTTCCAAGGAGTAGCTGGTGGATTCGAACTGCCAACACTTTTGGTTAGCAGCCTGAGCTCTTAACCACTGTGCCACTGGGGCTCCTACCTCTATTATTACTAAGTATTTTATTATGTATTTCTAAGGGAGTAAGTAACCAAGAAAACACAGATCATATGAGGCAGAGACTGGATTAGGCTCGAGGCAGCCTTGACTTCAGAGCATGAGCTGTTAAGTCACCTAATTTTACTGTCTTCCCTGCAAAGCTGTTAAACTGCTTTTCCTAAAAAAAAATTTTCCTTATATTGTGTACTTGTTGTGTGTTCAATGGAGATACAAAATTTTGATCATCAGTTTTTAAGTTTCTTCTTCGGAATATGGCATGCAAAACACTTATAGGATAGGACTGTAGTTGAGAGTGTGGGCTCATGTCCTGGGTACTAATGCTGGCTCTGCCACTTATTAGCTGTGTGTTCTTGTGCAAATTATTCTGAGTCAGTCCCCTTAGCTGTGAAATAAAGAAAATGATGATATCTCATAGTGCTTTTGTGAGAACCAAATTAGATAATATGTGTTAAGTGCCAAAGTCTGTGTCTGGTACATAATAGGTACTCAGAATTATTGCTCCCTAGTTAGGACCTGGAGCCCTGGTGGTGCTGTGGTTAAGCGTGCAGCTGCTAACCAAAAGGTCAGCACTTCAAATTCACCAGCTGCTCCTTGGAAACCCTATGGGGCAGTTCTGCTATGTCCTAAAGTTAGGAGAGGGACTTTTGTGTCTTTTTTCTTTTTTTTAAATCATAGCTCGGTCACCGGTCCTAGTTCCTGGCCAGAATTCTTCCTACTAGCAGGTTCCCTGTCAATATCACCATTATTTTCAGAACCAGGATTGCATGTCTGTTGAGTATACACAGTCTGTGGGGGACACAAAGACACAGACCCTACTTCTGTCTTGCTGGGAGAGTAGATAGGAAATGTACCTAAAAGTATATACACCAACCACAGCAATAAGAACAGTATTAGCGGCCAGTTAAAACCTCTATAACTTTTCCCACAGAAGGGATCTAATAATACTGAGCATCAGTGGTGTTTTAAGCTGTACAAATAGTTTTGAATTTTTTTTCTGAGTAAAGACCTTTTGATATCTGAAGGTGCTGAAACAACTTATGGAGATAAAGGATATTTCAACTATTCCCATTTCAGTTTGACCACCTGACAAAGATATACTTAGGTGGTTGTCATGGTTTCCTAGGGCTGCCATAACAAAATATCACAAGGTGGGTGGCTTTAAAGAAAAGAAATGTATTTTCTCACAAACGGAGGCTAGAAATCCAAATCTAGGGCATTGGCAAGACTCTGCTGTCTCTAGGGGAAGAGCCTTCCTGGTCCTTAGTTTCTGGTAGCCCTGGGCATTTCTTGTGTTCCTTGGCTTGTAGACAGACCTCTTTCATGCTCTTTCCCCCACTTGTGACCCTCTTTCTGTGCGTGTTCTCCTATTTTATAAACAGCACTCAGAAAGGATTAGGATCAGGACCCACCCTATACCAGTATGATTTTATTTATTTATTTAATTGTGCTTTAGATGAAGGTTTACAGAACAAACTAGTTTCTCATCAAACAGTACACACATTGTTCTATGACTTTGGTTAACAACCTCATGCTGTGTCAACATTTTCCCATTTGAACCCTGGGTTCCCTATTACCAGCTGTCCTGTTTCCTCCTGCCTTCCAGTCCCTGCCCCAGGGCTGGTGCACCCCTTTAGTCTTGTTTTGTTCCATGGGCCTGTTCAATCTTCGGCTGAAGGGTGAACCTCAGGAGTGACCTCATTACTGAGCTGAAAGGGTACATACACCATTATGATTTTAACTGATGCATTGGAAAAAAAAAAACAAAACCCTGTTTCCCCAAACAAGGTCATATTTACAGGTACAGGGGTTAAAACTACAACATATCCTTTGGGGAACACAGTTTAATATATAACAGTTGATATTACCAATTTGTGTGCTTTTTCAGGATAAATAGCAAGTTTATTAGGTCCCTGGGTGGTGCAAATGGTTTGCACTTGACTACTAACCTAAAGGTTGGTGGTTTGAACCCACTTAATGGCATGGAAACCCTGGTGGTGTAGTGGTTAAATGCTACGGCTGCTAGCCAAAAGGTTGGCAGTTCGAATCCACCAGGCACTTCTTGGAAACTCTATGGGGCAGTTCTACTCTGTCATATAGGGTCGCTATGAGTTGGAATCGACTCGATAGCAGTGGGTTTTAATGGCATGGAAGAAAGATCTCATGATCTACTTCCATAAAGATTACAGCCAAGAAACCCCTATGGAGCAGTTCCTCTCTGTAATACATGGTGTCACCATGAGTTGGAATTGACACAACAGCAACGGATTTGGTTTTTTGGTTTCTGGGTGTAGTGTCTCTCAAATATTTTTTGGTAGCTCAATAAGTTTTAAAATCCCTGTTCATTATAAAAAAAAAAAAAAAATTTTTTTTTTTTTTTTTTTTTATAGCCAATACTTATTGAGTGTGTACTGTGCCATGTGCTCTGCTAGGGCATCAGGGTTGTAAAAACAAATATGCAGTGATCCCTGCCCTTCATGAGTCACAGTCCATGGAGGCAGAAGTGTAAACACGTATTTGTAATAATGTGTAAGTACCATGCAGATAATGCTACTTCTATATCTACATAGGAAAGAAAGTGATTAAATTTATTTAGAAATGGGGGAGATGACCCCAAAATACGATTGTAGATAACGAAGAGGAAGGAGTTCATCAGGGAGTCAGGGAGCGTTAGGAATAGAGGTGGGGGTGTGGGTAACTCTGGGACACAGCACATACAAAAGCATGAGTGCAGAAAACTACTTGATCTATTTCTAGAATACAGGTAAGTCACTGCTGCTAGAGGGTAAAAGAACAAAGACAAAGCAGGATGAAAGGGAAGAGATACGGCTGGAGAGATAGATTGCTTACTACAGGGCCTTATACACCATGCTGACTGTAAGCAGTGGAGAGTCATGAGGAGTTTTAAGAAGAGACATGATCAGATTTGATTTTTAGAAAGATCACTGGCAGCCGTGTGGAGACAGACCACTTAGAAGGTTATTATTATAATAGTCCAAGCAAGTGCTGAGCAGGCCTGGCAACAGTGATAGGACAGAGAGGACTGGGTAAAGTGCTAGTACTTATGATTGGTAGCTGTGAAATTGAGGGATTTTGGAGCTGTTTACGAGATGGAAGTGTTGTACAAGCTATTTGTTGGGACTGCCACATACAGTCCCTCGCAGCAGAAGAACCTCCAAAGGCAAGGGGGAGGCACCCAAAGGGGAAGAAAGCAAGGACACTCCTGGAGGAGAGGGGAAGTAGAGAGTGGGTTTATATGTCTGGTGATGTCCCTCAGCAGCAAGATAGGGAGTCTTTGGGTCAGAGAGCTCTGAAGGGCAGCAGTGGCTTGGGGTCTTTATAACTACAGGGTTTCTCTTATATATAGCTAACAGATTCTGAGTGCAGTTTAGCAGTGTATATGCAAAGCAGGCAGGCTTTAAGTAGTTATATTCTGCTTATTTGGCTATTTTCAAAGTTAATTGGGAGTGTAAAAATTTGAGTTTAGGGCCAAGTGGTTTTTTTTCGGCTATCAGGCCCCAGTTTGGTATGAAGAAATAAGCAACCTGGGGCCAATACACAGAAGTCATCTTTGGCCATTTGTGATTGATTAGATTTAGGGCTGAAGTGGAGGGAAAAGTCAAAGACAGCATCTAGATTTCTGGTTTGGATGAGACTGTAGGTGAGAAAGGGGAAGGAGGACAAACGCAACCTCTGGGAAATGTAGTAAGTTCCAATTTAGACCTATTTAGTTTGAGTTGCCTAAGGGAAATTCAGGAGAAGATGTTCATTAAGTACTTGGAGTTATGGATCTGGATCTTAGAGGAGAGGTCTGTGTTGATGTAAAAATTTGGGTGTCATCGGCTTACAGGTGGTGATTAAATCTTGAGAATGATGAGGTTCCTAGGTCAAAATGTAACTCTCAAAGAGGACCTCAGATTGACTACTTAGGATTAGTACTTCACACTCTATTCCTGTCTTTTTGTTTGTTTGTTTGTTTTGTTTTCTGTTAGTCTGTCGTGAACTCATGAGGTGATATAGTACTTTGAGAATCTACCAAAATAGCACTTAAATTATTTCCCCAGACAGTGAATGAATGGGCAATTTTGGATGACCTTGATATTGGAGTAGAGAGAGGGAGAGGGGTTTCCAGCCCTCACCTTCCTCACCTCAGGATGTGACAAAACACATGTAGTGTGACTTGCTATGGCTTCTATAATACCTTTGGTCTGGCTACTGTCAGAGTGAGGGTGGTGGAGAAAAGGAAGGAGATGCACACATTTGCTTCTGTCATAACTACGGCCAACATAGTCAAGTGGTTTTAAAGCTCCAGACATTTCTATGTCTATCTTAATCAGTGGTTCCCTGGCGCAGCTTTGTCAGTGACTTGAGATTGTTGCTCTGTGGTTTTCCACTTATTGAGATTAGAAGATCCATTAACCTAGTAGGTTGTTTGTTGGTGGCATGATTCATTTCTAGAACATATCCTGGGAAATATAAATATCTGAGCTCGGCTGCTAACCAAAAGGTCAGCAGTTCAAATTCACCAGCTTCTCCTTGGAAACCTTATGGGGCAGCTCAACTCTGTTCCTCTGTTCTATAGGGTTGCTATGAGTCGGAACTGACTTGACAGCAGCCAACAACAACAATAACAACAAAAAGTCCCATAGTTGTCAAAAGTGATGAAAATAGAAGCTACTCTATTTTAAGCACATCTTTGAAACCACTGGAGTACCTAAAAGAGGAGACAAAGAACAATAGATCTGAAAATGAACTTCTCAGTTTTACAGAATTTCCTACAAGTTAGAATTCAGAGAATTCTTACCTCTTCTCTTGGTAAATAGGCATTAAGCTTCTGAGCTGTTGATTGTGTACCACTGGAAGCATAAAGTGCTCTACAATATGCAGTGTTTTCTAGTTTCTTCCTTAGCTAAGCAGGTGCTTTCACAAGATTAAGGTCATAGCATTTTATTTTGTCTTAAATGTGTTTCTATCTGCCTGGATGATTGTTAATACTCTTCCTGATACAATAGATTTCCATCAAGTTGATGTAAAAAAAAAAAAAAAAAGGGTTAAATTAGCTACGCTTAGAAACTCCACAAACTCTCTATGGGGAAAAACACAGCTGTTACACATAAACTGAAAATTCAGGATTTATCACCCTCCTTTGAGGAATGGCACTAGCCAAGATGCAGTTGTTGAAGCTACTTATGTTTCAGCTCCCATTATGGGATATGTTTCTGCCAAGTGGACGAGTTAACCTCTATTTTTCACCACAGCAGTTTGTGTGGCTTGCTGCCACGGCTTTCAGTTCCAATCTTATCTCTTTGAAATTAGTTTGAGTAGCTGTGTCAGTCTTCAGAGGAGAAAGTCCCTCACCTACCACAAAGCCAAGGAGGTGGTGTTGGTGATTCAGTAAGTGGCGTCTCTCTCTCTGAGTCAGATCCATCAATGTCAAGTTGTCAACAATTGTAATCTTTGGTTCAAATCTAGTATTCTGACCAGTAGTCATAATCTGAGGGTGCAGATTCACTTTCTGCCGTGGCAAAACTGAATTTTATGAACTTGGACTTGCCAAAGCTGTAATCCTTCCTACTCCTCTTCTCCCAGCCCCATATCAGACTGCTGGGTTCTTCTGCATTTACCCTGCTTATGATTCCTGCATGTGATTCGTAAGACATTCTGGTTTCCCTAAGAAAGAAAAGTGCTCTGGACACAGGAGGTATTTTGGTTTCCAAGAGTTGTGTTAGGTTGATTATCACCAATTGACAGTATGAAATAGACGAATTTGTATACTATTTTTCCCCAACACTTTCACATATTAATGGTATGATTGCATTCAGGCTAAGGATTTCTCACTGTTTGAAAACATTTAAGGGTCTTTCCCCCTCTTTCAAAGCTAGGATATACAAAAGTTCAAAGGGTAACTATATTTAACTGCCAAAGCCTATATTTGGAGGCTGAAGTTGAATAGTTTTTAATACACAACAGACTCCTTATTCCATTCCATAGCAGAATAACTTTGTTGCTATGAGCAACAAAAGCTCAGAATAAATACTGGGATTTATGATTTCTTAACTGTTCACTAAACTGTAGATTTGAGAAAAAATACATTGCGTATACCAAGAAAAAACCCGAAGTCATTGCTGTCAAGTCAGTTCCGACTGAAAGCAACCCTATGGGATAGAATAGAACTACTTCCATAGGGTTTCCAAAGAGCAGCTGGTGAATTCAAACTGCCGACCTTTTGGTTAGCAGCCCAGCTCTTAACCATTGTACCACCAGGGCTCCACATTCCATATAGTGAGGTTAATTGTAGTTTTAAGTTTAAATCATGAAAATAACCTCAATATTAGCACTGGTATGAAGAAAATACATGATTGGTCATCTTCTGCTAGAAATCTGCACGTTATTTTCTACATAATGCTATAGCTTGTGAAACCCTGAATATCTCCATAGGAATTAGAATGTGTGTAACTTATGTTGATCTATAGTAGGGAAATATGAAAAAAATTATCTTCTCTGAAGAGGATATACATTTAATTACCATAAAATAAAATACTCTAGCTATAGAATAACTTTCTTAGCTGAGGGGCCTTAAATTAAATCTACACGAATATATCATAAAGTAGGGAAAATACATTTTTGAGGGCTCAATTATCCAGACTGACAATCTATATTGATTAAATTTGTCAGAAAAAGACAGTAGTTGAAGAGGAATATGTATTATTAAGAGATAAAATATTTTATTAAATGCAAAGGTTACTGCCTCACAAGAATTATTTGTTCTTTAGAAACTGATCTTATAAAATTTTTCACAACCTATAGATATTACAAGATTAAGATCAAATTTACTTTTAACTTTTCATAATTTGTGTGTTTTATTTTGTTCCTAAATAGTCAACTTTGATGCTTACATCATGTCTGTTTCTAATTCTCAGAAGTGGTGTAAGCAAAATTTTCAGATTCATGTTGAGCAAACTCCCATATAAGCCAAAACTGCAAAATCAAAGTACTGTAAAAGAATAAACAACCCTAAAAACAGAGCATGGGGAAATGGTCATAAGGTTCAAATCTAAAACTTAGCAGTGGGCCAGAATTGAGGCCAAGTAAGGAGAGGAGTGGAGGGTGGGGGTTGGGGGGGTGTGAATGGTGGTAGGAGAGCTTGCTCTAGTTCTTCTTTCGTTCCTGTATGTAAAGGCTGTTAAAGATTGGGAGGGATCTTAAGGTTATGTAATTCAGAGAAGTTAAGTAACTTACTCAAAGATATAAGTTAGTGACCAAGGCAAGGTAAAAACCGAGGTTTTCTGGACCACCAAAGATCGTCACAGATGTTCTGTTAGGGTGGACAAATTCTTGGAAAGGCCCATATAGTTCAGTTTCCTCAGGGACTGATTAGTCAATGAAGTTAAACTCTTCTATATTTCAAACTCTTAGACTGTGTTTTCCCTGGTTCCAGTTCTTTAGTTCTTTATATTTTACAATATGATTGAATTGTGTTTTTATTGTAAGCGATCTAAAAAAAAAAAAAAAAAACTTTTTTTCTTTTTATCTAAAATAGTTTCATGTATTTGTTAGTTTCCCACTAAAATCCACTGCCATGAGTCGACTCCCACTCAGCATCCGACCCTAGAGGACAGAGTAGAACTGCCCCCATAGGGTTTCCAAGGCTGTAAATCTTTACAGAAGCAGATTGTCACATCTTTCTCTTGTGGAGCTGGCTAGGCAGCCAGCCTTTTGGTTAGCAGCCAAGAGCTTTAACCATTATGCAACTGGGGCTCCTTTCATTAGTTTAGCAAATATTTATTGGTTACTTACTGTCTATCAGGCACTGGGAATATAACAGATGAATGTAACAGTTGGTGAAAACCTTCACCCATATGTGTTCCAGTCTGGTAAAATGAAGCGTGTGTGTGTGTGTGTGTGTATATATATACATATATGTTGATGTTAGGTGCCATCAAGTGGATTTCAACTCATAGCAACCCCATGCAACAGAGTAGAACTGCCCCCACAGGGCTTCCTAAGCTGTAATCTTTATGGGAGATTGCCAGGTCTTTCTCCCATGGAGCCACAGGGTGCCTTTGAATTGTCAACCTTTTAGTTAGCAGCCGAATGCTTAACCATTGTGCAACCAGGGCTCCTGTTGCCGTTGAATCGATTCAGACTTGTATCGACCCTATACGACAGAGTAGAACTGCCCCATAGGGTTTCCAGGGAGCAACTGATGGATTCAAACTGCTGACCATTTGGTTAGCAGCCGAGCTCTTAACCAATATACCACCAGGGCTCCATATACATATATTTATGTAACATTAATCTGTATTTGGATGTGTTAGAGTATAAAAATGAATGAGGTGCTTTTATTCTTCATATTACAGCTAGAGTTACTAAATCTAGTTACTTGAGAATTTTTCTTTGGGGTCCCAGGGTCTTTTTGTGTGTGTGTATGTGCTTTAAGTGAAAGTTTACAATTAAAATCAGTTTCTCATACAAAAACTTATACACACATCATTATGTGACCCTAGTTGCTGTCCCTACAATGTGACAGCATACTCCTTCTCTCTACCCTGTATTTCCCGTGTCCATTCAACCAGCTTCTGTCCCCCTCTGTGTTCTCATCTCGCCTCCAGACAGAAGCTCTCCACATAGTCTCATGTGTCTACTTGAGCTAAGAAGGACACTCCTCACCAGTATCATTTTCTGTCTTATAGTCCAGTCTAAACTTTGCCTGAGGAGTTGGCTTTGAGAATGGTTTTAGTTTCGGGCTAACAGAGAGTCTGGGGGCCATGATCTCTGGGGTCCCTCCAGTCTCAGTCAGACCACTGTCTGGCCTTTCTACTAGAATTTGAGGTCTGCACTCCACTTTTTTCTTGTCCTGTCAGGGATTCTCTGTTGTGTTCCCTGTCAGGGCAGTCATTGGTGGTAGCCGGTCACCATCTAGTTCTTCCAGTCTCAGGCTGATGTACTCCCTGGTTTATGTGACCCTTTCTTTCTCTTGGGCTCATATTTTCCTTGGGTCTTTGGTGTTGTTCATTGTTCTTTGCTCCAGGTGGGTTGAGACCAACTGATAATCTTAGATGGCTGCTTGCTAGCTTTTAAGAGGGTCTTTTTTTAAAAAAAATAACTTTTAAATTTTGGGTTTACAGAGAAGTTTGTGGAGATAGTACAGACAATTTCCATATACTCCACACCCAGTTTAACATCTTACATTAATATGGTACAATTGCAGGGCTGAGTTACCCAATAAGCAAGGTACTCATGGGCTTGCTTATGCTTACTTACTAATATGTAGTGGACAATTTTACCTATTTTTCACCACTTCAAAGATGTGGCGAAACCTATGTGAAATTGTTCACTACAGATTAGTAAGTAAACACAAGTAAGCCCCTGTACACTTGCCAACTGATGAACAAATATTGATTCATTATTAATAACTAAAGTCTATTCATTTTTTTTATTCATTATTCATATTTCCTTAGGTTTTGCCTAATCTCCTTTTTATTCCACGATTCCATCCAGGATTCCACATTTTGTAGTCACGTCTCCTTAGGCTCCTCTAGAGTGTGACGGTTTCTTAGACTTTCCTTATTTTTGATGACCTTGACAATTTTGAGGATTACTGGTCTAGTATTTTTTAGAATGTCCTCAATTTTCATTTTTCTGATGTTTTTCTCATGATTAGACAGGGGTTAGGATTATTTGGGAGGAAAACTGCAGAAGTGAAGGGCCATTCTTACCATTATCATATCAAGGGTACATACTATAAACATTACTTATCACTGCTGATGTTAATTAGCCTTGATCACTTGGCTCAGGTAGTGTTTGTCAGGTTTTTCCACTGTAAAGTTACTCTTTCCCCCCGCTTTCCATATTGCACTCTTTGGCAGGAAGTCACTATGCACAGCTCACACTTAAGGAGAGGAGGGAGTTTTGCTCCCTCTCCCTTACGGTGGAATAAAAAAAAAAAAAAAGAGGATCTACATAAATTATTTGGAATCCTTCTGCACAAGCAATTTGTCTCTTCTCCCCCATTTATTAATTTATTCAATCATTTATATCAGCATGTACTTATGGATATTTATTTTATATTTTGGGTTATAATCCATTATTACATCATTTATTTTATTTTGTTGCTCAAATGCTCCAGCTTTGGTCATTGGCAGCCCTTTCAGTTGCCTTCTGTGCTCTTTTCACATACCCTATCAATGTGGGTTTTTTTTTTTTGGAGTATGTCCTTGCTTTCTGGCCTATGAGATGCTCCACACACATCTTGTATATACCCTACTTCAGCTCTAGAATGAGCCATTTCTCCAAGGAGTTTTGATTTCTTTTATTGGAGAATAGTTTTGGAAACCAAGATCTGGGCCCTCAGTGTGCTTGTTGTTACTAAGGTGTCTTTGCTTTTAGGCCCTGTCAGCTGACAGAGAAAGGAAATCTATATGTGTATACACGCATACCTCATTTGATTGTGCTTCACTTTATTACGCTTCACAGATACTGCAATTTTTACAAATTGAAGTTTTGTGGCAAACCTGCATCGCACAAGTCAATCAGCGCCATTTTTCTAACAGCATGTGCTCGCTTCCTATCTCTGTGTCACATTTTGGTAATTCTTGCAATATTTCAAACTTTTTCATCATCATTATTATTATATTTGTTATGGTAATCTGTGATCAGTGATCTTTGATGTTACCATTGTAATTGTTTTGGGGTGCCACAAGTTGAGCCGATATAAGATGATGAACTTAATTGATAAATGTTGTGTGTGTTCTGACTGCTCCACCGACCGGGTCCCCCATCTCTCTCCCTCTCCTTGGACCTCCCTAAGACACGACAATTTTGAAATTAGGCCAATTAATAACCCTACAGTGGCCTCTGAGTGTTCAAGTGAAAGGAAGAGTCACACGTCTCTGACTTTAAATCAAAAGCTAGAAATGATTAAGCTTAGCGAGGAAGGCATCTCGAAAGCCCATACGGGCTGAAAGCTAGGCCTCTTGCACCAAACAGTTAGCCAAGTTGTGAATGCAAAGGAAAAGTTCTTGAAGGAAATTAAAAGTGCTACTCCAGTGAACACATTAATGATAAGAAAATGAAACAGCCTTATTGCTGATATGGAGAAAGTTTTAGTGGTCTGGGATAGAAGATCATACCAACCACTACATTCCCTTAAGCCAAAGCCTAATCCACAGCAAGACCCTCCCTTCAATTCTGTGAAAGGCTGAGAGAGGTGAGAAAGCTGCAGAAGAAAAGTTTGAAGCTAGCAGAGGTTGGTTCTTGAGGTTTAAGGAAAGAAGCTGTCTCCATAACATAAAAGTGCAAGGTGAAGGATCAAGTGCTGATGTAGAAGCTGCAGCAATTTATCCAGAAGACCTAGCTAAGATAATTGATAAAGGTGGCTACGCTAAACAAAAGATTTTCAGTGTAGACACAACAGCCTTATTTTGGAAGGAGATGCCATCTAGGACTTTCATAGCTAGAGATGAGAAGTCAGTGCCTGGCTTTAAAGCTTCAAAGGAGAGGCTGACTCTCTTGTTATGGGCTGGTGACTTTAAGTTGAAGCCAGTGCTCATTTACCATTCTGAAAGTCCTAGGGCCCTTAAGAATTATGCTAGCTGTACTCTACCTGTGCTCTATAAAGGGAACAACAAAAGCGTGGATGACAGCACATCTGTTTACAACATGTTTACTGAATATTTTAAGCCCGCTGTTGAGACCTACTGCTCAGAAAAAAGATTCCTTTCAAAATATTTCTCCTCACTGACAATGCACCTGGTCACTCAAGAGCTCTGCTAGAGATGTACGAGGAGATTAATATTTTCATGCCTGCTAACAGAACATCCATTCTGCAGCCCATGAATCAAGGATTAATTTTGACTTTCAAGTCTTATTATTTATGAAATACAGTTTGTAAGCTATAGCTGCCATCGATAGTGGCTGCTGATGGATCTGAGCAAAATACACTGAAATCCTTTTGGAAAGGATTCGCCATTCTAGATGCCATTAAGAACATTCGTAATTCATAGGAGAAGGTCAAAATAGCAGCAGTAATAGGAATTTGGAAGAAATTGATTCCAATGCTCATGGATGACTTTGAGGGGTTTAAGTAGACTTCAATAGAGGAAGTAACTGCAGATGTGGTAGAAATAGCAGGAAACTAGAATTAGAAGTGGAGCTTGAAAATATGACTGAATTTGCTACAATCTCATGATAAAACCTTAATGGATGAGTAGTTGCTTCTTATGGATGAGCAAAGAAAGTGGTTCTTGAGATGGAATCTATTCCTGATGAAGATGCTATGAATACTGTTGAAATGACAACAAAGGAATTAGAATATTACTTAAACTTAGTTGACAGAGCAGTGGCAGGATTTGAGAGAGCTGATTCCAATTTTGAAAGAAGTTCTACTGTGGGTAAACTGCTATCAAACAGCATTGCAGGCTGCAGAGAAATCTTTTGTGGAATCAAGAGTCAATTGATGCGGCAAACTTCATTGTTGTCTTATTTTAAGAAATTACCACAGCCACCTCAGCCTTCAGCAACCACCACCTGGGTTAGTCATCAGCCATCAACACTGAAGCAAGCTCCTCCATCAGCAAAAAGATTATGACTTGCTGAAGGTTCAGATGATGGTTAGCATTTTTTAGCAATA
Organism: Elephas maximus indicus; assembly: GCF_024166365.1. Classification (NCBI taxonomy): domain Eukaryota; kingdom Metazoa; phylum Chordata; class Mammalia; order Proboscidea; family Elephantidae; genus Elephas; species Elephas maximus. Next base: position 24,162,094 of record NC_064823.1, on the reverse strand, counting down.
AAGTATTTTTAATTACGGTGTGTACATTTTTTTTTAAGACATAATGCTATTGCACAGTTAGTAGACTACAACATAGTATAAACGTAAATTTTATACGCACTGGGAAACCAAAAAATTAGTGTGACTCACTTTACTGCAGTGGTCTGGAACTGAACCCATAATATCTCCAAGGTATGCCTGTACTAACCCATGTATATACACATACCTTTCGCTGTCAAGTTGATTCCGACTCGTAACAACCCTATAAGACACAGTAGAACCTGCCCCATAGGGTTTCCAAGGAGCAGCTGGTGGATTAGAACTGCTGACCCTTTGGTTAGCAGCCGAGCTCTTAATCACATAGTTCTCTGTATATCCCTCTTTATCTATATTAAGCTAAACATGAGTTCATACTGATGTGTTCAACCTTAGTCCAATACCGCATGAATCATTTGAGGCTTACCCCTTTGCTTGTCTGTAACCTTCCACTCCAACAGTGAGAAACCTGCCTCCCACCATATGCCTGGGATCAGTTTTTATGTCTTAGAATATTTTATTCTTAAACTCTTTTTCAATTTGTATAACCATCTAACATCACCTTACTTTCTTTTTGAAATTTCAAAGTGAAGTAAATATCTTGACAAAAAATATCAAATTATTTAAAATGTTGATTATGCTTTTTTCAAACTACACTGATTCTTTCCTAGGTCAAGCTTCTAGCACCATCTTTAAAATCATTAGCATCATCATTATCACTATGAACAAATGGTTACTGGACTGTTTTGATAGGACCCTGAGCTAAGCTAGTTTATGTAGACAGTCTTTGGGGAAGCCTTGAGGTGTTGTCTGACCACTAACGCATGACAGGTGTATATTGCTTTCATATACATACACATCCTGCAATATATATTTGTTTGTATATGTGTACAAACCTTTTTCAGGTTACACACCTTTTAGAATTCTTTTATTGTAATTATTGTAATTTAATACACTTTCTAGCATTTCAAATAAAGGAGTATTTCTCACCTTCAAATTCTGTGATTGTTAATATTAGCAAGGAAGAAACAAAGTTGAGTGATGTGCCTATCATATAAAAAAAAAAAATCATATAGTAAGTGCTTAATAAATACTACAACAACAAAAAAACTGAGACAATAGAAGTCATACTAACAAGCCAACTTAAAGCACAGTGCAAGATGCTAATTTCAGGGAGATGGATTATATTCTCAGAAAACCAGGAGCTAGAGAGTCCAGGGTCCTCCATAGTCAACAGAATTTGTGTGCCCTGGTAAAATAGTTCTCAATCCTCTCTTTCCATCACAACACACGTGACCGCATTTCTCATTGTGAGTTACACTACTATGGGCACATGCAGATATCCACTGTGTTCCTGGTGAGAAGCTCCAGCTCCGTCACTTTCTCTCATAGTAAAGAGAGAATGCAAGTGAGTAAGGATGATATTACAATTATAAGAGAGGTAATCTTAAATCGGATCTAATTTATAAAATAGAAAATTATATAGGAACTTTGTGACTTTAACTATATTAATAACAATTACTTGTGATACACTGCAGTAGGTGTACCAGATGTTAGGTTGAGAACTACTGTCTTTGTATACTTTCGTAAAAACACCCAGTTGATGTACACTATAATTAAAAAAAAAAATTCCTTGGTATGTTAATGCAAGTTAACAATGAAATTCTGAAATATGAATAAAATTCAGTCTTATTTTAGCATGAAGTAGCCCTGGTGGCACAATGATTCAAATAAGCACTTGCTGCTAACCAAAAGGTTGCTTGTTTGAACCTACGCAGTGACTCTGTGGGAGAAAGACCAGGCAATCTACTTCTATAAAGATTATAGCCTACATAACCCTGTGGGGCAGCTCTACTCTGTCACATGGGATTGCTATGAGTCAGAATTGACTCAACAACATCCAACAACAACAATTTTAGCATGTGAAAGAAAAAATAAAGCAACAAGTTAATTTCTAAGAATTATTTAAGATACCCAAGTTGCTAGAATCACTCATCTTGTTTACATACTCCTTTTTTCCTTTTACTTTGTTAAATCAATTTATAATATCTATTAAGGTCCCTAGATGGTGCAAATGGTTTTGCTATGCTGCTAACCTAAAAGTTGGCAGTTTGAACCCACTCAGCAATACTGCAGAAGAAAGGCCTGGCAATCTGCTTCCATTGAGGTTATAGCCAAGAAAATCCTATGAAGCAGTGCTACTCTGTAACACATGGGTCGCCATGAGTCAAAATAGACTCCACAGCAACTAACAACAACAACATGACAGGGAAGGTGACTTGGACACACACAGAGGTTGGTGTCTAACCTAGACTGGGAAATCGGGGAAGGCTTTCTGGAGAAAGTAACATTTAAAACAAGACCTGAGAGGATCAGTAGGATTTAGGCATTTGAAAAGATAGGGTGAAGGCAGCACGTGGAAAAGTTCAGGAGTTAGGGAGAATGTGGCATGCTGAGAAACTGAAGAACATTTTTAGTATGGCTAGAATGATACAGGTACAGGTTAGTGGTGACTTTTTATAGCAATCAACTAGTGTGATGTTTTGCTCACAATCATATTCCTCCAAATGTTCACTGACATTTACGTGTCTACAGCTGCCAAGTTTATATTTCCAGGTGTCTTTCATGAACTCTAGATGTGATGATCTAACCTCTTACTCCTCTCTATTTGGGTGTCTAATAGGCATCTCAGACTCACCATGTCCAAAACTGAATTCTTAATCTTTTCCTATGACACCTGCTCCCACGCGTAGTTTTCCCCATCAGTTGATGGCAAGTCCGTCATTCCAGAACATAAGCTTCCTGGATTCCTGTTTCTCTCACACTGCACACTCAGTCTGTCAGGAAACTCTGTTGACTCTACCTTCAAAATATCCTGAGAATCACACAGCGTATTACCATCTTTACTGCCACCGCCATGGTCTGAGCCACCATTCTCCCTCTGCCTGTGTGACTGAACAAGCCTTTAGCTGTTGTCTCTGCTTATTCCATTGGCCCTCAATAGTCTTTGCAACCAGAATATGTCAGAATCCTACAATGGCTCCCTCTTTTACTCAGACCAAGGGCCAAAATACTTCAAATAGCCTACAAATCTCTACAGGATTTGGCCCATTTTCCCATCTTATTACTTTTCTGACTTTATTTCCTACTCCTCTCTTCAAACCCTCTATCCACACTGGCCTTCTTGCTGCCCCTCAAATACACCAGGCATGATCCACTTGTTCGGCTTCAGCATGGGTTATTCCCTCTGTTTGGAATGCTCTTCCCTCAGGTATCTGAATCAGTAATTCCTTCACCTCCTTCAAGTAGTCTCTCAAATTTTACTTTCTTTAGACACATGAGACTATGTGGACGGCTCCTGTCTGGAGGCAAGATGAGAAGGCAGAGGGGGACAGGAGCTGGTTGAATGGACACGGGGAATACAGGCTGGAGCGGGGGAGTGTGCTGTCTCATTAGGGGGAGAGCACCTAGGAGTACATAGCAAGGTGTGTATAAGTTTTTGTATAAGAGACTGACTTGATTGTAAACTTTCAGTCAAAGCACAATAAAAAAATATTTTTTTACTTTCCTAACCTATTGTGACCATGCTATGTATTTAATATTGCAACCTAATCCTTACCACCACCATTCCAGATTCCTCTTACCCTGCTCAGCTTTACTTATTTCCACAGCATTTATAATATTTTGATACTCAATATGATTTACTCAGTATTCTTATTGCTTATGGTTTTGACTCCCCCAGCCAAAATCTGAACGTCACAAAGGTAGAGACCTTTGTCAGTTTTGTTTCCTGATATACCCCAGATACCTAAAAGAAAAAAAAAAAAAACACATAAATGCATTATTTGAAATCTGTGCTTCCTAGGCTGTAAAATTATTCTTTAATTAAAAAAAAAATCAAGAAAATAAAGACAAACTTCATTTGGTAAGGTGTGAAATAGATACATGGGCAAAGGGTGTCCACAATCTGAAATAATGTTACTAAGAACATGGGACTTTAGTTTCCTCATTTGTTAATGAGCATAATGGTAATTATGTCACAGGATTGTTTTGATATTTGAATGAAATGATGTGCATGAAAATGATCAACAACCAGGAATTAAGAGATTGTTTCCCAATTCATAGGCCTATATAAAATAAGGCCTTGAAGACAAGAAATAAGTTGTTAGAAGCCCTGAAAAACCAAAGCTGTAAAGTCAATTCTGACTCAAGTTAACCTCATGTGTGTCAGAGTAGAACTGTGCTCCATAGGGTTTTCAATGGCTGATGTTTTGGAAGTAGATCACCAGGCCTTTATTCTGTGGTGCTTCTGGGTGGACTTGAACCCCCAACCTTTTGGTTAGCAGTTGGGAGTGTTAAACGTTTGTACCACTCAGGCACTCCTTAAAAAAAAAAAACAAAAACCATTGCCATAGAGTTGCTTCCGACTCCTAGTAACCCTACAGGACAGAGTAGAACTGCCCAATACAGTTTCCAAGGAGTGCCTGGTGGATTTGAACTGCTGACCTCTTGGTTAGCAAATGTAGCTCCTAACCAGTACACCACCAGGGTTTCCAGGGACTCCTTAGAGGCCTGTTATTTACCTCTTCTGTGATGTTGTTCCTCTGAAGACCACTTTTTTTGTTAAGTTTGGGATGGTGAGTAGGTAAATACTGAGAATAGGAAAAAAGCTATGTAAACAGGTTTATAAATGTTAATAAAAATGATATTGCGTCAGTTTTTAATAGGAAGACGCAGATCAGATCACAGTTACTGAAGATGATTTGTAAACTTAGAATGGGGAAAATTGAAAATTGTACTTACATTGGGCTTTTAAATGTCTGGTTTTCTTGAGAACTGAATTATGGCCCTACTACCCATTTAAAAAAAAAAATGAAGTTTGTTTTCAAGTGCAAAACAGCTGGGTTAAATTTACATGGCTGAACATTCAGCAAGCACGCAAGTTTTTCTTTCCTTTTTCTTCTTTTGTAAAGGTACAAGTAACCTCTGTAAAAGAAAAAGAAAAATATTGTGGGTTCCATGATACCTCCACTTAGTCCCTGGTACTATTTTTTTTCTCTGAAATATTAGGAAATGGCTGAAAAGGCAAACATTATTGGGATGGTAAGTACTCCATTAGGCCAAGCATTGTCGGGAGTGCCAGCCAGTAAGGTGGAGCACTCTGGAAGTTGACAGAACCCCAGAAAATTAAACATCAGTGTCCTGAATGATGTTGTTTAAGCCTACCTCTAGAGAATTGGCCTGTGAAAGTCAAGGCAGGCCTTTCATGTTATTTTTATGATCACTATGACTTTTCCTTTAATTCTTCCTCTTCCTGTGTACTCCTGATCTTAAACCTGGAGTAGAGGAAGAGGTTGGAAGAAGTACAACCAGAATGCTTCTCAGAAGCAAGGATAGGGAGACTGCATCTTACATACTTTGGAAATGTTGTCAGGAGTGATCAGTCCCTGGAGAAGGACATCATGCTTGGTAAAGTACGGGGTCAGTGGAAAAGAGGAAGACCCTTAACGAGGTGGATTGACACAGTGGCTGCAACAATGGGCTCAAGCATAACAATGATCGTGAGCATGGCACAGGACCGGACAGTGTTTCGTTCTCTTGTGCATAGGGTCGCTATGAGTCAGAATCAACTCTATGGCGCCTAAAACAGAGAAAGAGGAAGATTTTTATCAGTGGCATTGAAAATGACAAAATGAAGTAACACAAGGTTAACGCTGGTTAACACAGAAGCATAATGTATCTCACTGAAGACAAAGTGAAAGTATTGGATTTGGAATTCTACATTATTCAAGGTCTAAGTGTCTCATTGTTATTACATTTGAACTGTTAGGAACCAAAGACAGTCCTGTGTTATCATTGTAGCTAAATCCTGGTGTAACGTGTTTCTGTAAGCTATCTATGATTTATTTGAGTCAGAAAGACTTAAGTTTCTTGTTAATAATGTGTTGTATAATGGGCAAACTAGCTAAGTTTGTATTTCAGTTTTTAAAAATTCAATTAACAGGTCAAAATATTAAAGTCAGTTAAATTTCTGGTAGAATTGTTATCCCCGGAAGCAGATTATAGGCTCTAAAATCACGCCATGACTTTAGATAGCTGAGACGTGTTGTTCACTTTTGAGTCTTTGGGAGGGCTTTCCATTTCATTTTGGCTATTGTGCCAGCTCTTTTCATTGCTTTGTTTATTAATTTATGTTCTTCTCGCAGTTTGTGCCATTGTTTGGCTTATCTTGGAACCAAAGAATCTGGGAAAAGGTATACACATTCTGAATGTGGGTTTTCCCAAATCTGAAATTTTCCAGATTCCAGCTTATTTAGAAATAAGAAATAAGCTGGAATCTGGTATAATCATTAATACAAAACCATGTTTTTATGTACTACATTTATGTGTACATCTTCTGTATATATTATGGAGATTGTTGTTGTTGTGTGCTGTCAATTCAGACTCATAAAAACAAAAGAAAAAACCAAACCTGTTCCTGTGGGGTCGATTCTGACTTATAGCTACCCTATAGGACAGAGTAGAACTGCCCCATAGGGCTTCCAAGGAGCACCTGGTGGATTCAAACTGCCGACCTTTTGGTTAGCAGCCATAGCTCTCAACCACTGCGCCACCAGGGTTTCCACTCTGATTCATAGTGACCCTATATGACAGAGTAGGACTGCCCCATAAGGTTTCCTAAGCTGTAAACTTTATAGGAGCAGACCACCAGGTCTTTTCTCCTTTGGATCCACTGGTGGGTTCTAACTATGGACCTTTCAGTTAACAGTGGAGCACTTAACCATTGCACCACCAGGGTCTTTATATGTAGATTAATGTGTAATAATGTATATGGTTTTCTAAATGAGTTTATATAAAACCATTCAATTGCTTTGTGTACATAATTGTAATATAAAAATACTTGTTTTTTTCCCTTTTTTCTTTAACATGAAGAAATCATTTTTTCCTCAGAGATCAGTGTTAACCCTGTGAAGATGAGTTTTGAACATTTACCTTAAATAATGTGGTAGTCTGTTAGACTCCATTACTTTTAATAGTATTTCGAGGTCCAACTATACGAAAGCAAATTTTTATTTATTTTTCTGATAAACAGTTGAAATAAAAAGGTAGAGTATTTGCTCATAAGAAACTGCCAGAAATCAGTATGTTCTACGTTACATATTCTTCATTATCTAGTGTTTCAAGAGTGCTAATTATATGTAATATAATCTTCCAATGTAATTTCTTGGCATTATACGTTATCATTGTTGTTAGGTGCCATCAAGTCAGTTCCGATCCATAGTGACCCTGTGTACAACAGAACAAAACACTGCCCGGTCCTGCACTGTTCTCACAGTCGTTCTTATGCTTGAGCCCACTGTTGCGACCATTGTATCAGTCCATTTTGTTGAGACATTATATACCATTAGCTATTTTCTATAAGATAAACTATTTTTTATGCCTCAGAAACAATGTTAGTCACTAGAAAAATCTTTTATAATTTAGAGAGTTAATTCTGTTTCTGTGAGTAAAGGAGTTAATAAAACTCCGTCTCCTTCTTCATGGAGGATTACCCTGGGTTAACCCTCAAGTACTGCTGTACCAGAACCCTGTCTCTAGACTGTGAGGAGTGTGGATGGACTATACATCCCTAACTAGAAGCCGTGTCTTTGGGCTTTTCTGAGTGGAATGTGCCCTTTGTGCCCCTCTTTGTGGGGGCCCCTGAAAGCTGTGTTCATGGGATGTTTCAAGTCTGACCCAGTGTGGTTCCTGTGCCAGGTGTGTGCTCTCACTGCCTAACTCTTGACCCATTTCTTGCAGGGGGCTGGAGAATGAATGGTCCCCAGACTTCTCCTGCTGAAGAGACATACTTGAGACTGTCCTACTGACAGGCTCTGCTCCTGTTTAGTGTCCCATGGAGCTTGTCTGGGTCAGATTATGGCCTACTGAGTCTTGTTAATTTGACTACCCTGCTGAACCCAAAATCTCTGCAGCTTATTGAACAGAATGGGCATGGTACTATGATATTTAATATGAAAAGTGTAATAATAATAATGATAAATAATAACAACTAATTCTTCCTTTATTTTTCAGAGATGTGTGACAGATGAATGTTTCTTCTTTGAACGACTGGAATCTAATAACTACAATACTTACCGGTCAAGGAAATACACCAGTTGGTATGTGGCACTGAAACGAACGGGGCAGTATAAACTTGGATCCAAAACAGGACCTGGACAGAAAGCTATACTTTTTCTCCCCATGTCTGCTAAGAGCTGATCTTAACGGCAACATCTAATCTCATTTCATGCGAAAGAAGACGTATATTTCAGAAATTTGTTAATGAGAGAAAAAGAAATGTATACAGTCATCTGCTCAGTTTGGCTAGCTGGTTAGATCACATTTTAGCTACCAGTGAAATATTTAACCGTTGCTAAACTTTCACTCTTTCATACAGCATTTACCTTTACCTGGTGGAGCTTACTTAGAGCTACATCTTTTTATACATTTACTTTATTGGAAAAAGGGGCTTTTAAAATTTGCACATTTATAAACAAATTTTCTTCATAAAAACCATACACATTAGAAAATTAAAGTCAGGTATTTAATCGCTCAAAATGTCCACTACTTCATATAATATGGCACACATTAATCTACATGTAAATTTACTTTAAAACTTTTTAAACATGCAAATGTGAATTTAGTACATTCCTGTCATAGTTTTGTAATTCTCTGGCAGTTCCTTGTGATACAGTTTATAGAACAAGCCTGTGTAAACTGCTGGAAGTTCTTCCATGGTCAGGTCAATCTTGTCAAATCCTTCTCTGTACCCATAGAGCATCAGCCTAGCTACTCTGCTGGTGATGGGAGTCGTATTTTCAGTCTTGACCAGGTCATTGAGATCCATCCACTCACACCTTAAGCATTCATGCTGGCAAAAATTTATGGTGAATGAATATGGCTTTAGGCGGCAGATTATATACATATCCGACTTCCCAAAAGCTCCTGGATTGGTGTGCTGTTGCCGAATACTCAGGAGGGATCTGAATTCTGATTTTATACCAGTCTCTTCAAAAACTTCTCGAACTGCTGTGTCTCCTACATAAAAGAAAGATGTACAAATCAACAAAGAGGACATTTCTAGAAACTTCATCATTGAAGATTTTCAGTGAAAGTAATATCTAAATGTTCAAAAGTAAATCTCCACCCTAAGAAAATAAAGTTTTCAGCACAAACTTTTTGCCTTCTGGACAACCTGAAATGGTATACACTACCAAAGTATCTTCTTAGCACTGTATATATATCTAAAAAGTTTTTAAAATACTGAATGTTTCTTTGGCTGCTACTTACAGGCTTATCCACCTGTGCATTTTTGGGATCACGTCTTTCTACCCTCTTCCTTCTCTACTTCCCAAAAGGTAAAAAACACATGCTGCAAAAGTTAAAACACATGTTGTAAAGCTCAGTTGATATTCCTGCATATATCCTAAGTGCTTGGCTGCTAACCGAAAGGTCAGCAGTTCGAATACACTAACTGCTCTGTGGGAGAAAGATATGCCAGTCTGCTTTTGTAAAAATTTCAGCCTTGGAAAACCCTATGGCCATTTCTACTCTGTCCTATAGGGTCATTATGAGTCAGAATTAACTTGACGGCACCAGGTTTGGTTTATCCGGTTCCTGATCATCCATCAAAACTGCCTAAATTTATATATATTGGAATTGAGAATAAGAGATCCGTTTTCGTATAAAAGGCTGTTGAGCTGCAGAATGTATGAGCTATGTGGCATCTAGCGGATTCCTTCATCAGCATTCTGAAGAGGAGTCACTGCCCCTGTAGTTATTGCTGTCAGAGGAATCCCACTCCAGTCATTTTTGGCATTTCCTTTGTTTCTTGAAGTAAGACTCCAAAGAACTTTCAATTTATTCCTCTAACATCAAAACACTGCACTTATTTCATTAGAAGTTTTCAAAGACCTTGCAATATACAGAAATTTATAATGCGATAGAAATTTTCATATTTTATAAGTTTTTTTCAATTATATGTCAATTTCTGGGGCAGTATTTTTATTGCCGTTCAGGTGTTTTTGTGGCTGCTTTTTCCAAATGTCCAGATGAACTCCCTAAATGGGCTTTCCCTAATTTTGTGACGCTCTGTCATTGTCTCCCAAAGCATTGATGAGGCGCGCTTACAACCTTCCCTGCCCACTTTGCTGGGAAGCATCACTATTGCCAGAGTTTTTCGTTCACTCTTTGATGCCTCCATTGTTCTTATCTGTCAAATAGTAAATTATATGTGCCTTCTCTATGAGTCGGAATCGACTTGACAGCAATGGGTTTGGTTTTTTTTTCTAGTAGTCCTATTGGTGAAGAATAGGCAAGGAAGAGGGAGTTAAGGAAAAATGTCTCAATTCTCATGTGATGTGCCTGTAGACTGTCTTACCAATTCCCTGGATAAATAAGCTCTTGGTTTTTCTCTTAAGGGACTGCTCTGGAAAGATGTATGGGAAGAGTAAAGGTTCTGTAATGTAAGACATTTATCTGCCCATTTTGAATTCCATGCTGACTTCCCTTCTAATTGAGAGATTTGCCCATAGGTTAAATATCATTAGAAATTAATACTCTCAAACTGAAAAAATAAAATGAGACTCTAGGTTACAAAAAGAGGGACTTTTTCCTTAAGAAAAATGATTTTTAATCTGGCATACAACAATTATTTGTTATTAAATTTGTTATTAAAGATTGTGGTACTAGTGTTAAATTTTATATAACGCTATTTGCCAATGTCACTTAACTGTTATTTAAATGTTTGTATTTTTTTCTTTAAATTCTTTGAAAAATGACCCTGGGGGTCCTGTTTAGTTCTTAGTGCCACTACTTGAGAGTTGGCCTGACTTCGTGAGTCTTGGCTGTTCACATCACAGAAGCAAAGCCTGGGGCAGGTGAGTGAACCTGCCCTGCTCGGCAGCCACCGCAGCAGCTGATTCAAAGTCACAGCTGCTGAGGTGGTTTGGGGCAGTTTTGCTTGAACCAGCATCTCACTGATTAGACTGAAAACTGAACAGGCAAATGAGAGTCTTTGCATCCAGTGTCTGAAAGACCCCTTCCACTGCAAGGTGGAAATCTCTTCTCCAAGGATCTGGACGTGAATGTAAATGTTTTATCAAGATAAAAGTGCTTTATTTTGTTGTGCCTTTATTATTTTCATATACTGTAAATTGAACTGAAGTAACATTAACTGTTTTATAGCTATAAAGAACATATGAAAAACCAAGAGGTTTTTGTTTTTAGTTTTGCTGATTAAGAAATATGTTTAAATATGTCATAGTGTTTTGTTTAGGTATGCAACAATAATGAAATGGAATTTATATTGTTATTTCTATTTTATAATATTTAATAACAGGATTAAGGTTGAAATAAAATAATAGGAAAAATTTTGCCAAGTGTGGGGTTCCCTAGTGTATCCCTCTGATTCTCCTGCACCGGTGATCTCTGACTAGACCAGCTGCGGTGCAGTCCTTCAGCTGATGCAGATGATTTTCTTCCTGTCAGTAGCAACTTGTCCATTTTTAACCTTGACTCTTTAGATACCCTTTGTATACCTAGGGTATTATTTTATACTAAAGCTTTGAGAATTGCTTTCTATTTTATATGTGGCCCTCCTAATTTTTTTTTTTCCTAACACTATGGACAATAATGTTCATTTACCTAATATTATCAAAGAATGATGAATTTCAAACAAATTTATTTCCCATGTAACTAGTGTTCACTACTTAAGAGTCAATATGAATGTTTAGCCATTCGTGATGGCAGTATTCCTAATGTATATTATATACTTTCCTAAACACAAGGCTTAAAGAAAATAATTCTTAGATGATTTGGCTTCACTGTTAAGAATATCTATTATTGTACTGTGTTATAAAACAGAAATGTCTTCATATAGACATAGTCTTTCAGACCTCCACTGTCAGTTATCACTTCTAGCTGCTTTTAGGAAACCCAAGGCCAAGTTTTAATTTATACTACCCCCAGGAAGTATGGTGAATGCCAGTTGTTGCTTAGAAGCCTTTTCTTTTTTCTTAATTCTGCATGGTTGAGACGTATTTAAAAAAAAGTAGCAAATTCTTAATTATTTGGACTTTAAAAAAAGGCTCTGGAGTATACTTCAACCTAAAGTTATATATATTTGCCTTGGAAATGCATTTCTTCAATTAGACTTAAATATAACTGAAATTCAAAGTATCCATAATAATTCAAATGTAAAAAAAAAATCAATTCATTTGAGAAGGCGAATTCAGGAGAAGCAGCTACACAAACCTTTTCCTGCAGACTGCTTTTTGCCCAGTATAGACAGCTTCCTCTCTCAGGGGTGCAAACAATAAGCTAACTAGTTCATATACGCTCACATACTACATAGGGATGGTATGAGGCAATTAGGTGTTCTAGAACAAACGGTCTTTTCTTTCAGCACTTGCACCACTACAGAATTCTCTTTTGTGTCACTAGAAGACCTAAGCAGAATCTAAGGAAAAAGTCAATAACTACTAAATAAGTCCCCCTCCCCAGAAAAAAAAGGTTTGTTATGGATATATCTTAATGCAGAGTTTTTAGGAGTTGGTTATATATTATATATATGACATTTTAATTTGTGTAATATTTTTAGAAATTAAGTTTTAGGTATATATACATTTTAAATTAAATATTTAAAGATAATTAGGAAATTGCCTATATAAATGCTAGCTAATGAGAATGGGAGCATGCATATTGAGAAAAAGCAAATAAAGCAAATGAATTATTGATTTATTTTGATGGAAACTGACTCTGACCTAATGGTTTAAGGAGTAGGTAGAAAAATTCAGCGTTTATTCTTTTGTCTATTTCCTGTAAAAACAAGGAAGTAAAGAATTCTTAGCTTACATCATATCTTCTTGTCTTAAATATAGAGCTCAGTAAGTTGTTTTGGGGGGTTATTTTTCATTTGAGACTTTCTCATGTGACATTTTACTGTGTTTTTGGCTTCCTGAATATTCAAAAGAAAGAATAGATAAAATTTTCATAATAAGCATTATGCCACTGCTGTTCTATAATTCAAAAAATGAGAAACAAAGGGTTTAATCCATGACAGTTTGATTTTATAATACTTATTTCACAGTTATTTTAAAAGTGACTATTAGAGTCATGAAAAGATGACAACAATTTTTTAATTCATTTTTCTGTGAATGAATGGTTAAGAATTGATCTTTTCTATGTTAATACCAACAACTTTAGTCATATCCAAAATAATCCTAAATTTACACATATATATACAAAGTTTCTCATTTTCAAACAAATTAATCAAGAAGCAGTCCTAAACAGAAGAAAAAGGTGATGTGCTCCTAGCAGTATTATTTAGACTCATGAAATTGGTTATATGTTATACATTTTGCTTCTAATTTTATATCAGCCCTGAAGTAACTTCTCTGAAATTTCTTGACCCAGTCTGAACCAGTTAGAAAATTTTAAACGTTATTCTTTGGTATTTTAAAGAAAGAAACTAAACATGTGGATTTCATCAACATTTTCAAGCCAATTAAAAATATGTAGGATACACACCGATATCTTCTCCAGGCTCTGACAGGCCTCCTGGAAACTTCCACATGTTTTTTAACTGCAATATAAAGTCAGAAAATAAAGTTAACACAGCATATATTCACTCACACACACTCACTCAATCACACTTTACTCACACACATGCAGACTCCACAAAATTTACCCATCAATTAATTGGTCAAGGTGTTTGAGATTTTTTTTTTTTGTCAATAAATACAAGTTTTTCCCAGCTTCCTTCCTTTTGGCAGGAGGGTGATTGATGAAATGTTTTCCTACCTTTTTCTTCAGGAATAGAAGTAGTTTTGTTTGGTTAATGTG